>NW_004797336.1:1521748-1523803 GCF_000002075.1 Aplysia californica | reverse complement strand
ATGTGGAAGGCAGGGACAGAGACAGGCTGAATGAGAAACCGACAGGCAGAGACCAAGATAGTAGCAGAGACAGAAAGACACACACACACACACAAACACACACACATACAGACACACATAATTATTTATATAAATATACACACACATACACATATATAACGAGCTTGGAAGGATGGCTCAGGACAGGGATAAATGGAAGGAGCTTGTATGTGGCCTGTACCCTGCCAGGGGTGAAAGGCATTGATGATGATGATGATGATGATGATGATACACATATACATGATAAATATACACACACACTCATGCACGTACAACTACACCTACAGAATGAGAAATAGTGAATGAAAGAGAGAGAGAGGAAGGCAGAGAGAGAGAGAGAGAGAGAGAGAGAGAGATGGGGGAGGGAGGGAGTGTGTTGTTTTTGTTTGTTTGTGTGTATATGTGTGTGTGCCACTGTGTGTGTCTGTGTGTGTTTATTTATTTGTGTACGCGCGCGCGCGCGCGCGCGCGTGTGTGTGTGGGTGTGTGGGTGTGTGGGTGTGTGGGTGTGTGGGTGTGTGTGTGTGTGTGTCTGTGTGTGTGTGGATGGGTGGGTGGGTGTGTGTGTGCGTGTGTGTCCTTCTATCTCGTTTTCAAATTGCGCAATTCAAAAGTCCTGCAAAATCCTAAATCTCCAGATGATCTGGTTTTGAAAAACTCGTGTCTGTCAGTGTGGTAAGGCTTAAGAATAGTTCATCATACCATCAGATTCCTGTCATATCCAGACAGGCATATTTCGCGAAACCCATAAGCCCAACTTATTTTCTTTATAAGAGAGACGTAGGAATGAATATAACGAGTATATCTTTTTCTGGAAGACTTTCAAGCTGTCGTGTTTATTAGTCGTAAGGACTGAACAAAGAAATGATATGTAGAGATTGCTACACTTTCTTGGGTAATTGAAAAGTAATATCTTTATTTTCATTATGATCAATACGACATATTTCTCTAGGTAAGCTTTCGCTAAAACATATCAACTCTTTATCATCTGTGAAGTGTTTGACGTCGAAAGGATTTTCGTCACTTTAGAGACAACTTGCGCTTGAAGATTCTAAGAATAATATTACAATCATATTATGTAGCATATCATAATGACATTTCTTATTATCTTCCTAAGAATACTATCATTTAAACAATATAATTTGCGCAATCCTGATAGGTTCCTTTTATTCCGTCACAAAAACAAGCAATCACCATCGACGATTTCAAATCAAATAGATAACCTTTTTCTCCGAGCTACAACGTCCCAGACAACAGTATGATGAGAAGTGCGTTTACAGATGAAAGGCTGTCGCCTGTACTTACGAACCATGAAAAAAACTCCCTCGGCTGTCCGCTTCCGCACGCGTCTGAGAGAAAAGCAAAATCGATATCTCCCTTACAAATTCACCTTCCTTCATGAGCGAAAGAATTCCTCGTCATCCTGAAGCCTCCAGGGCCGCCAAGTGCCGGACTGGTGAGTTACGCCCCCTCGGTAAAGCAAGATAGGACGTAATGCGAACACCACAGTTTCACAGAAGCACGAGAAGAAATGGCGGCTGGCTTGTAGCTAGAAAGCCAACTGAGGGCAGCTTGAGTCGCCAGTTACATCATGCCTAGCATCTTACGTGGGGACCAGCTGTTTTTTTACTGATAGATAGAGAGACCCATAGATACATACATAGATAAATTAGTAAATAGGTGAAGCATGCAGTTTCCCCCATGTGTCCCTATTCGCTCCATATGTAGACTCTATTCTCCTTTTTGTAAGAGAAGGCTTTTAGTTTACTTCTACCGACGCATTTCAAAATCTGTCTCGCTTCCCCTGGAGCTACGCGTTCTTTTCAGTTCTGTTACGTTTTTCTTTTTCTGTCTCCCAATTCAACTCCTCTCAGTCTACCCTTTCCCCTCTTTCCCATCCCTCACACACACACATACATACACACACACTCACGCACACACACTCCCACACACTCTCTCTCTCTTCCACTCTTTCTCATCTCTCTCTCTCTCTCTCTCTCTCTCTCTCTCTCTCTC
>NW_004797336.1:1517592-1518776 GCF_000002075.1 Aplysia californica | reverse complement strand
AGAGAGAGAGAGAGAGAGAGAGAGAGAGAGAGAGAGAGAGAGAGAGAGAGAGAGAGAGGAAGCTCTCTCTTGTGGAAAGCTACACACAAGGCTATAGGCAATTAATACTCGACTGGTTTGGTTACACGTAGAAGAGACAAGGATTCAGAGACCGATAATTAGTAGAAAAGAAAAGATTGGAGGAGAAGGGATGGGAGGGGGGAAGAAAAACGGTACTGTAGGAGGAAAGGGGAGGAGGTTAGGGGTGAACAATGACGATATGTGTTTTGATGTCAATACAGAGCTTTGACGTCCTTCAGCAGGGTACTCAGAGACATCATTGGCCGTAACTAGTGCACTGTGATATAACCATAATGTCATGTGCCCATTGACACGATCGGGTTCCGTAGGGTCGGGTCCGTTTGCTAGCTGGATTGAGGGAGCAAAGCGGCTATCGTGGCCCAAGCGGATCACGCCCGACTCGCTGACTCAAAGACAAACGTGTTTGTTTTCTTGCGACGAGTAGGGTGATCACCCCCGACCCGACCCGATCCCATCCCATCCCCAATGGGCACCTCATATAAAAAACAAAACAAACGCGTTTGTTTTCAGGCGACGAGCCGGGCGATCCACCCGACTCAACCCGATCCCATCTGCAATGGGCACCCGATGTTATACAGTGGGCAGTGGTTGTCGCATTCAACGAGGTCACATTCAACGAGAAGTAGGCTCCAACGGGGCAATCCTAAATCCCCGATTTTTTCCTGTATATCTCTTTGTAAATGTACGTCAGCTCCAACGAGGTTGCAAGCAAACAAAGGTCGCTTTCAACAAGGTCGCGATAACCAAATAAAAGCCATTAGTGGCCCCAAAAACGAAGAATTTTTCTCCTTTCTCTCCATCACAAGGCCCATCACCGATTCCTGACACATTGTATTGCTAGTTCTAGTGTGCCTCCTAATATGAGCCCCAAATCCAAGAGGATATATTTATGGACACCCGAGGAACATTTTTAAGTCAGCTTGGCAATCACCCTGGTGATTTGTCGCTGAATCTTGATTTTCCCCCTGAGATCCTGATTTTTAGATTTCATAGAGTGGCAGGTCTGCCCCCATCCTTCTTTAACACTAGTAATCATGAATTGTACTCCATTGTTTTGTTTGTTTTTTTTGTAACAAAAATCTAAAGTCTGGAAAGACTGGAAT
>NW_004797336.1:1512376-1517170 GCF_000002075.1 Aplysia californica | reverse complement strand
GTGTGTGTGTGTGTGTGTGATTTAAATGTTTATACATACATGCAATAATTCCTACTATGAAATAGGAGATAACTGACTTTTCAGGATAAGTTTGTCAGACATAAACAAAAAAACCCAACAACTCTTTAAGTTTCTAAACGAAAGGTTTAAATACTCCTTAAGATAGAAAATCAAAGGCTGAAGGAACCTCTTAAGCTTGTCTGAAAAGGGGAGTCCTGAAGAAGGAGCCAAGGAGCATCAGTAGAAAGGCTGCAGAAAGATTCAGGAGGCCAGAGGAGGGGCAAAGAAGGTGAGGGGATGGGGGCAGAAAGAGGAGACGAAAGCAGACGCAGAACATTGCCAGAGAGCAGGAAAGGAGGTGAAATGAGACAATTTTAAAGAGTAAAATTTTGGTCGCCACCCGGAGTCGAACCCCGGACCTTTGAATGAGAGGCCAACACCTTAACCTCTAGGCCACGAGAGCCCCATGAATTGCTTGTTAGTCACAACGGTTGGGTACAGATACAAGCAGGTTATTGGTTTGTCACATCTGAACTACTGCTGTTCACACTTGACCAACAACTAGACCATGCTCTATTGAAATGTGTGTACTGGGTAGATTCTTCCTGTATTAATTCAGATGCCAGAATGTTGGTGGCTCTCTTTTTCCTGCTATAGGCCCATTTCGTGATAATACTAAGCCAGCTTTAAAAATAAAACTAAAGTTAACTTCTATAAACACTCGTACCTAGG
Organism: Aplysia californica; assembly: GCF_000002075.1. Classification (NCBI taxonomy): domain Eukaryota; kingdom Metazoa; phylum Mollusca; class Gastropoda; order Aplysiida; family Aplysiidae; genus Aplysia; species Aplysia californica. Next base: position 1,516,438 of record NW_004797336.1, on the reverse strand, counting down.
TGTATGGCAGACTACTGAAGTTCTTGCGATGTGGTTGCTCCCGAGATTTACAAGGTTCACCTTACGATTTAGAACAGTTCCTATTGACCAACACAATACGATCTTCATTGCTCACCTTTTTCTGAGAAGATTACCCTGTACATGTTTCGCAAAATATGTACACCTATATAATATTATAGGCTATCTAATTACAGGCTGCGTAATTCGCACGGGTGGCTCCAGCATTGAACGCCGGGCACGTCCGCAGTGAGCCTGGGTGAGGTGAATCGATATACAAATGCACTAACGAAGGTGTGAAGAACCGATTAGTGAGTAGTTTTGGTATTATTATAGTCTAGTCTATTGTGGCCAGTCTCCCAGTTTCTTCATTGTTATCATTTCTCTTGGAGGTAAATGTGCTTATTTGTGTTTGGATTTTTGTTTTTTCACCCATCTCAGTTCGAAGGATTACATCATACACGTGTGCTTACATAGTGTGTGTTTAAGTGTTGATCAAGATATTTGTTTTATTTTATCTTGACCTTGAAGGTGAGTGATAAAGCTTTCAGCTGGAATACACGTATTTTCAGTTTCAGTACGGCACACCGTGAACGCGAGCAACACGGGAAGAAAGCGTGGGACTGTAAAAATTGCTAGCCAGAAAGGAGACAGTAGAACAAAAATATAGATTTCTAAACTGGATGTGGTTTGTTCCCTCCTTCCCACCAAACAAACACTTATCGACGTATATGTCTCTCCTCTTTTACTTTGTGTATGTTACTCTCTAGTCTTCGGCCCTTATATGATGACTTCTGGGCTGCTGGCGTCGTACAACTCTTACTAGAACTAAGAGTTTTCAAATGTTAAAGAACAAAAAAAAACCAAAAAACCGCAGTATATCAAAAGTATCCCAAATAAACGAATCTACACTATGTTTTATGTGCTTAAGCGTAATACATACTACAGTAGAAAATGTCACTGATACATTAATTTGCTCTCATGCAATTCCCACCTGATGTATCATATTTGGCACGGGCGGGGCGGTTTATGGTGCCCTCAGAGGCTTTTTTCAAAGCATTCATCAAAGTTTTATTATAATTTATATATTTCCAGATGCACCACGGAGAGCATCATAATATGTTGTGCCCCCCCCCCCACCCCGCTTCGAAGAAGAGAGCAAGTACAAAAAGTTCCGCTTCTTCTAGAGCTGTTGAGGGAATGAACTAATGAAATTAAAGAAATGAAGTTGTTATGGAACTGTACAGTCCCCTAGCGCTACCCACTTGGGGACCTCGGGTACTGTGCAGTAAAGCTGTGCCCATTCGACTTTACTATTCGACATTCATGATTTTTGCACTATTCACAGCTATTCGAAGCGTGGCAGAGCCATTCGAATGCTGTGGGATAAAAAAAAAACAACAACAAGAGATTACGGATTTTCGTCTCATTTTTCTCAAACTCAAAGGTAGAAAAATTAGTATTCGTTCGCTACTATTGCAGCTGCGCCGCATTCACGCATTGTATGACGTAAACCATGTTTAGACATTCTCTCTACTCCAGACTAGTGCTGTGCGATTTTGAATAAACAAAAAATCACCGAAGCTTCGAAGCGTGAGCTCACTATTCATGACATTCAAATACCTCCGTCGAATGTTTTTTTCTTATATATTATGATAAGCATAAACCCAGACCTAAGTGCTGCTATTCTACATTCGCTAGCTATACACAGTGCCGTCGAATGTTTTTTTTTAGGCAAGCGCTATTTGCAACACCGCGTTCTGAATAGCTCCCGTGCTATTTGAAACACCAGTACTAGAATTAGATCTAGATGTAGATCTAGTAGCCATCGTTTCTACATGATAATACTGTAGCTCTGCCTGAATTGTGGAAGCTTTCTCAGTTTTTTTATAAACCTCCTAGGATTTGACTCCTTTTTTTATGACGTTGTCTTATTCCGATCAATATTGGGTAGATCTAGATCTAGATCTAGATTACATCTAACAGTTGTTTCTGACATTGTTTGCACAAAAGTAGACGTCTTGTTCATCTTTCATAATCATAATCATTTGAGTTAGAGTTTGAGCAAGTTTAAGTCGAAAGACGCTTGGATAACAATAACAAGACGGTGCAACTCGAACTTTAAGTTAGGCCTAGAGAACGTATACAAGCTGTCTACTGTCTACGTTCTCTTAGTCTAATGTTCAGTGCTTCCAAGCGTGGCATCGAATCCCGGTCCCGGAAGGGGTTTTCTTTCCTTCTCCTGAGCCTAAAATTATTTTTTTTTAAAATTAGACTCAGAGACCAAGGAAAGCCACTAGATCTACTGAACTTTAACCAGGCCTAAATAGGTAAAAGGAAAAGTATAGGCTATACTAAGGCCTACTTTGTACAGAGCTCCTCATGGGGACAAAACCAGAATGTGCATGCTTCATCACTACATAAAAAAACTACAAAGCAACAAGATATAAATATGGGAACAATTTGTCGGTCAGTCGAGAAGAGGACAACAACAACAACAACAAAAAAAAACCCACAACCCCCCCCCCCAAAAAAAAAAACAACAACGTCCAGGACCGGGATAGAACCCACGCTATAAAAATAATGGTTTGACTTCAAGCGCAGACGCGCTGTCACTTCGGCCATCAGAACTTCCGATAACGAAGTGCAGATTAAGCTTAATATTTTACACACGGCGACACGGCATTTTATTTAGCACTGGCGCTAATCGCAACGCAGCGTTTTATTTAGCACTGGCGCTAATCGCAACGCTGCGTTGCAAATAGGCACTTCCTTTTTTTGTATATTGTGTGATAAGCCCACATCTAACTCCCGCAATTCGAAGCGAGGTCAAATCGTATTTTCTTACTTGTGATAAGCCCAGATCTAACTTCCGGTATTCACAGCGCCATCGAATAGTTTTTTCTTATATAAGACAAGCCCAGATCTAACTTCCGCAATTCGAAGGGCTGTTGAATCGGTTTAAAAAAAATAATATTGTGAAAGTCCAGATCTGACTTACCCTGTTCAACGCCAGTCACTGGACGCGCGTGTGTTGTTGTCGCAGACAGTGCAACGTGTTGACATCACGTCACCGTTCATAGCACTTCGAATTTCGAGTAGGGTTAGGGGAGCTCGTTGCGACAGCTAGCTTCATGAAAAACATTCGCTGCGCTTCAAGAGTCAAGTGCCCTTGCTTGAGCTGTCCATAGAGTGACGAGTGAATATTAAATAGTAAGAGAAATTCTCTAAAGGATTGTTTTAGAACTCTGGTAGGCTCCTTTTATCACTCTGTCTCGTAACCATCAAATAAAGAGTCTTTCTCTAGGCTATATCTATCTTAATGATTTTAGATATAATGTGCTCCAATTTTTCAACGTTTGAGTTTTTTAAAAATGAGACGAAAATCCATTATCAGTTTTTTTTTAAAAACCCACACGACATTCGAATGGCTCTGCCACGCTTCGAATAGCTGCCAATAGTGCAAAAATCATGAATGTCGAATAGTAAAGTCGAATGGGCTCAGCTCTCGCGAATACTCGAGGTCTCTACCGTTACCGATTGGGGGCGAGTTCATGATCAGCTTCTCCGACTAGTGGCCTATTTTTTAACCTGGGTGCGAATTCAAGATGGTATTCCATTCAACACCCCCCCCCCCCTAGTTAATTTAAAATAAAATACGTACACTGTTTACATGACCTTGCGAAAGGCCAGGAACGAGGTTGGATATATTATATTATAGCGTTCGTCGCCGAGTTCCCGTGCAGGTGCCCAAGTTATACGTTAACGATTGATGTCAACGCCGTTGGAAGCACACATTGAGGTAAAGTAAAAAGAATAGGACATCTGTAAATTGTGTCACGAAATCTAGCGATTTAGTAGTAAAAATAGTAGTAAAGCTTTAGCTTTAGTTTAATCTTTTTCGTCTAGACAATTTGCACTTTAGAACAATTAACAACCATATTATGTAATGCATGCTCAGTAGTCACTTTTTTTTTTGCTTTGTGAACGTATTTTAGGCTCGTCTGACGCTTTTGGTTGGGTATTTTCTTGTCAGTTTGCACCCATGTTACAACCCCCCCCCCT
>NW_004797336.1:1508770-1511540 GCF_000002075.1 Aplysia californica | reverse complement strand
TTTTAGAAATGGCGGTGGTGGTGGTGATAAGTGGTGGTGTGGAATGGTGTTTATGTAAATAATTATTAAGACGACATGCTCCTGTTAGTTGAAAGGGGGAAGGGGGGGTTAATATTAGTGTTAGTCTTATCTTCCTCTGCTATGATGAGTCATGAGGGATGTGGACACCTGCTATCTCGTTCCTTAAAAGGGAAATAATCTTAAATGTCACCGTGAAATTCCGAAATGGTGGGCACATTTTCTGTTTAGGTGACCTTGTTAGTATTAGCCTATTCTAGGCTAGTAGGCCAAGACAAGTGAAGAGAGGACCTAAGTAGGTAGGCAGTACAGCGGTAGGTATGTTGGGGATTTCGAAAGTGGGATGTAGGTAGCAAATATAGCCTACTTTTAACGGAAGAGGTACCACTCCAGGAAACTTATAGCTTTATGAGACTGTGTCATTATCTATGAAGATGTTATTTCTTTTTGTTTTTCTTGTTTAGTTTTGCAATTAAAATAGAAACATTGATTAAACAGTATGTCGTCATTGAACTTCAAAAGTTCCCGAAGAAGTTTATTCTAGGCATCATGTGCTAATGTATTTATATTCCTAGGATCTGAAGCTCTGATTTCCCTCTTCTCCCCTCTTTTTCCGAAAGGTTAAAAAACCACCACTGACAAAGAAATAAACGTGTAAGATAACACCCTGAAGATATCAAAGAGCTAATCATAAGAAAGTAAACAGAAAAGCAAAATCGAGTTTTTTAATTGGTATGATACTTCTTTGACTCAAAAAGGAATTCCCATGTAGTTTGCAACTTGTTATTAAGATAATTAGTCGAAGCAGCTATCGGGTGATTTGTGCTGAGATCAAAATATGGGGTTTAATATCAAGTCCAGAGAAGAGAATGAAATGGAAACCAAGAAAATGGAAACTGAGAGGAGTAGACATTGAAAATAGAGAAGAGTATATAGACTAAAACCAACAACAAGAGTGCGTGCACATTATTGCTCATAGAATAAAACAGAAAAGGGAAAAGAACTGGAGGTAAGCGATCTTTGTTTTTATTTCAATCTCCGCTTCATCAAAATTGACAGTGCCTTCACTCTGAATAATTCTATAGTGCGGTCAAAAATTCATGGCGCAACTTATCATCAGATATCTCTTTAACGGGAGAATCAATGTCTCCTATACTTTGCATAGCAGTTTGTATCAATTTGTCTTAACCTTGCCATATTTTAGAAAGAATAACTAAATCTAGATTTTAAAAACTTTTCTACATTTATTTATATAAAACATTATAAATTTTCGTCACACGGAAGATGGGATTGTTCACTACACTTCCCGCTTCTCTAACACATTTTGCATACGCATTTGGCCTACGTCACAGCTCACCAATGACACCTTTTAGTGGCAAAACGTGTTACAAAAAAATGAATTTAAAGTGAACACATTAATTTTTTGCACTTCTCAAAACATGCACCGTATTCAATGAGCATAGTGTCGCGTTTAGAAATGAAAAATACGGACTTGCTTTTAAAAGCGATATTGCCCCAGCTGTAAACATTTCAAAATCTGTAAAAACCACCCACTTGGGTTTTAAAAAATAATATTCATTTAGGAATTTTCTAGAATACAACTAACAGATGTTTATAAGAATATTGTGCAAAAGCTGGAGAGTCTATGTTCGACAGTTTAGGAAATATTTGACAATAAGTTGCGTCACGAATTTTTGACCGCACTAGTAGTAGCAGCAGCAGCAGCAGTTGTGATAGTAATAGTAGTAGCAGTAGTAGTATATATGTAGTACATGTTGTAGTAATAGTAGTAGTTGTTGTTGTTGGTTTAAAGTAATAGTAACAGAAACAATATTGTAATAATAATAATAATAATAATAATAATAATAATAATAATAATAATAATAATAATAATAATAGTAGTAGTAGTTGTAGTAGTAGTAGTAGTTTTATTATTGTTTTCAGCATTTCCCGCTTTCCCATACACATATGATCTATGTCATAGCCCATCAAAGACACCTTTTAGTGACAAAACTTATTACAAGAAATTTTTTTTATAGTAAGCACGTTTTTACACTAAGGGTTCTCAAAGCGTACATTAAATAAGCAGAATGCTGTGATTAGAAAAAAAGACAGATTTGCTTTTAAATAAGATGTTGTACAAGCAATAAACTTTTTAAAATACTGCTGAAGCAACCCACTGCAATTTTTAATTTGCGTTTGTTAAGGAATTTTCTAAAGTACAGTTATCAGCTGGTGTTTACAAAAACGTTGATTTAATAGGACAAATTCCTACAAGTCATTGCGCAAAAGCTGGAGAGTTTACGTTGGATAGCTGAAGAATTTGGCAATAAATTGCACAAGGAATCTATTATTGAATGTACTATAGGTGTACTTAGCACAGTAAAACAAAAAGTAAAGTTGTTCACGCATCTGATCCGGACATTTGGGATTGCTTTGTTAGTGAGACAACTTCCTGGGCCTTCGGCATATTGTGGTAGGGTAGCCAGTTCCTTTCCACGCCACCTTTACTTCCCCAACTCGAAGTCAGGTACTCATCACTGCTGGGTGGGCAGGAGGGGGCGAAAAAAAATCCATGTCCGAACCGAGGCTCGAACCCGGACTTTCCGCTTCGAAGACGAGAGCAAGCACAGTATTATTTTTTAATTGCGTCTCGTAATCTCTGCTATCGGTTTCATGTGTTCGAGCAGCATTTAAAGGCAAATCAAATTCCAAATGCTGTAATAGGTAATATAGGAAACATAATGTAGGT
>NW_004797336.1:1490425-1508670 GCF_000002075.1 Aplysia californica | reverse complement strand
GACGATGATGAAGATGATGATGATGATGATGATGATGATGATGATGATGATGATGATGATGATGATGATGATGATGATGATAAAATATATATTTGGAAACATTACTTTGTTGTGCCTGGTCTTTATGGCCCACCTTGCTAGTTGCCTAGCTTCTTATTCTTACTTCTCCGCCTTTCCATCTTTGTCCCTTTTTTTTCAGTTACTTCATTCTACTAACTCTTTCTTGTTTTCATCTTATCTCTTTCCGGACGTAGTTTTTTTGGGGTCTAGACATAATTAATCTGTGGCTCGATTTGGCTATACAGGTGGTGTACAAAATAACTTCATAGAAGCATAACCATCTCTCCAAACGTAACATATGATATATCAAATTGAAGAAAATTAAATGAGGAATACATCCCAATATAAAACAAGGATTAATTTTGAACATAGATATGCTTTAGAAGGGTTAGAAATGGCGATAGTGATGAGAAAAATGAGTTTTGACGGAAAACATTACATTCACTAAACATGTGAAAGCAAATCAGCATAGCTATCTTATCATATACAGGCCAAGAGCATAATCCATAAATTTCAGAATGTGCAGCCTTTTATTTGAAAGCCATATTCCAGTTTTTGTTTGAGGTATGATAGTTATACTGAGTCCGGTTACATCGTTTTGTTGATGCAAGACCGCAAGAATTAATTCACTCATTATCCCCAAACCCACGCTTTGACAAAGTAAAACTAGATGTTTTCGTTTCCTAAACCCTTTCCGAGTTTTTTAATAGCAATAAAAAGTAATTATAAATGACGGATCGTGTTAAAACTGAGGCACCCTATCACAACCGATATATCGGCGATACGTCTTCAAAGGGTGTGGACTTGCGCCGATATATCGCCGATACCTCCGGAAAGAGTTAATGATCTAATCAACTTGCTTATCTTTTCCCCATTCCCAGTTCCTTCGTTCCAATGCTTCCGCTTCTTTTCGTTATTCATTCATTTGCTTTTATAAACAACTAATTTCAAAACGAAAAAAATTGACTGGGAACAGTAAATGGCACATTTTCATTCTACCTTTATCATAATACTCACGCGGCTGGAATGTTGAGGATTATCTAATCGACCGAATTCAAGAGTTTTTAAAAGATCAAAACCCTCACAGTATCTGAGTAAGAATACTCACCTTAATATATTATACAAGGAAGCAAGGTATACCGTTGCAGACGTGCTACCTCACGTCTGTTTTTCTTTTCAGACGATGGACTTTTCACTGTTTGGAGGACTATCAGACTTTCTACTGTTCGTCTGTCTGCTACTGGTCGTCTTCTACTGGTACTGCAATGGGTTTTTCAATGTTTGGGAGCAGCTTGGTGTGCCTGGACCAAAGCCCTGGCCCATTCTCCTGCATCTCCCAGAGTTGCGAAATGGCGTGGACCAAGCTTTAAAGAAATGGGAGTCAGAGTACGGGCGAACGTATGGACTTCAATCGATCATCAGCAGAAGGCCTACGCTGGTGACAACGGATACAAAACTCTTGAATCACATCTTTGTAAAAGATTTTGACAATTTTGTCAACAGGGCTTCGCCCGCGTTTTTCACAAAAACAACAGCTCTTCGTAGTCTCTTCTTCTACGGTGGTTCAGACTGGCGGAGAACTCGCCACGTCATGTCACCAATGTTCACTGGAGGAAAGCTGAAAATTATGATGTATCACGCAAACAACAGTGCTGCCACCCTGGTGAATTTAATCAAAAGAATCAAAGCTAAAGGAGAGCTCGTCCCATTGAAAAAGTTCATGGCCAAATACACCAGCGACGTCATCGCTAAATCTGGCTTCGGGGTGAAAGCTGAGGCTGTTTCAGATGTTGACAACGAGTTCTTTGACAACATTAACAAATTTGTAAGTTTGGGCTCTACGTCACAACAGTTTTTTCGACTCATTGGCATGTATTTTCCATTCATCTCAAAGATTGGCCTGCATTTCTTTGAGAACGCTGACATAATTAATCCAAAAGCAGATGCCTATTTCGCTGAGCTTGCCAATAACGCTATAGCGATGAAACGTGAGCAGAAGTCAGAAAAAGCAAGAGACATGTTGGATCTGCTTCTTCATTCGGAGACCCCGCACACTGCTGCTGGTCCCAACGAAAAAAGCTTGACTACTAAAGAGATTGTGGGTAATTATCTTGTTTGTTTACGTGTTTGTTGTTGTTCGTCGTTGTTGATATTTTTTACTCCTCTTTAAACTTCATATAGACAGCTATCCGTAAACCACATAGAACAAACGGGGGCTTTAAAATATTTTCGCTCGCTGTTTATTCTTCTTTCCCTAACGAGTAATATTTAGGGAATGCTACTTGTGCTCATTAATGCCACAATTGAATTTAAGAAAAGAAAACGATTTTTTTTTTCGGTAAATGTTTTTGCCCATGTGGCGCCGAAACCTACTTTTATCGATTTTGGACCACCAAGGGATCGTTAACGCACCTAACTTGCACACGGGTTGTCCGAGAAGGCTAGGTGTAATAGGGGGTGCCCACAAACGCGATAGGGTCGGGTGGGGTCCGGCCGATAGGGTAGTCGGGGCTCGCCAAATTGAGGGCACAAAGCGGCCATCGTGGCACAAGCCGATCAACTCGGTCAGTGACCTACAAAAACAAACGTGTTCGTTTTCAGGCCTGCGAATCGCGCGATCGGGTGGTTTGCAGCCAATGACAACAAGGCTGAGCCACGTGTCCATATTACCCATGAATACATTAACTAGACTTACGGTACTTTGGGAATTCCCGGTTTCGGCCTCACACGTTTTACCGTCTTCTCACTTCTCACAGCGGGTTTAGAGCGCTCATAGGCCTAGAGGAAGAAGAAAATGAATAAGGAGAAGGAGGAGGAGCATTACAGGGGGGAGGGTGGTGAGAGTGACAAGGAGTGAGAGAGGCAAGTTGAGAGATATATGCAGAGACATAACAATGTTTACATTGCTAGATCTAGGTCTCTGATACATATGGGAAGTGAGAAATAGACAAGAAACTAGAGAGACACTAAAGTAAGCAAGTAAGCAAGCAAACACTCACGCACAGACACACACACACACACACACACTCTGTGTGTGTGTGTGTGTGTGTGTGTGTGTGTGTGTGTTTGTGTGTGTGTTTGTGTGTGTGTGTATGTGTGTGTGAACAGTAAGAAAGTAAATTCAATTGTTTTTATTTCTTCAAAATGGGAGGCACAGTAATTTTCATAACTGAAATTAGTGAAATTGTTCCATTTCTGTGTAAGACATATTGTCTTCTTTTAAACCTTCCCAAAGGGGGGACATTACCATGTTCTGTTGATCTGTAGAATTATAATTGTAAATGTGCTGATGCATCAATGTCAGGCTCATAACTGTGCCGGAATTGCACCAGGGAACTGCTGCTTTTTCCTTCATCCTTACTATCGTCATTTTTTCTCAACTTTTTTGGGGGGGGTATGTTTGTCACTCTCTTGTGACCCGCTATTGCCTTGATAGTCGAAGCAAACTTTGTGCTGTTGAAGCTAGAGAGGTGAGCAGAGTAAGTCCGATTCCCTGTAAGGACGTCTCTGTTGACATCCACCACTTGGCGCTCATACCCCTTCTAAAACTAATCTAAACTGCTTTTAGAGGCGGGAAATCCAATTTTGAATGCGACCATATTTTTTCACGTTTTCAGCTAATTCGCTGCTTTTGAAACGACGTCCAGCACTCTGCGCTCACTCCTCTACCTGTTGGCTCGAAACCAGGATATCCAAGACAAGGTCATCCAGGAGATCGATACTGTACTAGATGGACGGACAGAACCTGAATACGAGGATCTGACCAATCTCAAGTATACAGAACAGGTTTAGTATTAATTGATACATACATGTAATTTTACTTCCTGTTAGAGTGATATGGAGCTTTGGTGCTCGTCATTGTACGTACATATAAATCTTCAAAATAATATGAAAAAACAACAACGTCAACCCACTATTTCTTTTGTGCATGAACGTGTACATTGAAGTTGAATTGGCCTAGCGATGGTCCTTTTGAAAAAGATAAATAAATACAGTCGAACCTGTCGAAAACGGGATCTTAGGTGGAATCGCAAGGGATCAAGAAATAAACATCTGTCTAAGACATCTTTTGTCATAGACAAGGAAATTGGCGTAAAGGTTAAAGCTGGTGGACCCAAACTTCAATAGTTTTGTTTCAAACCGGGGCTGAGAGGGCAAAGCGTTCTCCTTCTTAGACAGAGGTAAAAACCCATCGAAGGAAGGAATTTCTCTTTCCGTTTCTGCGTTAGGCAGATTTCGTTTTTTTAGAGGTAATTACATGATGTGTAGAGTAATTTATCAAGGGGGAGCGGTGAGGTGTCGTTATGACAGGTTTCTGTTAAGGAAGGTTCGACTGTACCTCGATTTTTTGTGAGCAAGTTTTGAAACTTGACAGTACACTTACGGCTCTAAAATATCACCGCAGGTCATAAAGGAAGCCATCAGATTGTTCCCGCCTGTGCCAGCTGTGACCCGTGAAGCTCTGGAGACAAAGACCTACGACGGAGTCACGATTCCCAAGGGAAGCTGCGTCTTCGTCCGGATCAACAGAATTCTTCGTGACCCCGAATATTGGTCAGAACCGGACAAGTTTAACCCAGACCGCTTTGCACCAGATGTGGAACACAAAGCTGGCGCCGTGGCTTACCTGGCCTTTGGCTTTGGACCACGTATTTGCATAGGCAAAAGACTTGCTATTTTGGAGTTGAAGGTCAGTGAAAAATACTATGGATCTCAGACTTCTTTATGATTTGGCAGGTGTCCACGGGGCACAAGCGATATTTACCCTGGCCCAGTGCATCGTCTCTACATTCTTTTCTTTTAATACTTTACTTTTAGCACTGTTCAAAACCGCGCCTTGAAAAAAATCTTTAAAGCGCAAAGAGCTTGTTGTTTTGTGCGAATATTCGTCATACAAATGTTATATTATTGTTATTATTACATGTATTATTATTATTAATATTATTATTATTATTACATTTATTTATGACAAGGCATTTGGCTCATACAAAAAACCAATTGATGCCAATGTTGCAGAACAGATTTTTGATAAAGCGGAACGGTAAAAGATTTAGATACAAAACCTGTATTTCAATTTTTTTTAATTAACCAAGGCTAGAGTTACAACTGAGACAGTTTTGTATTTTTGAATCAGTGAAGTCCAAGGTAACCAAGGTAATGCGCAATATAATGTACCACAGTTGATAGCAGTACATACAGCAGTTGTATAGGACATGGTAGCAGCAACGGCAAAACATATCACTGTGCCAGTATCTGGACAACAAGGACGTATCTTATCTCGTATTTTCTTTAACTGGACCTGGCGCGAGAAAAAAATGAGACTACGCTGTGGAACTATTAAATAAAAAAATATGAACTTCGCAAAACCAACATTGAGCTAAAAACAAGTAGTCTACATAAAAGAGCAACGACCCCACCCCCTCCCCCTTCCACCCAACCACCTCATTAAGGAAAAAAGTTCGTCGTTTGTGTGACGACGCGGAGGAATCAGGCTCTCGTCAATTTTTGGGTATGTAGAGTTATTAGTATCATCTTATAGCTTGTTCATTTGTCTTTATTTGTATGGATATGATTATCCATGAATCTTGAATAGAAGTCGAGATATTTGCAAATGAATGAGGAGGTGGTCATCTAGTTCCAGAGATAAAATTAGTGAGAAAATGGCCGCCAAAGTTTAGTTATTTTCTGAGCTTGAGAGTATGTAGAAACTTAAAATCTATATTTTTTTTTTGGGGGGGGGGCCTTGAATCATTTTCCCCCCAGTAAAATCCACACAGAAATGGGCATGAAAGGTGTTGGGCCAACCCCCCCACTAAATTCGATCAAAATTCGCAAATCTACGGGAAAATGCCTATTTCTACACTTTGATTACTGTAACGAGCGCCTGATTTCACCACGCTCCCACATATTTAGCAATAAACCTTTCTGCACGATAAACAAACATCACTGTTTAAAGTGTACGCCATTCCGTGCCACGATTTTTATAGATATACCTCGTTTTGCTTCTTTCAGGTGGCCTTGAGTCAACTCTTGTCAAACTTCAGGTTCGTCCAGACAGACCTAACCTACCCAAAACTTGGCGAAGAAGTAAAGATGGTGAACGTTATCAACTCAGTTTTTCAGCCAGAGAAACCAATTGAGCTTGATGTGGTGCTCAGAAAGGAGGAATAAGGAGCGGTGTGTTTACTGTCTGTTGAGCACCTACAATAAACATAAGTCTATTTGCCATCTTTCTTACTTTGAGAATATTAAATTTGAATTAACAATCATCTTGAGAAATGAAATTTGGGGTGAACGCAAGGTATTTTGTCAAGGCCAGCGCTTCTGTGAGCTCAAGAACTAGAGTCCATATAGATCTATATTTTGTTAAAGACGTTTGACTTTGGCTTAGCCTGGCACAATATAGTCACTCCAGAGCGAAACACTTACACTTGCTGGTCCCTGTTCACAACGACGAACTAAAGGAAAGAATGCTCCAGGAAGAGTGGGAAAAGGGGGGGGGGGGAAGCTACAGATCAATCAGTTTAGAAAATCAATGAGCTTTTTGACAATACCACAGTATTTTCTGTATTATATAGTTACCGGTATGTCAATAAATAAACGTAAAGTTGCGTAAATATGATTTACTCAGAATAGTTAAAGACTATGTATTTGAGTGTAGCAGCTTACCTTAATTTTCTTTAATTTACATTTTTCACACTTCTTTTTACTTCAACGATTTGACGTCTCTCGTAAAACAACACGTCCAGTAAGAACATGTAAAAATCTTGATGGAGGCTTTCACTTCCCGTGAAATTTATAAAGTTCCGTACATAGCATCTAATGACTGCTCGTTAGTACGTGCTCTCTTTTTGAAGTCTTTTGTTTTTTAAAGGAAAGTGAGCGATATAGGCTATCCAACTTAATGTTGTCGGCCATTCCCGTGTAACATGAATATAATATAATATATATAGTCGAACTTGTCTTAAGGGAAGCCTGTGTAAGACGGAAGCCTGTCATAACGGAATCTCCCACACTTTCCCTTGATAAATTTCTCTATAAATACCTCAGTGAAACGGAAACCTGTCTAATGCGGAACCGGAAAGAGAAACTACTTAGACAGGGTTTTTACCTGTCTAAGACTGAAAATGCTTTGGCTACTCAGTCCTGATTTGAAACAAAACTATCAAGCTTGGTTCCATCGGCTCTAACCATTCGCCATGCCGCCAGGCGAGGAAGGGTCCGTTGCAGGGGTGCAATACTCTGATCGTACGACCACTCGAAAAATGAGTTCCTCGAACCGTTGTTACATGCACGGGAGGGCTGGCAGTGGCTGACTTATACCAATAGGTGGGGCTATGGGTAGACGCAAAGGAGATGTTCAAACGTTTCTGTTTTTAATAAGTCAAACAGTGGTCCCCCATGAAATGCAAACACTGGTGGCAATGGATAGGTAGTACTGATGCATGCCATTATTAGAGAGGATAGCACTTGAGAGGTGTTGAGTTTTGACCACTGCTTGCTGACCGAATAAGCAACCTATGATTCCCCCGGCTGGGCCTCTGAAAACCCCTTCCATTCTCCCCATAAATTTCCCTGTCTACGACGGAATTTGGTTTTGACTCCCTAATTGCGATTCTGTCTTACATAGGTTCGACTGTACATTCATATATTCAATTTTTTGTATATCGGGGCGCAAAACATACTTTTATTATTCAATTAAAACTGTTGCATTTTGATTACTCAATAAGTATCCAGTTGAAATAAAGCGTAAACTTGAGTGGCGTTTTCCTCATTGCCACCTGGAAAGCGTAGGTGTATCTCTTTCGTATTTTTGCTCGCTCTGGAAATAAATGATTTGTTTCGGATTTTCAAACTAAGTTTCTTGTTGTATTTGCTGCAGTTCTTGTTGTTGTTGAACCCCCCCCCCCCCCTTTTAATTTTTTTTTTAGCTTAATCACCTTCTCAACACGCTTGTTACCTAGTTTTACTCAGCAAAAGCAATGGCTATGTGCCGATGCCGATTGATGGGCAAAAGTTTTTAGAAAAGCAGTAAAGCAATACTAAATTTATATCGTTGCGTGTAGTACCCCAGCATGTCCGATCTCTACACACAAACTAGCCTCAAGCAGGATCTTTGGTCTGTTTTATGATCAATGTTAAACCCAGAGAGTTTTGATTACTCTGCTTAGTTGGTCGCTGGGTCCTGGCTGGTGACAATGGTAAAAATATGCGCAATAAATGTATTCTTTGGGGAGCGGGTGGGGGTTCCGAAAAATTTTCCTCACTTCGGCACTTCGGTCGTTTTCCGGCCTTGTGTCTTTATCGGGGAAAAGGGGGAAGAGGGGGGGGGGGGTGAGCGACCTGCATTGTATTTACTCCAACAAGAGTGAAACCAAGAGGTTATGTTCAGCTTTGCCTGGCTTTCCCCTGTTTTTTGAAAAAAGGGGGGGGGGGGGGGGGTAGGAGTCTTCAAAACGACCTACTTGAGGTCTCATTCGGCAAAAACAAAACCATGGGACTGTTAGACCCCAACATACCCGCCACTGTACTGTCTACCTACCTAGGTCCTCTCTTCACTTGTCTTGACCAGATAGAATAGACTAGATCAAACTCTTACAAGGTCACCTTTGAAGAGACAGCGCTCGCCGTTTAGGAACCTCACGTTAAAGATAGTTCCAGTAGGGAACGGGATAGAGTGTGTCAACGTCTCTCATGACTTACTGGAGCAGAGGAAGATAGATAGGACGAACGCTAAATCCCCCCCCCCCTCTCTCTCTCTCTCTCTCTCTCTCTCTCTCTCTCTCTCTCTCTCTCTCTCTCTCTATTGTTGAATGAATAATAGAAATGGGCAAGGGACAGACAAACAAACTAACCAACCAACCACCAACAAAAAAACAAACAAACACGAAACAGTGTTTCTCTATTCCTGGCGTCCTGTCAAAGAAAAAATGGTCCAGTTTTCAAAGCCATCAACACGTTGAAAGAGCGTGAAGCACACACTGCGGGGACTGTCATGCCCAAATGGGTCATCTGGCTGAAAACGATTTCAAGCTTTATTAGCAGGTGTGAAGGGCAGCTTGAACTCTTTCCCGGGGACTCAAGTAAATTATTTGAATCTGGCTCTATGATGAGTTTGGTTTGGTGCCAAACCCCTCTACCCCCCCCCCCCCTCTCTCTCTCTCTCTCTCTCTCTCTCTCTCTCTCTCTCTCTCTTTTGTTGAAGAGGCTAATGACCGATGTCGGGACGTCGAGGTAAGAAGTTGCAAAGCAATATATTAATTGTTTACCGGCACACTTAACTATGATAATGAAGAGCGTTTGTTATACTTTGCAAGAAGTGTCTGGCCTTGTTTGTAATGATGATAACAGTACTGGTTGGGGCAGGAAAGTGGGGGGGGGGGCTGGTTGTAATGCTACAGATGTCATCGAGGGTTTCCATTGTTCAGCAAAAATGTACGGAAGCATGGTCAGCGCATCCGCTAAATTGGTGGCCGAGAGTTTTATTGTTTGTACGAGTACGATTGAAATCAATCAAACAAGGACAAAAATCACCGTGGACGCTCCACACAAGGAATAATAATTCAGAGCAGGATTCTCTATTAACGGAGGAAAACTCTCTGGGTGAAAGTTGGCTTCTTTTATAGGGACTTTATAAATGTACAGCAAATTAAAGAAGCGCAAAGACCGCCGTTAGGCAAGTTGTTTTGGTTTCTGGGGCGAATGCGGACAAACAAAATCACGTATTCGTCACCTATGCTTACTAGAAGGAAAAATGAAGCTTATAATAATGAATGTACATCGTAAACAAAAGCGCTGCTTTGCTTTGTAGCACTCGTGTTTGGAGTTGAAGAGCCAGAGAAACATCTATCCCACTCAGGGCTTCATGACCAAATAAGAAATATTTCTTACCGAGCAGATTCAGGAGATTGGGTCCAAATACTCCCACCTTCCAAATGAGCGACATTGTTTCTTATGTATGTGTTTTAACGCCTTTATCGACACAATTTAGATCATTTAGGAGGCCAGCCTCCGACCCTTCCTACCAGGCCCAAACCGGGCTGAGAGGGATACAACTTCCCAGAGGACAGATAGAAAAAACTCGATATACGTTTTTCCCACTCAGAAATGGACCGCCGTCCCACGTGTAAAGGAGCGAAGCGCCTAACCGTTACACCACACACGCCAAAATGTAAGACTGTGAATTTTCTCCCAGCTCCTACAGCCAAGACTAACAATTACACAAAGCAATGCACACGGTTTTGTCGAAAGTCGAAATCGAAATCAGTGTAACATTTTCGTCCCTCATTTTAAGACAGCACACAATTCAATCATTAACCTGGGTCTTGAAGAGAGAGGTATTAAGACAATATGACATAATTTGAAATTCCCGGTTACATGCCTTATGGAAACAAGGAAACGCACGGAAGTTCGTCCCTGAAACCATCATCTTAATTTTGCGCAATTACTGTCTCCTTTGTCTCTTGAAAGAAAAAAAGACTTAACAAAACAAATCCCGGAAAGAGTAGCCTAAGTTTTGGAAATTCAAACTGATTTAATAGCTGTTGTTTATAACTGTCCAAGTCACTGCACCCCTTTCCTGCTCTTTCTATTCCCCTTTCGAAGATTCATTTTTACGGATCCTTTCCGTTTTTGAAGCCACTGTGCATACAGTCTTCTAAATATGTCTAGAATTCGGGAGGCCAAAGACAACGTCATCAATGGTATGAGTGCAGCTTTACGGGCCTGAGTAGGCTTAGACACAAAGATTTGACGAAGCGTTGGTTCACAGAGCATGTTCATTTTCCAATGTTCTCACTACATTGGCCGACAATCAACCTTACTTAATTGACCCAGTCGACCATTGTAGACTCCAAAGAGATGAAGTAGAGAAAAGAAAAGTGTTCCTATTACATTTGTATAATTTATTCATTAAGACCACTGTACGAGTTACACCTGTTTCGAAGTATGTTGCTGTAGTGAATGTCGTGTATCTGGCCGTTATGCATGACAAACTAAAGACTCTGACGCACATTAAAATTTCGCTTTTCTGATTTCCCAATATACACAGTAATAGATCTATAGTCGATTTGCGTGCCAGAGAGGGTGATACGTTTAGTATATTATGTTGTTCCAGTGAAAATAAAGTATACCCTTGTCGTCACGCTTTCGTGCTGTACGACGACCACATTCCTGTGTTTCTTGTTCTTGATGATAAGATCCGTGACCCCGTTTCCTCACTGTGTTCTCAGGTCAACCACACGTTTGAAAATGGATGAAAGGGATGGAAGGGGGGGGGGGGGTTACTGAAATCATTCCTATAACAAGTGAAGTACGGTACTATAGACTGAGAATGCAAGAAGAGGTAGTTTTTACAGAATTTAAAAAGAACTCTATACTTTTCACTTCTCTCTCAAAATGAGTTGCTGAACGTCCATTTATCACACCGAACGTTATGATTACGAAATAACAGACAATAACTAAACGCACTATTACGCCAAGGAGAGCAAATTTCAGAAACGAATTATATTGAAACAGATTAAATAAATGATGGACTGATTGCTTGGCTGACTTTAGACAAAATGTTATTCTACTACAGTTTCATTAGTTGTGCAGTATAAAGTTGCCTTTCCTGAAACAGTGCTGTAAAAAATATTAAGCTTAATCTACCCTTCGCTGTTGGAAGTTCTAATGGCCGAGTGGACAGCGTGTCTGCGTTTGAAGTCATACGATTGTTTTATGAGTTGTTTTTTTTTTCTTTTTTTCTAATTTGTTGCTTTGTAGTTTTTCTTATGTAGTAATGAAGCATGCACATTCTGGTTTTGTCCCCAAGAGGAGCTTTTACCTACAAAGAATACTCTTCCTTTTATCAATTTAGGCCTGGTTTAAGTTCAATAGTGGATTTCCTTGGTCTGTGAGTCGAATTATTATTATTATTTTTTAATTTTAGGCTCAGATAGGCCCAATTTTAAATCTTTAATTGCAAATTAAAATTTTCTTCAGTTTCCGGAGGCCTCCTGCGGCCCCAAACCCCTGCCTATTGTTCCCCCTGCCAATTGTTATGGGGTCCGGGGGCAAATTGTTGGTCAGTCGGGAGGAGGAGAAGAGAAAGAAAAAAACAACCTTCCGAGACTGGGATTCGATGCCACGCTGGAAAGCAGTGAACATTAGAGAACGTAGAAAACTTGTATAGGCTACCTTCTCTAACGTTAGAGAACGTAGACACTACCCCAATGAGGGGGTAGTAAGTATATTAATATTATGATGCCATAACTTGCTAACACAAAGCCACCAAGTTACCTCTCAAAGCTTCCAGATTTTAGGGGGGATAGGGACAAATCCGAAGATAATCAACGGACGGTTGTTCTTCCTTGTGCCTTGTTGTGAAGGGCACCGATTCAGATCTAGATCTAGATCTCTGCGTCTGATTGGGCAATTTCAAAAGGTAGGCTAGGCCAATGCTATGCTGAGATTGGCACTTTCAACACTTTATGTTTTTAGTAATTGTTTTCAGCCAGATCCATTTGGGCATGTCAGTCCCCGTCCAACCCAGCCCTTTTCCTTCTCCATGGATATTCAGAATCTCCAAAAATGTGTTATTTATTTACGAAATCGAAAGTCTGATCAGTTACCCTGCTTGTATGACAAAAAAAAACCTAAGTAAAATTGTGACGAGTTTTTGAATAAATTAAAATTAAAATTTCAGAATGACTATTTTTCATTGGTCACGCTGACAAAAAAACAACAACTCTTTTTCTCAAAACTGCAATGAGGAAAAAAAAGCGTTTTTCAGATGTGGGTGTAGAGATACATTATAATACAAATGTATTGCAACCCGAAAAACAAAACAAAACGAACGTAAGGGGTGGTGTATGTTTCATGCTCTTACAGGGTGTTGATTGCTTTGAAATGGGTTCATTTTTCCTCAACAGGACGCCGGGCAAAGAGAAACAAAGTCTATTATGTTGTTGTTGTTTTTTTCAGCCGAATCAGACACTATGTATGTTGTTTTGAAGTTGGACTCCAGCCCTAACTTTCCCTCACCCCCGTTAAAAAACAAGAACAACTGAATACCAGGCTAAGGCCGAATACAATCTCTTTTTGGGCAGGCCGCTCGATCACTACCCTCCCCCCCCCCCCCCTTTTTTTGGTTCAAATAAGGACACAAGGCCGAAAAAACAACGGAAGTGAGGGGAATTTTTCGTTTTTTTCGGAACCCCCCCCCCCCCCCCCCCAACTCGTTCCCCTAAGAATACATTTATTGCGCTGTTGGCCATTGTCACCCAGCCCCGGATTTAACATTGATCATAGAACAGCCCAAAAGATCCTCCTTGTGGCCAGTTTGAGTGTAGAGATCGGAGATGCTGGGGTATTACACGCAACTATTAAGTATTGCTTTACTGCTTTTCTCAGAAAAGCTTATTATCCATCAATCGGTATCGGCGAGAAGGCCTAGGTATCGGCCCATAGCCATTGCCTTCGTTGATTAATACTAATAATAGGCTACATGTAGAAGGGAATATTATGCGTGTTGAGAAGGTGGCTGAGCTGAACAAAACCACAATTTTAAGAATCAAATGAAAAATAACGCTTTTTGTATCAGTTAAACTTTCTAAAAAAGAACAAGAACGACAACAACAGCAAACAGCACAAGAAACAACCTGAAAGTTCCAAATCATTTATTTCCAGAGTGAGCAAAAAATACAAAAGATCTAACACTAAGCCTTCCAGGTAGCAATAAGAAAAAGGTCATGCAAGTGTACGCTTTATTTCAATCGGTTACTCAATGAACAATCAAAATATAGATCTGTAAGTGTTTTTATTAATATCAAACTGTTTTGCACCCCTTCCGACAACAACTAAAACATGTAATAGCAGACTCTTTGTTTTGACCCCTGTTTGGACCAGCCCTGCCTGAGTGTAATAACGCACCAAAACAGAAAGACGGAAATAGATTACTCCCATATATGGGAATAATACAACATATTATTATATTTTCCGAGTGCTGACATGTCACGGTCTGTTGGGGTTGTTGTTTCTTTTTTCATTTCATATAGTATGAAAATGGATTCAAATAATCATATAAAAGCAGTACGTGCAGTGGCAGGTCGAGCCAGACTATAAATTTCAGTGTGCAGCGATACAATTTGAGCAATTGATTGAGCACGATGTCATGACCACATAACAACAATATTATGTTTGTGTGTGTATGGGGAGGGGGGGGGTCTTATGTTTGTTTATTTATAATATAGATAGATAGATAGATAAATAGATAGTGTGCATGTGTGTACATGTTTATACCTCTGTATTTATTATACGCTTCTGTGTAAACGTCTGCTTTAACCCCAGCTATAAGTTTCATTCCAATCGTATTTCATTAAGTGAGGTGTTTTAAATGAAGTTGAGTGTGTGTGTGTGTGTGTGTGTGTGTGTGTGTGTGTGTGTGTGTGTGTGTGTGTGTGCGCGCGTGTGTGTGTGTGTGTGTGTGTGTGTGTGTGTGTGTGTGACACGGGATTGGCCGACTACAGTAAGTTGGATAGGCTAACCTATAGCTCACCTTTCAATTTGTTCTGTTGAATGTTAGCTCTAAAGGCAATGACTGTGTTAAGGTTCCCAGAGGCAAAGCGTCTACATAATCAAATATTCAATGCTTCCCTTCCTTATTTTGGGATGGAGCATCGTCGCAGTCAAATTCACATACAGACCGTGATTGACGGTGACTTTATGAATTAAATTTAAATAGATTATCTTGAAATCACCAATGAGCAGTGTGCACAATATTTAGCACTGTTTCATTGCTACATAAATACCCGGTTCGCCACTAACAAGCACTGATTATGTAAGCTTATAATTGAATTGGTAGAGTCTACTTCAAAATGGTACGGTGAACTCATTTCTAATAATCCTTCGACTACTCTGTGAGTGCTTATTTTTTTTTGGGGGGGGGGGAGGGGGGGGGTAGTTCTTGACTTTTTACCGCCCTATAATCAGGTCATGGTATGATCATGCCAGCGGCTCCTGGCCACCAAAGGCCATAAAAGACAAACAAATTAAAAACCAAATTTATAAGACATTTGTAGTATATTGCCATATCTATTTTCCCCTTCTATTTGCGTTTTACACTTTCGGTGCAATTTACGTCTAACAAATCTTGAGACCATTAATGCTACCTCGCGTCTAAAGGTTATAAGTAGGTATTGACAAAAGCGAGAATAAATATTAATCAATGATATATTTTCTCGATTATTTCGTTGATGAACATACAACAAGGAATTCAGGGTTTGTTTTCATTCACAACTCAGTGCTGCCGCATCATATAAGAAGTTTTGTAATTATGTTCCCCTTGTGGGCAAGCTTTTCGTGTGTGACCCGTAAACTCTTGGTGTGACCTCATCTCTTTCTGGTTCTTCGTCTCACTTTTAATCCCCTGTCCAACAAGTCAGTCTTCGCCACTGAAGGCTTCAAAAAGTAGAAGACACTGAGCACGTATTAACGAGAAAACGCTGCATACTTTATAAAAATTTCACCGGAAATGAAAGCCTCCTACGAGATGTAAAAACTTTTTTACTGGACATGTTGTTTTAAGAGAGACGTCAAATTATTTAGGAAAACAGGGGTATGAAAGATTTGAAACGAAGAAAATTAACATAAGCCATTATACACGAATACACAGAAAGCTACACTCTGGCGTTGTCTTTAAACTTATTCATTTTCTTAACACCTTATGTACGTTGAAAAAATAAAATAAAAACTTAACTACAACACACATCTAGACACACATTTGCTGCTCCCTCCTCAGAACCTTTTAACGATATCGGAATGCTTTGTTTGGGAACTTGTTATGGCGCAACTGTTACTAGTCTCAACAAACTTATTGTCTCCTTACCCAACATTGGTTTGTTTTACACATAAGATCAAGAGGGCAGACCTACACAAACAGTGTAATCACGCTCAGCTGGAGCATAGTGTTTGAAAATTTCACCGAAAACGTATTAGACCTTATGGGTTCAGCTTATGGTGTTGTGACCCCCCCCCCCCCCCCATTTTTTCTGTTTTTCTTTCTCTTCCTAGAGAATGCTTTTCTTCAGCTTGCCGTTCTAAGGGGGGACCAGGAAGTGGTTTGCTCTGAAATGATCCCATTGTGCCTGACTAGGCCAGCGTCAAACATCTAATCTGTTCTTGGACTCCCAGAAGTGCTGGTCTTGACACAATCCGTTATGTTCTCCCCAAATTTAATTTACCACGATAGTTGTTAATTTAAACTTAATATTTTCAAAGCAAAAAAAGAATGCTCAGAGTGAGATTTGTGTTTCTCGTAGGTGTTCAACAGACAGTAAACGCATCGCTCCTTATTCCTCCTTTCTGAGTACCACATCAAGCTCTATTGGCTTCTCTGGCTGAGACATTGTGTTGATAACGTTTACCATCTTAACGTCTTCACCAAGTTTTGGGTAGGTAAGGTCAGTCTTGACGAACCTGAAGTTAGACAAGAGTTGACTCAAGGCCACCTGTGGTGAAACAAAACGATGTATATCAATATAAAATCGTGGTTGGAAATGGCATACATTTAAAACAGTAAGGTTTACTTATTGTGTTGGGAGGTTTGTTATCAATTTTTTTTTGGATGACCCAAACGCCGAGTAAGAAAAAAATAAATATTAACAACAACAACAACAACAACAATAAAAATAAAAAAATAATAATAAAACAAATAATAATAATAATAATAATAATAATAATAATAATAATACATGTAAAAATAATAATAACAACAATAACAACAACAATAATCGTCGTCGTCGTCGTCGTCGTAGTAGTAGTAGTAGTAGTAGTAGTAGTAGCAGCAGCAGCAGCAGCAGCAGCAGCAGCACGGCAGCAGCAGCATTAGTAGTGTATCTTTATAAATATATTATATTTTACATTTATATAATATCTCTTAAACATTTTTAGCTTCACATATTTTAAGAGCGTGCAGCTCAAAAACTGCACATCCGATTACTTTGACATTTTTACACATGTCCCGCAAGCTCATTGTCGTTCGTGAACTGTTATTGTACTCACTCGGGTACACTGGTCTATCATTTTTGTCTGACAATGTCATTGACGGGGTTTTGATATTTTGTCATACTGTGATGATGTGTGGGTAACTTTGAAAACAAAAACTACACATGCAAAGTTGGACTCCTTCAAAATTTTTCATCACATAAAAAGTGGCTTCTCTTTATTGAATCATCATGCTTCGGCTGATTGAATTAGAAAGAAATCACATCAATGAATTGCTTCAGGTGGGAACTCCGCTTTCGTTAGTCGCGAGAAGGTTCAACGTGAAAAGACACACTTTGTATGCCACACAGAATCACATGGCAATGATAGGCCCCCAAAAGGACAGACTCAAGCGAGTAGAACGCAGAAGGACAAAGCGAAGGGTGGACGCATTCATTCCAATGCAACACTTGAGGAATCAATTTCAACTGGCAAACAAAGACCTAAGATGAATCGAAAAAACTAAGAAATGAGAGTCCGATCTTTGTTATGACTGTTCTTCTTCGTTGGAAAGATAGGAACCATCGTTGTGGGGGCCCAGTTTGTCGCATAAAACTGCAGCCCCATCATATCCAGCACAGACTTCACTGGGCACAGCGTCGCATGTGATTGCAAAGGCTAAATCATCCAAGTTTTGAGCCCAATGTACTTTTCTTTCAAAATCAAGCCCAAGAAAAAGTATTCATGCATGATAATGCACCTTCTCATAAGGCTGCTCTATACATTTCTCAAAACTAACAACATTCCTCCCCTGCACCCATGACCAGCGCATTCACCAACTTTCAATCCAATTGAGCACTTGCAGGACATTTTCGATCGCACCATTCGTACCAGACCACGCCAGCCCCGCACCCTTGCTCAGTTGGAACAAAACTTAATTCAAGAGAAGAATATTATCCCTCAAAAGACAATACTTCGATTCATCCCGTCCATGTGTCGACGATGTGAAGATATGACAACGCCAGATGTCATCACACGTTACTGAAAGCTGTCACTTTTTGTTTAGACCCTTGACAACTCTAAGTTCAAAATAGAAGATTAAAAACATTCTTAACTTTGTATTCCACGTGTTTTCCTTGCTATAAAATGAATGCACTGTCTTTTCAGAAATTTTCTGACAGATTTGATAAGTATTAATCAAGATATTGCCTTTGATATATATA
>NW_004797336.1:1477552-1490298 GCF_000002075.1 Aplysia californica | reverse complement strand
TGGGTGTTTTTTATTTATTTTTATTTTGGGGGTATGTTTGGGGGTGTGTTTGGGGGTATGTTTGGGGGTATGTTTGGGGGTGTTTATGTATGTTTTTGTACATGGGGTTTTATGTACAAGTTTGTTCTGTTTTTGTACAAGGGAGATCTGAGAAGGGGAGTTCAGTGTTTTTGTACAAGGGAGATCTGAGAAGTTCAGTGGGTTTTTTTGCTAAGAGGTTTTTGTTGGTAGTTTTTGTTTTTAACTCTGGTAAGTTCTTTTGTTGTTCTGTTCTGAATTGAATTGTGGAAAGTGTTGTAAAATCCCCCCCCCCTACTCCATCTTCCCCTACGCTTACCCTCACACTCCTCCCCTCCCCCTCCCCCTTCTCTCACATTCACTCACACAGTATCTCAGGCTTAGGGGCCACATGATCCAAGTCCTCTCTTAGACACGCCTTCCCTCCTCACTTCCTCCTCGTTTCTTCCTCTCTCTCTGTCTCTCTGTCTCTCTCTCTGTCTCTCTCTCTCTCTCTCTCTCTCTCTCTCTCTCTCTCTCTCACACACACACACACCCACCCACACACACACACACACACCCTCACCCACCTCCTTTGATATACATGTATTTCTGTATAATACCTCCATAAAACGCAAAATCGGAAAGAAAAATTCCTTCCCTTCGGGCCCTAGTTTGAAACAAAACTATTGAAATTTTGGTTCCATAGACTTAAACCTAGGCTAGGCTTTAACCTTTACGACACCATACCGCCAGACGAAGAAAGCAAAGCGGGGGGGGGGGGGGGGGGGGGGGGTAGAGGTGCGACTTTGGATGGTAGACCCATCCACGAGAGCCCTGAGCGGTGCAGATGGTCAGGGTAGAGTGGGTGTGAAATCACCAGTCGTGGTTAAATGAACAGGAGGAGTGGAATTGGCTGACTGTAATTTTTACACTGGTGGGGCTAAGGGTTGAGTCAAAGGAGATGTCCAATCGTTTCTGTTTCTATTGGTCAAACAGTGATCCTATGAGAGAAAAAAAAAATGAAAGTGAAGAAAAGAGCTTGGATTGCTTAACATTATCAAACTAGTTAACACGGTTTAACGCCCTCGTCCATTTGGTCTGAATAATTTACAACCCTTCAACCGTCATGCTAGAGCATGGTCTCGTATTCGTGTCTCGTTACGTTCGCACACGCTCCCTGTTCCTTGAACCAACGTATTGTGTTCAGAGAGGCCTGCCATCGTTAAGTATGTAAGCAAAGAATGGTCCGGCCGGCGGCCGGTCCAACATCCCGCTCAGTGCGGTAGTGAGCCTTTTTTTACTGGAGAGGCGAAAAATGTTTTTACATTATTATTATTCGGTCCCAATCACATGTGCTAAGCCACCAAGGGCCAAGGTGATTTTATCGGCCTGCAAGAGGTCAGGGGGGGGGGGGGAGTCCACCGGGGAGAGAAAGACATGGGTTATTCTCAACCGGGGTGAGAATAAAGGTGACCTTTGACCACTGTTTGTTGGCCGGACAAGCGACCCTTGATCACATATCAGCTGGACCCGTGAACCCCCCCTCCCCCCTCTCCCCGTAAATTTCCCTGTCTGTGACAGAACATGTCTTTTTTTAAATTTCTGGCTCCCTTGCAATGCCATCTAAGAATCCGTCTTCAACAGGCTCGACTGTATTTGATCTTTTTCAGTGAGGCCAGTTCAACTCCCATGTACACGTTCACGCACAAAAGAAATAGTGGGTTAACGTTGATGGGTTTTTTTTTATTATTATTGTGGGAAATAAGTATTTACACTAACGAGCACCATAGCTCCATATCACTATAACAAGAAGTAAAATTACGTATCAATTAATACTAAACCTGTTCTGTATACTTGAGGTTGGTCAGATCCTCGTATTCAGGTTCTGTCCGTCCATCGAGTACAGTATCGATCTCCTGGATGACCTTGTCTTGGATATCCTGATTTTGAGCCAACAGGTAGAGGAGCGAGCGCAGAGTGCTGGACGTCGTTTCATAAGCAGCGAGGATCAGCAAAACGGAATTAGCTGAAAACGTGAAAAATATGGCCACATTCAAATAAGTCAATATACAATAATGAATATGTTACGATGTTCTCCTTTTTGAGGAAATGAAGACTATTTTGTCCTCAACCGTTCATAATGAATCTTGCGGATTATCGTTTTCTGTTCTTAAATATCCATGACTTCAATGAGGAACAAGCAGCTTTCCCGAAACTTTTCTCGATAGAGAAAGAAGTTTAACAGCAAGTGAAAAACTCTTTATGAGGTGCCATTTGTTCTATGAGATTTAGGGATAGCTGTCTATTCAGAGACTAGAGTGGAATAAAAACAACAGCAACAACAAACAACAACAAACACGTAAACAAACAATATAATTACCCACAATCTCTTTTGTAGTCAAACATTTTTCGTTGGGGCCAGCAACAGCGCGCGGGGTCTCTGAATGAAGAAGCAGATCCAACATGTCATTTACTTTCTCTGACTTCTGCTCACGTTTTGTCTCTATAGCGTTATTGGCAAGCTCAGAGAAATAGGCATCTGCTTTTGGATTAATCCAGTCAGCGTTCTCGAAGAAATGCAGGCCAATCTTTGAGATGAATGGAAAATACAGGCCAATGAGTCTAAAAAACTGTTGTGACGTAGAGCCCAAACTTAAAAATTTGTTAATGTTGTCAAAGAACTCGTTGTCAACATCTGAAACAGCCTCAGCTTTCAACCCGAAGCCAGATTTAGCGATGACGTCGCTGGTGTATTTGGCCATGAACTTTTTCAGTGGGACGAGCTCTCCTTTAGCTTTGATTCTTTTGATTAAATTCACGAGAGTGGCAGCGCTGTTGTTTGCGTGATACATCGTAATTTTCAGCTTTCCTCCAGTGAACATTAGTGACATGACGTGACGAGTTCTCCGCCAGTCTGAACCACCGTAGAAGAAGAGACTACGAAGAGCTGTTGTTTTTGTGGAAAGCGAGGGGGAAGCCCTGTTGACAAAATTGTCGAAATCTTTTACAAAGATGTGATACAAGAGTTTTGTATCCGTGGTCACCAGCGCAGGCCTACGGCTGATGATGGATTGAAGTCCATACGTTCGCCCATACTCTGATTCCCATTTATCAAAAGCTTGTTCCATGCCATTTCTCAACTCTGGGATGTGCAATAGAAAGGGCCATGGCTTTGGTCCAGGCACACCAAGCTGCTCCCAAACATTGAAAAACCCATTGCAGTACCAGTAGAAGACGACTAGTAGCAGACAGACGAACAGTAGAAAGTCTGATAGTCCTCCAAGCAGTGAAAAGTTCATCGTCTGAAAGGAAAAACAGACGTGAGGTAGTACAAGTCTGCAACTGTATACCTTGATCCCTTGTATAATAATAATATTACAGTGAGTGTTCTTACACAAATGTTCGGATTGTGATCTTATGAAAGACTCTTGAATACAGTCGAATAGATATTCCTCAGCTTTCAAGCCGCCGTGAGTATTATGATAAAGATACAAAGTAAATGTGCCATCTTCTACTCCCAGTAAGTTATGTTCGTTTTGAAATTAGTTGTATGCAAAAGCAAAAGAATGAATGTCAAACGGTAGCGGGAGCATTCGAAGGAAGGAACTGACAAAGGGGTTTCCATTTCATTTTCTTTTACGGACTTGTTATTGAACCCCATTCTGTACTCAGCACAAATCACTCGACGGCTACTGCGACTATTTATCTAAATATCAGGTGGCAAAATACACTGGTATTCCGTTTTGAGTCAAAGAAGTATTATGTTTGTAAAACGACTCCAGTTTGCTTTTCAATTTACCTTCATACAAATAGAACACGTAGTTTTTTGTATTAGCTGTTTGGTGCGTTCAAGGTTTTGCAGTGTATGTTTATTTCTCTGTCAGTGTGATTTGTTAACCTTTCGAAAAAAGAGAAGAGAAGACGGAAATCAGAGCTTCACAGCCTATGAACATTTATACAGCAGACGTAACCTCGAACAAAGTTGTTCGTGGACTTTTGACATCCAGCCATAGCCTACTGTTTGATAAATGTTTCTTTTTCAATTGTAAAACGAAATTAGAAAAAAATAACAACCTTATAGATGTGACAATGTCACCTAATACTTAGATTAGAATATGTTACTCGGAATGGTGCCGCTATCGTTATAAGTAGGCTACGAAGTCTGATAGCATAATTTTCATAGTCGTGCACTCTAACCGAATGCTGATGACCGGATTTAGGTCATGCCAAAGGGGACAGTGTAGGCCTAATCATGTTATCGAATGAACAAGCGACTTTCGCGAACTGTTAAAAGAGTTATTATTTGACAGCTATGTGAGGTTATCACACTGGTGTAAATGTACCACAAAGAAATGATTTCTGTGAAATCCGGTAAACGTTTGCATTATACATGTATAAGACACTTCTTTACGGCTGGTTGGTTACTTTTGTTGTTTGCTTGTCGCTGTTCGTTTCGTTGTTGTTTGTTTCGGGTTTTTTAAAGTGTTTTTTTTTAATGGGCAGAGGGAGGGGTACAGTTTAACGCCCGGCCCGACAAGACAATATTAGGTCATTTCAAAAGCGATCGTCTTTTTTATACACTTGAGAAAGTACTTGGGCCACAGACTGACATGAAAGAGAGGTGAATAGAAGACACAGTGAGTAGGGAGTAGGCTAAAGCTACGGTACTATCCTTACGCAGGAGAGGTGAGCCATGTTTAAGTGTAAGGCTGGAATCCGCGACAGGTTTGTTGCTCTCGTCCTTGCACTAATAATACTATTTTTCCCCATGGCTCATTTTCCTTGCAGAAAACCAAGCGCCCCTTCCTCTTAATGACTTTAGTGGATGCTCTCGTGGTCTAGAAGTTATGGTGTTTGCCTCTCATTCAAGAAGTCCCGGGTTCGAATCCGGACAGCGACGGAAAATGTTCTTCTCTAAAATGTTCTCCTTTCACATCCTTTCCTGCTCTGTAACCATATTCTGTCGTCTGCTTTCGTCTCCACTTTCTGCTCCCCCCCCCCCCCCCCTTTGCCTCCTTCTCTGAGTTTTTTACTCTTACTACAGGTTTTCTACTACTACTCCAGGGTTTCTTCTAACTACTGTCTTTAATCCACACCCATAATCTTATGGTAGGTAAGATGTAACACCTAGCCTTCTCGGAGAAGGGCGAAAGATCTCGACGGTCCCGTGTGCAAGTTGGGCTCTTAAAAAATCTCTTTGTTTTCCAAAATCGATAAGAGTAGGCTCTTTTACCGTCATCCGGGAAAAATTCAAAATTTCCTACCAACTGGCCACACTGCAAGCAGAGCGCAGCAGTGAAAATTAATACATGTATAAGAGGGGGAGTTAGAGAACAGAAAAGAGAAAGAAAGAGAAAAAGAGAGAGGGAGAAAGAGAAAGGGAGAGGGAATGAAAGATATATAGAAAGAAAGAACGAAAGAAAGAAAGAGAGAGAGAGGGGGGAGAGAGAGGGAGGGAGAGAGAGAGAGAGAGAGAGAGAGAGAGAGAGAGAGAGAGAGAGAGAGAGAGAGAGAGAGAGAGAGAGTGAGAGGGGACGAGAGAAAGATAGAGAGATGAATGAGTGTACACAAAGGGAATGTTTTAGAGAACAATGGATAGGTATATCAAGTGTGCGTTCTCATGTGTTTCCTGCGTGCAGACGTGAGTAAAGTTTCAAGCTTTGCGAGCTGAGATAAATAAACCCGACATAATGGGGCTCTAAAACGCTGGAAATTTACTTCCTTCTTCATGACATTCAGTGACAATAACAATAACAAGAAAGGAAAAAGAAAGTACGTGACAGCTCAGAAAAGGTAGATGAAAAGCAAAGCAAACTATAGTAGAGATTTGCCAGAACGTCGGGTTGTGAACTGAGCTCAGACGAATTAGATCTAAAGTTTATTTACAAACGCTTTATATAGACCTGTGCGCATTAATAATAAAACTACATTCGTTTAACTGGACTACTTTAGAACGCAGGTGTCGTGTAGCTATGCCAAAGTCGCTGCACTATGAATTTAATTTGTACCCTAAACTCTTATGACACCCAAGGCGTTACATGATCTCTTCTCAATTATCTAACAACATAATTATACCTGCCGACCCCATCGTTAGCCCCAACGTTCCCTTCGCCAATCCTTTCCATCTCTCTCTCTATCTCTCTCTCTCTCTCTCTCTCTCTCACACATACACACACACACACACACACACACACACACACACACACACACACAACACACATTCAAACACAACCCTGGCAGAGAGTGATACAACGTCTAAGAAGAAGAAAAAAAAAGAAATACATGTACTTCATAAAAATTCTTGCTTACTCTGGAATCGAACACGGGTCTTCTACATGAGACAACGAAATGCCTACCGCTACACCACAGACACAGGTTGTTTGTTGTGAAGTATAACATATTACGTTATATGTGTGTATGAGTGTATATATTTGTGTGTGTGCGTGTGTGTATGTATGTGTGTGTGTGTGTGTGTGTGTGTGTGTGTGTGTGTGTGTGTGTGTGTGTGTGTGTGTGTGTGCGTGCGTATGCGTGTGTACGTGTGTTTCGTTACGTGTTTAAAACTCTTTGTATTTCAAAATCTAGATGTTATCGTTGATTTGCTTTAAACACGCTGAGGATTCTATGATTATTATTATGTTCCTATTTCCCATTCACCACAACAGGATAAAGCATGAGAGAAAATTAATAAGAAATTTTAAAAAGAAATGAGATGCCTCTCCCTCGTACATTAGTGGGGCCGCTTAGCAAACCTATTGTGCATTTTGTGATACAAGCACCAAACTTGGCACAAATGTACATTAACTTATTGAAATCATTTTCAGATATTGGGCCACTCGGATTTCTCTCTTAATGGCCGCCATATTGGATTTCAACATGGCCGCCATTTGAAATCTACATTTGCGATTATCTCTGGGTCAAATGCTGCTACTGACTTCATTTTGGTTTCTAAATGTATGTTTTTGGGGTCAAGAAATCCAATGGTAGCAATCTGCATTGCGTATTTTTACTAATGGGCCGCCATATTGGATTTCAAAATGGCTGCTTTACATTGCATGGCTGCTTCTCGATCTACCTTCGTCGTTATCTTATCGCCGTCACATGTTTGGAGAAGCCAAGCCCTTCACAGTGTGCCCTGGATGATGCCAAGAAGAATCTGTTGCAACCGTTGCTGCTTGCCTTAGTCAGCATGATCCTAGAGAGACCCAGCATCAAGGGGCAGATGGCAGACACTAACCCTGCAGCAATTACCGCAGCCTAGATACTGAAGTTCAACTGCGTAAAACACAAGCGAACACGTGGCACCACATCATCCTCTTGTGTCAGGCACAGTGTTGCACAGGAGACCCCACTTCCATCATGCATTGGGATGATGTTGCATGCTCATACACACAAGAAGGAACTGGTCGACAGACTGTCACACCTTGGCCTGAGTACCTCTTATGGTAGAGTGCTCCAGCTCTCAGCAGAGATGGGCAACCATATCTGCTAACAACTTCACAGAGAACAAGTGGTCTGACCTCCAAAAGTGCGTGGCAAAGAGTTCACAATTGCCGCTGTAGATAACATAGATCACAATCCTAGTGCAAAGACATCAAAAGACTCCTTCCAAGGTGCCGCTATCTCCCTCGTACAACATCCTTCTTACACTGGTGAAGGAGTAAATCCGAACATATTCGTTACAGGAGAATCTGGGGATGCACGGTCCAAGACTGTTGCTCTTTTGCCGCACTATTATACTGATGTACCCTCTGTCACTAGTAGCATTAAGATGTCGTCTGTCCCAGCTGCTGGAGTTGCGTCATTGACCAGAGGAGACTTCAAACAGTAGACTGATGGAGAATAACATTGGTTAGGAAATGCAAAACACGCTCTGGGAGACAACACTGGTACAGTGGACAATAAAAACACATCTTGGGCTGCATTTCATGCCAGTCGACACCCACCAGAGGGTAGAGTCATCTGCCCCACGTTGCTGCTTCCACTCTTCCTGGAAAGTGCCCACACTGTGGCAATGATCAGGCATTCAATGGACGTTGTGAAGAAAGCTGTAGAACATCTGAATCCTGGGCAGACACCAGTGGTCACCTTGGATCATCCACTGTTTGCTTTGGCCAAGCAGATACAGTGGAAGTGGCCAGAGAGTTATAGTGAAGACCATATAGTGGTGATGTTTGGTGGTCTCACATAGAGATGGCAGTACTGAAAACACTGGGGGACTGGCTGCAAGGGAGTGGTTGGGTGGCAAGCACTTGTGCAAGCCGAGATTGTGACAGCAAGGACAGCACACTCATTCCTGCAAGCATCTCATGTCTTGCGCACAAGAAGAGCACATCAAGTGGCTACAGCAGCATTGTACATCCTGCAACACCATGCCTACTACCACTACTGTCTGGGAGAAACCAAGGATGCAGAGGACATTCCTGCGTTTGAAGACTGGTGACTCCAGAGACGAGACAACATCTCCCAGTTTCGCTACTGGGCAGCTGTGATGGAACAAAAACTGTTGGTTCTAGTGTACGTGCGTTCTCTCTGGCAGGGATCATTGATGATGCACCTCGATGCTCTGACAGAGCTGGTCACCTGGTTCCAAGCACTAGATCATACCCACTATGCTAGGTGGATACCAGTGCACCTGAAGAACATCGCTGAACTCACTACCAAACACCCAGACGTAGCAAGGAAATTCAGTGAAGGCCATTTCACAGTTGAGAAAACACAGAGGGTGTTCTCTTTAATCCCGATTGACCAGGCACATGAGCAGAATAATGCCTGCATCAAAGGAAACGGTGGCGCAGTTGGGCTAACTGACAATCCTAGTGCCCTTCGTCGCTGGATGGTTTCAAGACCAGAAATTGCAAGCAGCAGACACACGTCATCATGATCAGACGCCAAGTGTACATGCCTCATTTGTGAAAGATGTTCGCTGTCTCGTCGGTATCATAAAGGAGATGGGCAACCCATTCGAGGAGGAGAGTCAGGATCTAAGCATACTGGACACAAAGGACATCGCAGGTCATTCTGCCGTGGAGACCGTGATGAAAATCAAGAGGATTGGACAAGAGCAGCCCGAGGCTTTCACCAGAGAGTGTCTGTTTGACAGAACAAAGGCAGTGGACGACCCCATTCCTCGTGACAAGCTGAAGGTATTCAGCACTTCCACTCCAAGAAATAAGAGTAAATGTCAGGAACAGTTCGTCTCTATAAAAAATGACCGTGAACTCGTTGCACGCCTGTACATTGGCTGGCAGATGAGGGATGGAAACCTTGAGGAGTTCTTTCGTCACAAGAACCAGGCATGTCCTCATGCA
Source organism: Aplysia californica (assembly GCF_000002075.1). NCBI lineage: Eukaryota > Metazoa > Mollusca > Gastropoda > Aplysiida > Aplysiidae > Aplysia > Aplysia californica. The sequence goes on along the minus strand of NW_004797336.1, from coordinate 1,480,987 downwards.
GTGTCTGCTGGTGGAAACCTCTTCACGTGTACTAAGAATGATCTCACAACAGGCTTTGAAAAAACCGTCGACGCCAAGACAGAGACTCCTGTCACTAGCTGTATAGTTCTTGATGGAGCAGCCATCGCCCAGATTGGCTGCATTAAATTAAAGACATTTGGAGAGTATGCTCCAAAGATCTTCATCCCATATGGCAAGAAGACTGCGTGGGCAGTCTGGACGGTACTGCCAGAACTCACTAAGGCGCTGCTGCTGGTGTCCTCTGCACCACGTGACATACCAAACGATGCAATATCCATCATCAAGAGGTTCGTGATCCTGTTGTATGATCGAACCAGCAAATGCACGGACAATGACACGGCCAGGAGGAAACTCTTCGCAAGGAAGAACGATATGCTGCTGATCCCTCCAACGTAGGCAGCTTTAGAGGAACATGTCACGAAGGGAGTGTATTGAGGTGGAAATGTGTGGGGTCAGATACTTTTGCCAGCACCAGAGTTCCCTCCACAAAACAACTATGGTTGGTCAATGGCTGGAGGACAGTACACACCATACTAGACCAGGCTACCCGAGGCAGCTCACAGCTGCAATGAGCTGGTTTCTTGCAAGTGCCATTTATTGAGTGTGAAGCTCTACAAATGCAAGAAGACTGCCCTCTGTGTGTGTGAAGGGGACTGCACATAACGATGAGTCCACAACATACTTGTACTTGTGGCAGTGCTGAACTTGTTAACATGACACTGTTTATGTACATGCATCCTCAGTACCGATATCTACCTAGCCTCAGATACCAGACCATTGAAGAATGTCAGTATACACCTAGCCTCAGATATTTGAGCATCTGGCATGTCAGAATTGTACCCCCGATATTTACAGACTTAAGACTTTTACACCCATTTAACATGTTTTCAAAATTGAGTCGATAGTGCCGTAAAACACACGCTCAATCAATCAAACAACATGCTTTCATATAATCATTCCTTTCAAAGTATCTAGTTCAATCTATTATTTTCCTAGACCATTTTGTTAAACAGAGTGTGAAAGACAACATTACTTTGAAATTGGTGCCATTGGATTGTGCATTGAATTGTGAATTGGATAAATTTGTGCATTAGAATTTTAGATTTGTGTCTTTGATTTAGATTTGTGCATTAGATTGTGCATTGAATTGTGAAATTGGTATCATAGAATTCCTTGCCCCCCCCCCAAAAAAAAAACAACAACATACATTTAGACACCAAAATGAAGTCAATAGCAGCATTTGCACCAGAGATACTCGTAAATGTAGATTTCAAATGGCGGCCATTTTGAAATCCAATTGGGCGGCCCATTAGTAAAAATACGCAATGCAGATTGTTACCATTGGATTCCTTGCCCCCCAAAACATACATTTAGAAACCAAAATGAAGTCAATAGCAGCATTTGACCCAGAGATAATCGCAAATGTAGATTTCAAATGGCGGCCATTTTGAAATCCAATATGGCGGCCATAAAGAGAAAAATCCGAGTGGCCCAATATCTAAAAATGTTTGCTATATATTAATGTACATCTGTGCCAAATTTGGTGCTTGTATCACAAAATGCACAATCCTTTTAAATTTTTGGGCTAAACACTACGTGTATTATTCTGATAATGTTTTCACTGTACCCTCTTTTTATTCAGATATCAGTGGAAGAATCTGCAGTCAGATGTTCAGGTGCACCCATTTCTTTCTTGCTTTTTTTCTGTTGAGTCTCCTCATCGACCAGGACAAATAACGCCAATCATTTCCTATCCATGGGCAACTGAGTGAAACTGATTTGAAAATATGATGCCACATGATGTTGCATTGCACCGACCGCTCCGCTCTGCTTGCAGTGTGGCCTCCCAATGTTAACGCCTCAAACAGCTCCGCTCTGCTGTGCCCGCTCTGCTCGCAGTGTGGCAAGAGCCTTATGCAGTTACGATCGCTGTAAAACACTAACAGTTACTATCAGCAAAAAAAAAGAAGAAATATATTTACACGAAAGAGAGCTGGATAGAAGACACGGTGAGTACGGAGGAAAGCTACCATCTTAACGCAAGAGAGGTCAGCCATTTTTAAGTCTAAGGCTGGAATCCGCGACAGGTTTATTGTTCTCGTCCTTGCACTAATCCTTGCGAACATCATAAAACACTTACCAGAATAAAAAGATTAAACAAAACCCAAAGCTTTATTACAAAATCTCTCGATTTCGTGTAAGGAAAAAATAATATTATTCTTTTACTTTACCTCAATATATGCCTTCAACGGCGCTGACATCAATCGTTAAATCTTGCTGGAGCACTGACGCGAGAGCTCAGCGGCAAGTGCTATTATAATAATATAATGATAACCTGTCTCGTTCCAGGCCCATGCACAAGTATACAGCGATCGTTTGCTTACTTACTTTTTTTTAATTGACCTGTAACAACTCTGCATTAGCTTGGCTTAAATTTATCACCCCCCCCCATCATTTTTCTCCTGTGAAAGCGAATCACAACTTCTGTTAAACTTAAACCTTGTGCCTGCTCCGCTGGTCTTACTTACTCGTTAAAAGATGTCGCCTGGCTTTTCTGTATCCAGGTATAAACAACGTGTGAGAAACTAAGATAGTAATAATCCTTAGAATGACTAATAAAATAGAGGCATGGGTGCAAAGAATGCCCTGTGATTATAAAGAAGAATGAACAGAAATAGGATTACGTTGTTTTAGTAACTGGGTGTGAGGGCAAATGCAACTGAATTTCTTTTCTTTTCCGCGCTTCGGTCCCAATTGCTTTCACTACCAGTATTTAAGCCTAGAGGGTACCATTATAATAATTATGCTGCCGGTACAGCTACCCCCCCCCCCCCGTGGCCTAGAGGTTAACGTGTTCGCCTCTCATTCAATTGGTCCCGGGTTCGAGTCCGGACAGTGACGGGGATTTTTCTTTTCTAAAATTGTCTCCTTTCACCCCCTTTCTTGCTCTAGCAATGTTCTGTTGTATGCTTTCAGCTCCAATTTCTGCCCCCACCCCTCACCTCCTTTTCCCCCCGCCTCTGGGCTCCTGAATCTTTCTGTAGCCTGTCTACTGCTACTCCATGGCTTCTTCTTGCTGCTGTCTTTCAGCCGCGCCACTGATGTAGAAAAATACAATACATGTACTACAGACTTCAACATAAGTTAAGGACCACCTTGACAGACAGCGAAGAAAAGACAGCAAGAAATGTTTCAAAATGTTTTACTCTGAAAGTGTTCATGGGTTACCAATGCATTTTGCAAAGCTTCCTAAAAGGGCCAAACCACCACGTGCAGCACGGAAATCCTCGGTTAATTTTAGCCAAAGCTGCTTTTTTATCGACTTGTGTGCGACACCACAGACATTCCTCAGTTAAAATTTCTGGTGCATGTCATAAAACTGTCTCGAACTGTGCTGACTTTGGTGGCAATGTA
>NW_004797336.1:1470052-1472552 GCF_000002075.1 Aplysia californica | reverse complement strand
TAATTGTTTTTGATACACTGCGACTGAGCACTTGCACAACCAAACAAACCCTTTAATGTTCAAAACTTGACACATAAATATGTAATATTTTTCTTGGTAACTTGGGTGCCACACTGAATGAACCTAAGGCACTGTCTTTTTCATTAAAAATGTCGATTGCAGCCCTGCTCGCAATATCATCAAGTGTATAGAAATCGTGATTGATAAATGTTTCTAATTATCTTGATCGAGTGTGGAGGATCAAAGACGACTGCTTTTATTAACTTCGTGATGAAAAAAAAAGGCTTTTCTGGGGTGGGACTTAGGGTTCTTAAAACCGTCTGGTTGTTTGGGGCTTTGTTACCCAGAAGCCTTCACCTACAAACTAACATAGTTAAAGCTTTCTCAAAGCCACTAACAATGGAACAACGAGCTGCACTACCCGTACCAGCTACACACTGACATTGATTATGATACATGTAATTCATTGCAATTTTCTTCCTACGTCTAGAAAATGATAATTGCCTGATATATAAAGGCAAGATTTCACATCAGAGTTCTAACGAGTGGTTCCTCTTTTATAGACAAGAGCATGTAAAATCCTCGGAATCTTGTCTCTATTGGCTAACATCCTATGCTACATAGTGAGAATCTGGTGGAAAGGGGGCAGGAAGGGGGGCTCAATCAGTACTGTTGCTGCTCCCCGATATAGAAAGATTTTATACATGATGACGGGAATCTTCTTTTAGAAAATTGTTTAATACATTTACCTGTAATGGTTGGATGGTAAAGGTAGAAATTGTTCATGGTAAGCGCCTCGGGTGAAAATCATAGATAATACACGTAATTTAGTGAGGGGGGCAGCGGGACCCCCCCCCCCAAAAAAAAAAAAAAAAAAAAAAAGACAGCAACTACAACGAAGTTCAATTTAAAGCTGTATAACAGCTGTGTACTATCCACACTCCTATATGGAGCTGAATGCTGGAGGATGACTGATCATGACCGTGCCAAGCTATTTTCCTTTCATACAACCAGCTTACGCCAAATTCTCAGAATCTTCTGGCCCGACAAGATCTCCAACGCAGATCTGTTACGTAAATGTAAGCAAGAGGACATGACCATCATAATAAAAAGGAGAAGATGGAGATGGATTGGACATGTTCTGAGAAGAGAACCAGACTCTATTGTGAAGACTGTCCTCCACTGGACACCCGAAGGACGTCGCAAAAGGGGCAGACCCAAAGTAACCTGAAGGCGCACAGTAGAGTCTGAAATGAAGTCCTCGAATCATTCGTGGCGAACGCTGACCAAGATGGCCCAAAACAGACAGAGCTGGAGATCCTTTGTTGCTGCCCTAGACGCCAGATGGCGTAATGGGTAGTAAGTAAGTACTAACGAAGTTAAATTTATACTAAACAGATTTTAATGTGAAAGTGTGTCTGACGTATTTTTGTTGCTGTTCTGACGTCAGTTCTATGCACTTTACAACAAAATGCTAGTTTATGTATGTCTTCCCTGGAACCACTGACCTAAAACTAGAGAGAGAGACGGACAGACAGACAGACAGACAGACAGACAGACAGACACACAGACAGACAGACAGATAGACAGATAGACAGATAGACAGATAGAAGAGTGGGAGCGGCCGGGGGTGAGAGAGGAGGAAAATCTGTTTTTTCCTATTAGAGAAATCTTACACATCTAGAACTTCGGAAAATTATCCTGTTATAACGTAAAAGATTTTTTAAGACGTGTCAAAACAAGAGTCTGGCTGAAAAAACAACTTGTTTCCTGAACGAGGCTTCTCACAGTAGTCAAGACCCTCAAAATAATATAATATAAGAATCAATAAGATGAGCGACAACACACTGAGAATTATTTTAAATCACCGTAGAGGTTGTGTTTTGGTTTGTGCTTTATTCTGGGCGTCTTTGCTATCAGTGTCAGGAGCCATGGAGGAGTTTGTCACAAGGACAGGGAAAGTTTGTGTCGTGGTTGACAGCTGTCGGTTCCAATAAGACACTCCATCGTTTCTTTGAAGGTTGCTCTCTGGTAATATCTTACGTCGATCTAATCCGTAAAACATTTACTGAAACAAAAAAACGAAAACGAAAATAAATAAACATAAAAAGCGTGAAGACGCCACCCTTTTTTAAAAATCCCTCTCCAGCTCTCCAAGGAACTGAGGGTGGAAAGGATGTCATCGGACACAGGAGAAACCATAGATTTACTCTACTAGTAACTAGTAATAAATTAATAGGCCCACAATGTCACTGTCAAAATTTTTTTAAAGGGAAGAGACCTTGCAAATAATTTTGTGCTACTCAAACCATTAGATATATACCGAAAATAATTAGCTATTCTTCTATTTTACTGCAAAATTGAAGACATGTATACTACCGGTGGGGGGCTCTCGTGGCCTAGAGGTTAAGGTGTTGGCCTCTCATTCAAAGGACCCGGGTTCGAATCCGGGTAGCGACCGAAAAATTTTCTTCTCTAAAATTGTGTCCTTTCACCTCCT
>NW_004797336.1:1388200-1469469 GCF_000002075.1 Aplysia californica | reverse complement strand
CCCCCCCCAAACACCTATTATGATATAATGCTAGAAAACAGACATCACTGAACTGCATGACAGAAGCAGTATACGAGTAGTTTAAATTCATTCGTGCATAAGAAAATGTGTAGGCCTACTAAACACAGAAAATATGCTGTGCTTATATAGCAAGCTCAGCACTAAGCGCAGTCTGGCTATACCTTTCCTTTGTCACTAATACCATACATTTATTTTAAACACGAGCAAGGTTACAATAGCAGCCTATCGCTCGTTGCTCCCATCCATCATCATCCCGTTAAAACGTTATTGCTGATACTGTTACATTACTATGGATGCATAAGGCTTATGACTGTTTATGTTTTATAAATAATATCTTAAGTCAGTGAATCAAGTGAGTGAAATTAGTACCTCAGATTAGTAGATCTACATCTAGCTTGGATTTTGTGATGTTTAAGTAAGTAATTAAACACAAAGGCGATGTAAAATTACAGCGGTTAGATCTGATATTAATTAACTGAAAAGTAGGCTTTGATCAGACCAGGCTCCTTTAATTATCTTATCCAATATTTTCTTCAAAACATATATCTGGATCTAATTTGCCTAAATTCTTATCAATCTTATTCTTACCAGTGAAAAGAAAGAAGAGGGGTTCCTTTGGAGGCTTTCTTAGTGAACTGATAGACACAGCAGTGTTGCACCATCTTTTCTGGTCTCGCTTTCTTCAGTCTTCCTCGTCCAGACAAATCAGACGTTTGCTGGTGATGAATTTACTGTAGAGAAAGCCTCTAAGGCTGTAAGACGTTAATCCAGAAAGGGACTAGAGGTTTCACATGCTTGAACTTTTAAGATAATCTCTTTGGACTAAAACACAACGTTAGAATCTAATAAAACACATTCCTTAATAAGGGCAAAGACACGCCCACTCACTTGTAAACAAACTTCTTTGCCAACTCGAACATAGCCGCCAATAAACTCAAAAGTTTCCGTGTCACGTGGTCGTGACCTCGTACGGACGGACTCTAGTTTAGGCTATAAAAAATAAATGAGCAGATTAATGACTGTCGGTGCGGAACATGGAGCTATTAAACAAAAAGCAGACAAAACACCTTTTTAATGGTCAGAACTGTTTCAAAATAAAGAGGCTATTTATCAGTGTAACCATTTAAAAAGGCATTCTTCCGAAATTTGACTTCTATGCCTAATATATGTATTTAAAATCTAGTCAAGGCTTAACTTAGATTTTTTCACACAAGTAGCAGGGTAACTGTCGTTTGTTGTTGTTGTTTTTTTAAATTGGCGCCTATAATGAAAAAAAAAGGGGTTTTGTCAGCTTGACAGAGATGGTGGCATATTTGTTACTTGAATGGTCCAATGGCCTTTCTCTTGGAACTAAGCTTCGGTAGGCTAATACATACGTATAATAATGTACTTTTATCATTGTGAGTTCGATTTAAAATAAACCCAGAAACATTGTTCTTCCTCTTCCCTCGACTGCTACCGTCTTGACTAGGTCCCAGTTAAGCCGAATTAATAGCATAATAATATATAATATACTACATTGCATTAGATAAATTGAGAATACTGCTGTGAGTTTGGATGATGATTTTTGGGCACCTTTGAAAAAGCACGAGCTTGATTTGTGCTGTGAGTTTGGATGATGATTTTTGGGCACCTTTGAAAAAGCACGAGCTTGATTTGATTTCATCGCGTGCATGACACTTTTTTTTGTGTAGACAGCCTGGGAAAAGTGGGCGGGGGCACAACAGCAGGCTCGAACTCTTGGTGATGCTTGGTTCATTGATGATCTCTTGCAAATTAATGTATTTAAATTATATCATTTCTTCAATAAATCACGTTAGGGTATCATGTATCTTTCAAATCTAACAATAACAAATCCAGGCAAACTAACAATATAATGAAAAAGTCTACCTCCAAAATGAACTACTACTAGAGACTCAAGGGCCTTCGCATCGTAGTTTTCTAACCTTTCAAATTTCAAACTTATTGTTTTACCGAATTTTCCGTTTCTTGATTTTATAGTCATGTTACAAAGATGGCTGCCGTCTCGTCCCATGTAATCAACATCGATGAGCTTGCCTAGCCCAATGTAACTCGAGAATTCCACGAAATAAACCTTGAAGCCAGGTTTGAATTATACTTCAGTTTAACGAGCGTTGAATGCCCATGAGCACGTTTGTTTCTTACTGCGCTATTTGGTCTTGACTTTATTGTATTCTTTTATCTTTTTATTCTAATTGTTGTCTTGTTCTTCTATCTTATCAGTTATCAACATCATCTTTTTATCCCGATCTCAATATCTGGAGTCTTGACGTCTTCACTAATATCTAGAATCTAGACTCTAGTTAGTTAGATCTAGAATCTAGATTCTAGATCTAATAGATAAAGATAGAGATACTTAATCTAGAGGTAGATCTAGATCTAGATTTAGATTCTTATTCTATCCTATGGGGTGCCCATTTTAGGGCTGGGGATCGGGCCGATCGCCCGACTCGGTCGCCTGAAACTGAAAACAAACGTTTGTTTTTGAGACAAAGAATGAAGCTGCAGTGAGCACCTAGATCTAGATTCTAGATCTAGCACACTTCTATTGATGAATTATTATTTGTCTTCCGTGGCTTTCCTCGCCAGTTGCCACTTTACGTGCGATGGGCTACGTGACTAGATTTCATCACCGACTGCTAGGGCTGTGTGTGCACGTGTGTGTTCGTGCAGGCTTGTGTGTGTGTGTGCGCGCGTATGTGTGTGTGTGTGTGTGTACGACTTTAAGGAGAGAAGGTAAATTCATGGAAAGAGAATTTCTGAGATTGTTTTTGGCCACCTCTATTCTCACCCGGAGTGAGAATAGTGCAGGCGAGTCTTGTGGCTATTCTCACCCGGTGCGCGTTCACCAAATTTTGCGTTCACCCTAAACCACAGAATTCTACACTGTGATAACAGAAAAATTGTAGAATTCTGTGCCGTGAACAAACGTTCCATTACAATTGTAGCCTACTAAAAGCATATAATTTTGTCTGTGGGCAGTGGAGAGAGAGAGAGAAAGAGAGAGAGGAGTAGCGCGAGAATTTCCGGGCAAAACAAAATGGCGACCCGTGTAGTTCGGCTCGATTCGAAAAGTTAAATAGCCGTAGCATCTTTGTAGACAACCAAATTTATTTACTTTTGTGTTTTAACATCATTTTTTAACTTTGTTTTGGTCAATTTGATCGTCCACACCGATAGACAGTATTCAGAAAGAGACGGAGAGAGAGAGAAGAGGGGAGGAGTTGATCTTGCGAGAACTTCCGGGCGGGTGAGAATAGCCACTTTCTTGTTTTTATAAAGGCCACCTCTATTCTAACCCCGGGGGAGAATAGCGCAGGCGAGCCTTTTCGCTATTCTCACCCGGTGGGCGTTCAACGTTATAGCCTAGGCCAGCCAGTGTAGCATTCACCCTGAACCACAGAATTCTACACTGTGATAATATAACAGAATTGTAGAATTCTGTGCCGTGAACAAACTTTCCAGCGCTCTTGTGTTACTACTGTTAGCCCCCTAAAAGCGTGCAATTGTGTCTGTGGGCAGTGGAGAGAGAGAGAGGAGTAGCGCGAGAACTTCCGGGCAAAACAAAATGGCGACCCGCGTAGTTCGGCTCGATTCGAAAAGTTAAATAGCCGTACCATCTTTGTAGGCGATCAAATTAATTGACTAAATTGTGTTTTAGCGTCATATTTTTATCTTTGTTTTGGTCAATTTGATCGTCCACATCGATAGACAGTATTCAGAAAGAGACAGAGAGAGAGAGGGGAGGAGAAGACCTTGCGAGAACTTCCGGGCAAAACAAACTGGCGACCCGCGTAGTAGACCTGCATGTTTTCTGACAATCGTCTGAAATCCAACAATCGCGAGCCGGCCGATGCTATCGCTAGGCTCGCCAGCATTAGTCAATTGTGAAGTGCGAGGCCTGGCCGACTGCCAGCGCCCCCTTTTTCTCCCGTCGGCTTTGTCAGCACTTTTATTTTCGTGCCGACTGCCGACGTCGGCGTTTCCGACATAATTGTCGGAACCTGAGTAGAAATACAAATACGAAAAAGCACGACAACCTAAATTATCTACTTTCAGGTTCGTGCTCGAGCGGCCATTTTGAATTTCGTTTGTTTACTGATTGTTCAGATCTTGTGGATTCATTCAAGTCCGAAGTCACTTGTTCCACTCTAGATCTAGATCTAAATTTATAGATCATTATAAACCTCAATGGAGGATTCTTGTTCCAACTCTATAGCTTACAAGTGCTGTAATATTGTAATGTTAATGTTGGTAAAGCGCTTTTCGTCAGGTGCGTGAATTATTTACTTAGAATCTAGAATTCTAGATCTGTAGACTCAGCTGAGTCCCTCTCTGTTCGGAATCGGATGCGGATTTCTCGTTCAAGGCCCATTCCTATTCACTTGTTCTACTAGATCTAGATCTAGATTTATTTAGTTTACTAGATCTATTTATATAACTATATGGAGGATTCATATTCCAATTCTTTTGTATTGTTGTGTCAAACCCTATATATAGCTTTATAGCAATGAAGGCCATATTATGCTCCTTGTTTGTTTTGGAGTGTGCTTTTTTTTTTTGACTTGTGCTGGCCTTTTTACACGAGGACCGTTGCAGGTTCTTTCTTGGGGAAGGCGTGGGGGTAGGGTTTGGGTTAGGGTTAGGTCGCTTTTATTATTTTTGTTGGGGTGGTAGCTTGTTACTCGGAAGTCCTTCCTTTTAGGACACCCACAGATTTAAAAGCTCTTATAAGTTATTGAGGGGGGGGGGGGGGGGGTGCGCGCAAAATTTTCAGACAATCTGGTTGAGGTTCACATACAGGTCTACACGTAGTTCGGTTCGATTCGAAAAGTGAAATAGCCATAGCATCTTTGTAGACGAACAAATTAGCTTACTTTTGTGCTATAGGCCTAACGTCATTTTTTCTTTGCTTTTATCTATTTGACCATCAACACAGATAGACAGTATTCAAAAATTAAGAAAAACAGGTCTTGCTTTACACTGGGTGAGAATAGCCTACGCTGGTAAGTCTCACCCGGGGTGAGAGGTCGATCGTATTTTTATTCTCACCCCGGGTGAGGATAGCCACTTCCTTTTATAAAAGATAACATTTATGAATTAATACAAAAAAAAACCCCCCAACACAACGAGATCTAGTCAACAGTTACTGGCGAGGGAAACCCAAGAGTCTTGGGGGAAACCCAAGACGACAAAAATAGATGGCGGAAATACGTCTTCTTTATTTGGGCCAATCACGGAGGGCTAGGTGCTCGCTGCAGCTCCATACAGTGTTTTTGAGGCAACCGAGTCGGGCGATTGGCCCGACCCACCGATCCCGTCCGTAATGGGCACCCCTTATTAGCGTTTAGATTTGACTCTTGAGTTGAAGTAGTTTTGTATTTATGGCTTTAATTTCTTTGTAGAGATCCCCAGACTTATCTTAGTTTCCTTGAATGGTTGCCATTATTATTCCCCTAATTGTAGAAAATGAGTTGGAATTTAAAAACAAGCGGATAGCTGGAGAACGACAACTACAAAATGCCTTTGGCCGATATTTATAGTACTTAACAACCTTCTTATTTGACGTCATTGAAGTATTCCCACTTTGTCAGTCATGGTGACAACATGACTGCAGGCGGCAGCCTGCCGATTCGGACTATTTTCTTAACAAGTTGCAGAACTGTTTGGTTTGATTGTTTGTGATTGATTGTGCAGCACCCATCTTCCACCCAGATTGATGCTGATGTGAACCGAGAAGAAAAAGAAGACTTTATAAGAGTAGGCCTACATACGAAAGCAAGTTCAAACAAAGTTCAATAAAGCAATGCAAATGATTGACTGTTTCGATCCGGATCCTTTTTTAAATTAATTTTTGTAAAAACTTACAAGAGATTGGGCTCAATAGCACGCTGAGCTGCAAATGAAGTATAATTCGAGACTGTTGGGTTTGGAAATGGATACTGTGAAGTGGAAAGTATATTGTATATTAGGAGGAACCAATAGGCTAGGGAAAGACTCAAAGAGGGAAGCTTGGAAAAACTGCCAGTGCAAACTGCACACTATGCAAAACCATCGCTATTTTTAAATCACGATCAGTAATGCCTTTGCGAGGTCAAACAAGATAGCTGTTACTATAAATATCGGCCAACGGCATTTAGTTTTTGCTCTCTAGCTATCCGCTTGTGATTTAAAACTGGTTTTTGCCTTAGTGATTAGATAATTAGAGGCAGGTAACTTTGCCACTCTCAGTTAGCTCGCGACAAAACAAGCCTACACCCCCTCTATGCTCAACCTACATGACCCCTGTTTCGTCTGAAACTTTTCGTAGCCAATGAAAGTGCAGATAGTCCACTGATTAGTTTGCTTGCTAGTCGTACTTCAGCTGCTTCGTTCTTTTTTCAAGTGAATGTGGTCATGGGAAACTTTTCCACCATATCGAGGAAATTCGCCAGTCCTTGAGATTGAGGGGAAATTACCATACTGGGAGATCATCTTATTTCGTATATTAGATTATTAAAAACAAAAACTAATCTTTCCTTTGCAGCTGGAAATTGTCATTAGCTTTATTTCTCTCCCTCCCAGCCCTCATTCTAAAAGTAGATCGACCGGAGACGTGGTCGGCAAGAGTTTTTCTGGGAACAGTAAATTCTGGGGCTGCCCCAGAGCATCTTTGTCCACCTTAAACAGCTTTCTCCAAATCACTTTATAAAGTTTAAGTGTGTATACTTGTTATTAATCCTTTTCCTTGTTTTCCCCATAATGAAAGTAGTAAATCAAATGGAAAATCAATAGACCTGCCTGGTGAAGTTCCCCGACAATAGGGGCGAATTTCACGGACAAGGTGTAGATCTGTACAACAAACACAATTTTTAAACTGCAAAAGGGCGTACAATGCATACAGCCGACAATAAAAATGCAGCAAATATAATATTTTAATCAATAAAGCAGTTTCAACACAATTTGAGTAATGTATAGCAACGGCTGTAAGCAGCAGACACAGAAAGATAAAAATAGCGCAGGCGCAGCAGCCATAAGGCGAGAGAGGAGGAAAGGGAAGCTTAGCGGGAAGACGCATGCTTAAAACACCACGATTGTTTTTCGTCATGACAATTAATTTTTCTGATTGGTTGATCAATTGACAAAGAATTGTTTATCTCAAGTAACTGGACACTTAAACTCTTCCTTGGTAGGTATATCGGATTATTCCCATTCTAAATTGGTAGGGGGGGGAGGGGGGGCAGGTGGCGAATTTCCCCTCCTGACGAAGTTACCTGTCTCTACTCTGGATAGATGTACAACTTTTACCATCGAATCCCTTCCCTAGATTCTAGATCTAACTAACGTGGCTAGCCTTAGCCTTACACCCTTAACCCCCCCCCCCTTTGTTTTATACCCCTACCTCTCACTCACTGTAACCTTACCGCTACTGCTACCTCATCCCTAGCCCTTATTCCTCACCCTCACTCACACTTTTAGTTTATTATTGGTATTCCAGTGCTCTTGTCTTAGTACTGTCAAAACTAGAGATAGAAGATTGCCTTTTAATTTTTGGTTTGTTCTTGTCTTAAGGTTGTAATCCGGAAATTACTACAGTGCTGTAGTCTCCGCCTATTATTCTACTGCTTACGGTCCAGATTCGCGTTCCATCTATTAAGAAGACATAATTTTTACTACAGTACGCCTATATAAAAATCATCCCTAAGACAAGATCCCACTCTAAAAGACTAGGCTGAGATCCCGCATTTCAGATAATAATTTCCATAACAAAAACCGAGACGAATGCAGCTGATCAACCAAGCAGTGAAAATGTGCGATTACTGTACTGCCCATTGCATCACAGATTATCCACTGTTGCCCTAAACATCACACTCGCGTAGATGAGCTCTCCACCTAAACTTAAAATCACAGGCTTGGTGGGTTGGGTCTCTATCAGACATAATCATATCAAACTGCGAACTCTTTGGTCATTTGGTTTTCCTGACCATTGCAGCAATTCAAGTCTCTGCACCCAAATTTGTTAGACAGACTAAGTTTTAATTGGAGCTATCACTATCACAATACAATGGTGTGTTACCACAGGGACGGGGGGAGTGAACCCGGTCAGAGATTGAGATGGAAAACAGTAAAGGGGAGGAGCAGAATAGGATTGGTACAGTTCTTGAGACTCTTGACTTGACTGGATAAGTGAAAATTGCACGTCTCATGCTACTGGGATTGGTCATCTAGGTTGGCCACTCTTTGCTTGCCATAATAAGATTAAATATGACAAGCATATTTTTGCCTCTTCTTCTGGTCTCTTTTGAGTCATCAGCTGTTCTTCCATGTTTATGCAATGATGTAAAAGGATGTTGTGAAACAGCGGGAAGTTCCACACATATTTTGCATAAATATCATAAAGTGTTTGTTCATCACATTATTATGAGAAACCTGGATTATCTCAATTAAAGTCATATTAAAGCAAAACCATGTGACGGAGCGGAATATTACCCCTCTGATGGATTGATGTCAAACCAATGTGTAATACCGGTCCTCGGGATGGTATGTTTAACAATTTATCTTTTCTAGACCTTGGACAGTCTGATGATATAATTATGACTCGAGTTATGAATGAATGTATATATTTTACTCTGCAGTAACATCATCAATAAAAATATTTTTAAAAAAACCCTTTCCATGGACAGATGGTGTTATGATGGTGTATACTAAATATTTTCAATGTTTGAGTGCACTTCTGTTTGATAGTTTACGGTTTACAGTATTCTGTATTCAACCTACAATTGCGTGTGCCCTCAAAATGAGTAAAAAAAATGCCCTATTTTTTAATACTATTATCTTTCTATGAAGAGTTATTAAAAGATGCGCACATCAGTCTACCTGCTCATGCAGCTTGATGCGTTATGTTTTCAGTAGACAACATATTTTTCCTTGAGTAGTGGTTGATTTAGAAAAAAAGTTTTCATGCAAATACCCCCACCTTTTGGCAGAGGCTCATGTAAGTCGTAACCCACCCCTAGGGTCATGTCAGTACATTTACGAGTAAAGGGAAACAATTGAACCGATTGTGGACCAGAACATGAGTCACCATGGACTGTCCCTTTGGTGCGTTGACTAAGATCCGGCATTTTTCTTTGCTCTCACAAGCATCGGGATCTTAGGTGGAGACTTAGACTATAATTGGTCACTTTTAAGGACAAGCGGGCTAACTCAGATTTCGGGGGTTTCCAGAAATGTTGACCTACACCAAAAGTGGTAATTGGCCTGCTTATAGGAGAAGTTTGGTTTCAATGGTGTGTTTATTTGTTTGGTTATAGGAAACATTCTCCTTGTCTTTTATAGAAACTGAACAAGGGGCAAAAACTTTTCCTTCGATTTTCTCAAAACTGCTTTTTTTGGGATAGCCCCCTTGAGCTTAAAAGTGACCTATTATATAATACAGGCATAGGCCTACTATACTGCTTACAATCCTATTTTAGCCAATAAGTTGATCAGTTTTTGTAGGTCCTCTGGCAAGACAAGTATTCTTGTTAACTCTACAATTTCAAGGAAAATCTTATAATTTCAAAAACAGTAAATTCTACACTGTCTTACTGTATACTTGAAACTGAGTCTAGATCTTGCCTAGTTTGAAAATATTTAAATAGCTGCTGTACTGGCTACTGATCCAGATTGCCTTTAATTTAAATATTGTTTGCTTCAATTTCTACACTGATATTTGGAAATTGATTTTATTTTATAATACACTTATTTGCTGCAATAATGAGACCTACATTTTTTAAAGGCAGCAGGCTTAAAAAGCCAAATATTTTTTATATCATTTTTTTGTGTCTTGGTCTATTTATTGCTTGTCAATCCCTGTCTCCCTCTTCTCTCTTCCTCTTTCTGTCTCATCTCTCTCTTATCTCTCTCTCTTTCTCTCTTTCTCTCTTTCTTTCTTTATCCATCTACACCCCTTGGGTAGCAGGCTTTTGGTCGCTCGAAGGAGATGTTTGCTGCTAATTGAATTTTTAAAGGGGGACCTGCGCAAATCCTAATTGCAGATCACAGGTATTGTTAGTCACAGTAACTGAGACTTTTCCCCTGCCCAGTGACTCATAAAAGAAGGTTGTTATTGATGGAAAGGTGTGAACTGAGCTCCTGTAGTGTATTTTTGGACAGAGTAGGTGTTGTGGAGAAATAAACAAGAGAGCAGGTACGCATGCACAGGGAAATTACAGGACTTGTGGGCCAGTCTCAGTGTTCTCACTGTTTTTGAATATTAAAAAAAAATTGTTGGACAATTTATAGCAATGAAAGTTGCTGTTCTTAGTCTTGGAAAAAGTTTCTGTTCACACTGTTTTTTTTAAATATTAACAAAAAATAAATTTTGGGACACTTTATAGCAATGAAGGTTGCTGTTCTTAGTCTTGGAAAAGGTTTCTGTTAAGGGGGTAGTTAGAAAGGGAAAATTCTGTTATATAAGCTTAGGTTGCTGTTAAGTGGACACCTCTGTACCTTTATATTGGGGAATGTTTTCCTTGACTTTGATGTGTTTGATTTATTTTCTCTTTTATTTGCTTTTATGATGTCATTTCTCAACAATTCACCCTCAGAATCAAGTATGGCTACAATAGAAAAGTTGATCAAGGCTTTTGAAGGCCTGAGAGTTTTCCAGCCGAATGCTCAGGCTGCAGATGATTCAAAGTAAGTTTTTCAAATTGCTAATTATAAACTGAATACTTTATGAAGATCTCTACTGATCACTCAATAACTGACTGCATAGTTTTAAAATAATTGTAAAGAAGAAGCATGTTTGCACCAATAGTACTGATGTGAACATTCTTTTTGTGAATGAGAAAAAATGTTTGTACTTTAAATTCCTCGTCAATTTTTTTTTGTTTTTGTACAGAAGGAAAAGTCCTTTGTTTGGGCATGGTGAATCTTTGCCCATTAAAAAATTTTCAAATATAGTAAGTTTATGAATTTTCAGACAACTTTCACATTTATTTACCTGTTTTGACATTTTTATGTTGCATTATTGATATTGATTTATTGAACTCAAGGGCTATCTCTATTTGTTTCTTTACCACAGGAAAAAGGATCAGAATGTGCCAACAAAGAAGGACAAAATTCTTCACTGCAATGTAGTCGCTGACTGCATGTGTGCCCCTAACATGAGGTAAGCTTTTGTTTCTTATTCTGTTTTCAAGCTAGTTTAATCTAACAGATTTTTTAAGCTCTTTGTATGATCATATTATGATGAGAGATGATATGTTTGCAGACAATGTCATTGTATAAAAGCACTTTGATGGACACATGGACAAAATGCATGCTTTAGATAGAGGCTATTTATTCTTTACGGAATCACTTGGTACCAATGAATAATTTTTTTATTGTTGTTATGAAGCAGTAAAATGGAAGACTAGAGGTACTCTAAGGGCTATTGATTAACGACTGCTTTCTGATGTTCTCTTTTGAAATACTTCAAAGTATCTTTTAACCACTTTACGTCGAATAACAATGATGACAACAACGAAAGCGCGTGTACTTGATTCGTTTAAATCCTTCCAGGGGTGTGGCTGACTTCCCTAAGTTCCTGGGCATTGCTATGGAGGCATTTCTAGCACTGTGTGATGACCCTGAGGCTGACGTAAGAATGGTTGCAGATGAATGCCTCAATAGAACTATCAAGGTGAGGGACTGTTCTGATTTTTTATATGATAGATATGAGTGCGGCCGTGCTGAAAGGTGAATGGAACTACATAAAAATCTCCTTATTGGCTTGCTCTTTGGACTTAGGAAAACAGACAAACGAATTGCTAAACATGTTTGGTTTGATTTTTGTTGTTAGATAATTCCTTTACAAGCACACCTTCATTTTTTTGCTGTCTGTCTAACTCAGTGCAGGGTTTATCTCTATGTCTTCTGTATGGCTGTACTCTGTTAGTGTTTATGGCCAGTTTGTTGAGTTGAATGGTTACCAGAAAATTGTGATAATGACAATTTATTTGTAACAGATTCCTTTCGTGGTGTGTGACTCCCTTTCTTTTCTCCCCTTTGTTTTTAACAGCTTTATCATTGTTTGTTCTTTTCGATATTGTTGGTCCTATACCACATCACCATCTTTTCACTTGATTGTGTAAATCTTGAACAAAACATAAGACCCTGAGTTTAGAGTTCAAGATAGATATGAAATGTGTCACGACGCTGTGAAAACAGGTCAATTTTTGGACATATGGAGTTATTGGTATCATCTTAAAGCTTGTTCATTTGTCTTGATTTTGATAATAAGAATTTCTCATCTGTCTTCAATGGAAGTCAAAATATTTTGGGCTGAAAGAGGTGGGGGTCACCTGGTTTCAGAGATAAAACTAGCAATAAAATGGCTGACAAAGTTTGATGACTTTCAAAGCCTGAGAGTCTTTGATAACTGCAAATTTGCATTTTATGTGCCTTTAATCAATGTTTTTCCAGTAAAATCTCACTGAAATATATTTTGAAATAAACATTATTAAAGACGTTAAGCCAAAAAAAAAAATTCAATAAAAATTGCCTCACCAGCAGAAAAATGCCAGTTTCTTCAATATCATTATTTTGACGAGCGCCTGATTTCACCACGCTGCCTCAAAAATTGGTCTATTTGACTGCGATTTTGTTGATTGCACTGGCCCTGAAAATCACATTCTAAATAGACTGCTTGCGCTTTGTGTCTTATATTCAAAAGATTAAAACAATCCTCAAAAAGCAATTGTTTTTATTTTCCATGAGATAGTTATATTTTTGTATGAATGGTCAAGCGAGGGCAAGCGAGGCAGGGGAAGGCCCAGAACAACATACTTAGGGAACCTAAACAAATGGGTGGCAGGAGAGGATCAGGGAAACGTAACTTTTTTTTAGAGCATCCGAGCAAAGGAATGAATGGAGAACCATGATTGCCGATGTCTGTCGCAGATCTGGCACTGGATGATGATGATGATGATGAATGGTCACTTATGATACCCTCAGGTTTTGCTTGAGACCAATCTAGGCCGTTTGCAAGTAGAGCTGTACAAGGAACTAAAGAAGAATGGTCCATCCCGGTCTCTCAGAGCTGCTCTGTGGCGGTTTGCTGACATGTGTCATCTCATCAGACCACAGAAATGCAGGTAAGTTGAGAGTTGGAAGTTTTTTCACATTGTAATTTTTAAACTTGTTATCATGGCCGTACCCCCACGGACTCTGTATCCCGTCCTGGGGCTGCCACGCTACATGAGTTGAAATTCAGTGTGTATATGTCAAAGTGCTGTATTTCTTACATTGACCGTTATGTCTTAAGGAAATTTGGCAGTTATGTTAGAAATTGAATGTAGTTTTTGTAAATGTATGTGGTTAGGAATTACACCAATTGCATCATGTAGATTTTGAGGTATATTCCATCCTCCCAACTTGACTCTGATTGCTGCGCCCACATTGTCCCCTTGGATTTATAGATCTAGCCCTACTCATCTATATTGCACGAATTCCAGCACTGTCATCTTCACCGTGATCTGAATCGCTATTAGATGAGTCTAATTCCTGTTTATTATCATCCACAACGGAATTTATGGCACTTGATTTGGAGTCACTTTCATCAAATTAGTCTCATTCCCCCTCACAACCCAGCGCCACTTCAAAAAGTACTTTGTCGATCGTGAACGTACATATTCGAGGCATCTTTCAAGCTTCTACACCCATCAAAAACCAAGAAACCGCTGTTCATTGGAAAATTTAAATATTCAGACAGAACTAGCATCGCCGTATTTGGGTATTTTGGTCATTACAAGCAGAGGTAGCTGTTGACGTGACCGTATCGCTGTTCCGAGTTTACTCGTAGCCCGGACTGGTCCTCGCTAAGGGTATACTCGCAGCCCGGGTAAAGAGAGTCAAGGGTGTTATGCACAACAGGATTTGGATTCTCTTTTGTTTGAAATGATGTTTTTTTATCTTGGGAAAGGGAAGAATACTAAATGTGGACTTTTTGAAATTTATTTGTACTTTTTTTATGTTGAAGGTCATTATGTTTCATACGCTATATTATACAGGTATGAATAGCCATATGTTGCACAGAAAGATTGATACATTAAAGTCAAAAAATGGATCTTCATGTACAAATTCAATCACTTGATTTAATTTGCATTCCTCAGACCTTACATTGTGAATTTACTCCCGTGCGTTGCTCGCATTTGTCGACGAGAAGAAGAAGCTGTACAGGAGACCCTCTCATCTGCCATGCCTAAGATTTGTTCCGCTTTAATGCCATTTGCCAATGACACAGAAGTGAAGGTATTTACTAGACTGGAAAAAAGAAATTTTCCTTTTTTTGTTCCCGCTCAGAATTCTCCTTTGCAATTTTGAACATTGCAAGTTAACCTTTGTGTGAAGCCATATCCTATAGAAAACAAATATGAGGATTGCTTTAAACATCACCTCTTGGTGTTAAAGAAGATTTTTTATAGTGTGTTCTGAATTGGATGTTAACTTTAGACACCTTCCTCTCCACTTTTCTTACCTCCCTCTTTTTGTTAGTTCCCTTTCCAATCTTTTGCATTAAAAAAGTTGTCTAGAAGTTATGGCTTTTATTCATAATGAAACCGTGTACCCTACATACTGATTGTCTTTCCTGTGAGTATGGATGGCCCTTACATCCATTATTCCTGTTTTTCCAGGCTTTGCTCAAATCGTTTCTCCCCACCCTACGCGCAACCTCAGCTGTGTGTCGCCGGATGTCAGCCAGTAGTTTAGCCCTCATCTGCCAACATTCCAGGGCACCTCTATCTTTCTTTAATTATTTGGTCAGCGTATTACTGGGTAAGTGAGATACACACTTATTTGTCCTATCAGTAAGATTTTCTAATTATCTGATATCAGAGGTGTGATTTGTTTGCAAAATGAGAAACAATGTCCAATGTTTCCTGTAAGAGTGCTGTCTG
This sequence comes from Aplysia californica, assembly GCF_000002075.1. Taxonomy (NCBI): domain Eukaryota; kingdom Metazoa; phylum Mollusca; class Gastropoda; order Aplysiida; family Aplysiidae; genus Aplysia; species Aplysia californica. Next base: position 1,454,521 of record NW_004797336.1, on the reverse strand, counting down.
CTCTGAAGTATTTCTGAAATTTAATTTGCAAGCAGTGTTCCTTGAATCCTTTTCTTGTTGAATTCAAGACAACGACAGCAATCAGTATCCTATGAGCCCGTCTCAATTCAAAACCCAGTGCTTGCTTGTACACTGTGTTTTTGTTTTAGCATAAAAAGTGATGTGGATACACTCATTTTTAAGTCCTGCATTGTATAGGTGCCAAAAAAATTAATATTTATTCCTATCATCTGTTTTAGAAATGATTTTGCCAGTGGATATTGAGCATGATGTGCCAACTCTGCTGGGGGTTATCCTGTGTCTGCGTCATTCGATTCCTCACCTAGCTCCCACTACCAATAAAGACCTTGGGCTCAAAGACAGCTTTGGGTACAGAGAGGTAGAGGCAGAACAAGCCATCCATGTGGATCAAATTATAAAGGTAAAAAACGGTTATCACCCTTGTCAGATATTTGTTGTTGGAGTAGATGAACTGGCAAGGGTACAGTATAGAATCCTTTTCTTTTTAAGAAGATTATTTGGACTTACGAACTTCAGGCGTTAATTGTAGGGCCTTTGTTCCCGTTCTAGAACTTAGTCTCTGTGACTAGGATTGATTTTTATGGCAGTTCAGTGTATGATGTACGGTGCATTTTTCAAATTTAGAGGTGGGTTTCCTTGTTTTTACAAGTAAAGATTTGTTAGAAAATCCGAGAAGTAATATTGAACAATGAAGAAATTATGTCTATTTGTTGGTGGTATGAGGTCCCAATTTTTTTTTTTGTTTCATCAGATCTTGCAAGCTTTGCTTCACTATACTGGGCACAGTGATCACAATGTGGTGACAGCTTCCCTGGAGTCTCTACAGCAGTTACTGCGCACACCACCTCCTGCATTGTTGAGACTGCTTCTGAAAAAGGGAAGCATTTCAAGAACATTCATTTTTTCCCAAGACTTTAATGAGGAGGAGCAAGCTAGAATAGACAGTGAGTTTTGTTATTAAATTGCATTTCACCTAAATAAATTTTCTCTATTCTAATTGGTAGCATTTTTTTTTGTCCTAAAGAATTTTGTCTTTCAAAATATTCTAAATTTTTGTAGAATACACTTATGAAAATTTATGCACATATTAAAATAAATATATGTTAAATTTAAATTGTCTTGCAGACTTGTGAAATTGTCTTATGATATGAAGTGTAACTGATGTCTCATCTGAATCGTTTGTTAGACATACAAAATATCGTGTGCACAGGAATGTTTTAGACAATAATCTTGCTAGAAGTGAAATCCTTGCTACTGGTGAGATATGTGTGTTATCACGCTTTGACTTTCCTTCCTGCATCTCTTCTTGTGTCATCTGATATGTCATTTTTTTTCCCCTCCATGTTAAGGATGTGAATTTCTTTAGAGAACCTTACTTTTCTTATTGTGTTTTTGTTCATCTTTCTTTTAATTCTTTGCACAATAGTTATTGTTTAGTCATTGTACTACTCAACTGTGCACAAAAAGCAGACCGAGTCCTTTTATCTGTTTTTTTTTCAGGTGTGACTGACCTGGCCTTGACCGTGGATGAGTCGGGACTGGATGATGACCCTGGTGATGTCAGCGGACAGTCGGTGGCTTCAGGGGGATCTGACAACTCAACCTTTGCCTCAGACTATGGCACTGGGTCTTTCACAAGTCAACAGAGGTAAACTGCTGCATTTTTTCACTTCGTATTCTTATGGATTTACTATGTACCTGACAGAACAAAATCCTTTTCCTCAATATATCGCCAATGCCATAAGCTACATTTTGTAGATTGTACAATTTGAGAGGGTAAAAGGCAGGCCAAAATTACTCCCAAACGTTTTTGGATTGTATTTTATTTTGGGTCTTACCCCAGCCTAATGTTTGTAATTTGTCTCTTTTCATTTAAAACCTTAGACATGTTTCTAATTATTATAATCATTATTGGGTGAACTCAGTCTGTGTTCATTATTCGGTGTACTTCGCATTCCCTTTGTTGTGGTTATAGAATTTATAATTTTAGTGTTGGCTGTATTGCTCAGCCTTTCTCAAAATGTATTTCTTTCTCTCAACAGCTCTGATGTTGAAGCTGCTAGTGCAGGGTTGACCAAAATTGTCATTGGCGATGAGGGTGAGATGATCGTGGTCACTGATGGCACAGACTACTCAGGAGTAGAGATTGGCGACCTGAACGAGGAGCGGTCAGAGTTGTCTGCTGCATCATGTATGTAACTTGGTTGTATAAGGAAAGTAATTACTTACTTGTGCATGATGTCAAGGAATGTGCAACTGTTCCACAAGCTTTGGGCTTGGTGAGAGTTGAGAGCTTGTCTTGTAATATGGAAAAAGAAGACTGATTTCTGAATAGTTGCCCTAAACTCTTTAACCGTAACTTTTAGAATAAACAGTTTTGTTTGGGAAATGATGATATACTGCTTGCACTTTTAGAGTGGTGTACTAAGTTGAGGTCTAACTTTGCCACCCATAGTGATCTGATTTGACAGACATTGATTATAGTCATCAGTCATGTTGAACATGTTCTCTGTATTTTGCTTCTCTGTTTACTCCAGGTATCTCCCACAGCGATAGTATAGAGACTTTACAGAGTGTACGGAGCCTCAGTCCACACCCAGGCCCTTTACAATTGCCTAGTCACGACATGAATGGGAATCCACAGTTACCTGTTGAGCAAGAGGAAGAAAGTGTCCCTGCTAGTCCGAACCCTGCTACTGGCGACACAGTGCAACAGGTAAACTGAGTCACAGATTTGTATTCAATTTTTTTCCCTTTTACTTACGACATTGCTAATAGCAAGGTACACCTCAGTATTTGTTAAGATGTGAATCCACATGAAATCTTGCTAACATCTGATCATCTTTTCAGGTGATGCAGTGGATGAAGTGGAACCCTTCTCATTCTGATATAGGAAGGAATTAATGTAAAAATCAGACATGATTTAATGACATAATGCTTTTAAAATGTGATGCCAGTTTTTCTGCTCCATGTAAAATATATGATAATCGATACAGGAACAGATATTTTCAATATAAAGAATACCTGGCTTTGTTTCTTCTCTTTGAAATCGATACTGAGTCGGAGAAATACAGGGGTTTTTTTCAGTACAAACTTACAATGGTTTTATCCTCTTTTTACCTGCACAGATTGAGGTAGAGCCAGAATCGTTAAAGGAGGATGAAGTTCCACTGTTGTTCTACCTTCGGCTGCTCTGCAAAAGATTCCTTCTGACGGGTGTGCCGGAGGGTCTGGTGTCCGACAAGCAAGTGCGGGTCAGCCTCAAGTCTCTGGCCTTGGGCTGTGTGGCCCACAGTGTGGCCATCTGTCCCAGACTCTTTCTCTTCAAGGTGTGCCCTACCGCTACTGGAGCAGGTAATGTCATAAGTTTTTCTGATTTGTTTCAGAATACCCTCTTATGCTGTGATGTGATGCCCCGTTCTTTTCTTTTGATTTGGGAAGACACTTCTTCTTTAAACTTATGGAGATGTGATTGACATACAGTTGTGGGTCGTAGAAGTGTAGTCATATTTTTCTGAAATGCAAGAATAGAAACTTCTAACTGCACTTACGAGGGGCATACCAAAAGATTTTTACCTGACCATGAAGGAATAAAGGTAGAAAGCTGAAATTTGGTACTAACCTTAACTTTCTTTGTGTAGTCACCTCCCACAGTTGTACATTTTTGCTGTCTTTGTATGACCTTGAAAAGACCTTGAGAATAGAAGACCCTCTCTTTGTCAGAAAACCAGCTCTCTGCCGCTTCTTTGACCTCATCATCACTTTCAAATTGCTTCTTTTTAAATCCTTTTTCTGTTTGGGGAATAAAAGATAGTCTGACAGGGCTGAATCTGGAGAATAGGGTGGATGTGGCAAAATTTCATTGCCCTTTTCTCTCGCAGTTTCTGCAGTGTTTCTTGAGGTGTGTGCTTGCGTGTTATCGTGAAGCAGCAAAATGCCTTTTGGGATCTTTACTCTCTGTTTTTCTTTTATAGCCTCTAGTTTAAAAAACTGGTTAGAATAATGGTCTCCACTGATCGTGTGATTCCGTAAAGGATCAATAGCCTTTTTCATGCAGACCAAGCAATTCTTGACAACAATTTACTCCTTGCACTTTATGAGGAGGAGTTAACAAATGTGGGACCCATCTTTCAGAAACCTTGGTCACATTCAAATGTTCATTTAAGATTCGTTCAACTGATCCAATTCTAATCCAAGTTTCTTTTCTCAAACGTTCGACTGTCACCCGCCCATCAGACAACACTATAGTCTTTTGATTTTCAACACTTTCTCCTTTTAGTAGAGGTTTTACGGTGCTCACAACTGCATAAGGTCAGATGAGCGCCAGAAGATTAGAGGTGTTACAAGAGAGTAACAAACATAAAAAAGAAGAAGGGGAGATAAGGACGATAGATGTTTGATAGGAAAGAAGGAGCAAACCACACCAGAGCACCAACTAACGATCCACAGCAAGAACAATACCTTCTCTTCTGTTGTTGCTGTCGCTGGGCGACCATCACGGTGGTCATCTTCAATGTCCATGAATACGTATTATCACTGCGTAGGATGGGCAATCAGTTCCTTATATGACATGCATCTCGTAAAAATTATATTATGTAGTTGCTTGCCTTGCAAGAACAAGTACTTCATTACTGCCCTGTGCTCAATTTTCTCCATTTTCATGTTGAAACTAGATAACAACATACGCCAATTGACCTACAGTGCGCTGGTATTAACCAGTAATCGGAAATTCCCTGAAATTTATATACTTTCTAGGAAGATGATTTTTGGCTTTCACCCCAAATTTCAGTTTTCTACCTTTATTTCTTCATGGTCAGGTAAAAAACCTCTGGTATACCCCTCGTAGAAATTTTGAGATTGATCATTACTTCCTTCATCATCATTATGTTTGTAAATTATCATAAGATTCTTTAACACTTAAAACAAACTCCTGTGACTTGTGAAATTTTCTTCTTTTGCTCATAGAAGTGCTGCGTGAAGCAATGAAGACACTAGAAGTGGATTTCCTTCCTGCTTGATGTGGTCATGATGCAACTAACAATATTACCTTTATCTCCCTGCAGGCAGTGACCAGAACTTACAAGATTTGACACTGTATGCTGGACACTCAGACCACCAGTTGAAAGGTCAAACAGCACTGGTCCTTGGTAGTTTTATCCGTGCAGCGTTATTAGAGGGGCGAGCAGACTTCTCCCAGTGGGTCATGGAACATTTGCCTTCTGAACAAAGTAAGTCAGAACCTCACTAAGTATTTTTATATGATGGGGTTACCCTGAATTTTTTATGTATTGCCTGAGATGTTGATCGCTTATAATTTGTTCACTTTGAGAGCATTTCTTTGTCATAATTTTTCCTTGTTTGTGCCTTTATGTAAAAACGTTGTGTAAGAAGAAATGAAGGAGCTGTAAATAGAAGGGGAAAGGCAGTGTTTCTTTAACATTATTAATACTCTCATAAAGTCATCTCTCTTTATGTGTTAGTTAGTCTTCTATCACTGCTCTTGAACATTTGGGCTTTGTTTACCATAGTTAATTGTGATGTGAAAAGCTCTTTGGTAAAATTGGTTAATCATTCCATCGCTCACTGTGACGTTTTCATCTTCTACCAATTAAAGAAGTAATGTTTCATTTCAGGGACTGAAATTGAGGTTTGCTATTGTTGATTATACATTAATGATTCTTCACTCAGATGTCCTGTCTCTGGAGGATTTATTGCGCATCATTGTGAACATTTTGGGAGATGAGTCAGCTGTGGCTGTGAGGGCTGGGCTGGTGGCCTTGCAGATGTGTCTGTCCCACCTGCTGGACAGCTGCCATGGCCGTCTAGGCCTCAGTATACTGCTTGATCTTCTCTGTATACATAACAACCCTTATTGGCTTGTTAAGGTAATGTTGCCATTGATCTCAGGATAGTGCTGTCTGTGACGTAGGGTTAGGCTACCCGACTTGTAATTGTGAGTTTACGGGTTCGGGGGATCGAGCCGCGGGCCCGATATTGTGTCCTTGGGAAAGGCACTTTACACAAATTTTCCTCACTTCACCCAGATCTTGTCAGTATGTTAGTGTTTTAGCGCTTATAAATGGCTGCTTGCACTGTATGCTTCCCAGGAAGTTGAGGTTGTTTCAGAATGCTCTCGGGTCTGCTGGAGTAACAGTATAGATTGTGAAGCGCATAGAACTTGCTATTGAGCGGGGATTTGCGCCATACAAATGCTATCTATTATTATTGTTAGACATGACAAATTAGTTTAATTATTGTAGGTTTCCCTTTTGTCTTGCTGATCTGTAGCACACATAATGACTTTTTGCTTCTGTATCTCATTATGTGCTGCAAGTATGGCTTCAGACCCTCACACTGAATGTTTCATCTAGGTCCTCATCATCAGTTGAAGTCTAGGAAGTTTGAGTACTCTAAAAAAATGAAAAGCGTTGGACGTTACAATATCAATGTGTACGAAACACACGTAGTAGAGCCAAAACCAGGTGAAAGGACACAAAGTCAAATGATTTTTGCATATGCTCCAATGCAATAGTCTTCCAAAAAATGGTTTATGCTAAATTTTGAAGAGCTTTGGCAGCAGTTTTGTTCCTGAGTAATTTTTACTGTATTTCAAATTTGATCATTCATAATGTGCCTATTAGTTTACTGTGTATTCTATCCTCAGTTAGGTGATACCCTCTTTATTTCTTTGTGCTATGTCTAAGGGAATAGAAGTGTCTTGCCTGAAAGTACATTTCTTGAATTTTATTTAGGTCAGTCTTATGTTAAGGTTGCTGTTTGTAGTCATTATTTTTAGGAAGAAGTAGTGAAATAAACACCTTTCCAAAGTATACTATACTCAGATTACTTCACTTTTGGTTATCAAGTAAAAGTAAGATGTAGGTTTCGATGTATTGTTTAATTTTTAGTTAAACATTTGGGAATACAGGTGGAATATTTGTTTCAGTTTACCAATTATTGTCTGTAAAAGATATGACGTTTTAAGTAAACAACATAGACGTTTCTAAACTTATACTTTCATGTACTTTTCAGGTGGAACTGCTTGAATTAATGGCTGGTTTGAACTTCAAAGTGATCAGCTACATGGAGTCAATCTCACCGGACATCACTAGAGGAGAGCACAATTACCTAGGGGTCAGTCTCGTATTTGTCCTTAGATGGAAGTGATTACTGGGGGTGGATGATGTCTCAGACCTCTCTTATTTAAAAAAATATTTTCTTGTGCTCAAATCCACAGTTGATTTACCTCTTCAAGGAAGGGAGATACAAAGATGACTGTGGGTGGAGAGTTGTTTTGTTATGATTTGCTTAACCAGCAAAATATTATGATTACGAAACTAGTTCAAACAGTATCAGGTCAACTTTACTAGACACCTCTTATTGCTGAAGCAAATTGACAAGTGTGTCAGAATATTGTTTGTCGCAAGTACAGTTGATAGTTTGGTGACTCTAAAAGCTGGGTTTTTTTCTGTTTACAGAAAATGTGTCTACAGCAGCACTGCATCCAGGAGATTTTGCTTCCTCTTTTAGGAGATGAAGACGCTCGTGTGAGGACTGCTGCAGCTAATGCTTTTCTGAGGTATGAAGTCTGTGATCTCATAGGATAAAAGTACTTAAACCCGTGGCTGTGATTCATGTCTATGTTGAAAGTAGGTTTCTGTGGATAATGGAATGGTATATAAGTGAAATATCTTTTATGAGAATAAATGAGAGAATACTTGAGTTTTGTTTGTCCGTTCAAGGTCTTTAAGTTTCAAAAGTTCTGTGTTCATAGAAACTGATGGAAACAATATGATCAGCACAATGCTGTAGATATCATCATGAGGGCTGTGTGAACAAGACTCATTTGATAACCTTTGCTTTTTTAGATGGACTCTGAGGTTTTCTTATATTATATTCTCTGTGTAGGTTTTGATTATATCTGTTCATTTGTTTTAGTTGACTCTTTGGGTTGAAAGTGAGTTTGCAGGGGTTGTTTCCAAAATTGTTTTATTGCACATTATACTAATTTGGATGTTTTCACTTCTTCAGTGTCTTTCAAGGTATGAGTGTAGCTCTTCAAAAGAATTTAAAAATTTGTTTTCTTCTGAATAAATCTGGTCACAGAGTAACTCGTAATGCTTTGTTTTCCTTATCCAGTGAAGCTGTCCACAATGTAAATTACTTTCCCTCAAGATATTCCAGTGTAGTATAGAGTGAAGACAGTGTTCTTCATTGTTTCATCTTAAGGAAAAGATTTGCCATGTAGTAAAGGTTTCCAATTGTTGAAGAAGTTTTAGTTGTTCCTATCTCTGCTTAATTCTATCTGCGATGCAGCTAGAGAACCTGTTCATCATGTTCTTGTATGTCGTTAAGCGGAAAGACACAACCTTTGATGACTACTGGGTTGGGAAAATAAAGTAAACTCTCTATGTCCATTCCACAGACTCATTCCCAAGCTGTTCTATGCTTCTGATAGCCCCCAGCAGGATCCTGTGCTAGCTGTTGCTTCAGACCAGACTCGTTACCTTCTGACTCCAATGATGTCACCAGTGCTTAGTGGTCAGCTGCCACCTTTAGTACAAGGACTAGTGGGTCCGTATAAACATGATGAGTTGGCTCAGGTGTGCCCAGCCACAGAGAGTGCATTGTCCCGTGTTGTGCAGATGTTGCTACATAACCTGCTGGTTTCCAATTCCCGATATATTACTGTGAGTCTCAGTTCCTATTGTATGTGTATGGGGGCATTGACTTTTCCCTTCCTGATTTCAAAAGAATCATAATTTTTCATTCTCTTGTCTCGCTTCTTATTTCTTTTGTTCCTTGTTTTTTCTCTTTTAAACTTTTTCTGCCCTCTTTGTTTCCCCCAACCCCTCTGTCGCACCTTAATGCTAATAATAATATATGACTTGTAGCCTTCAACCCTGATTAATTAACACAGGCTCTGGGCGCTTCACCAATACAACAGGGACACATAAACAGTACATTGTAGTCTGACGAAAAATCTATTTATATTTCTTTAACCTGAAAATAGAAATGACTTGAGCTGGCCTTTGAATGAATTAAAAGATTTTTATCTCTCTTAAATTACCCATCCCATCATCCCATCCTCTGCATTAGTTTATATCACATTTTGACATTTTTCATGTGGAGTTCCTTCAGATGCAAAGATTTTTGTAATGTTGACAGCTTTCTGATAGATGTTTACAGATTGTTGGGTCTTCTTTTTCCTGGTGAAATATGACTGTTGTTGTTCTGACTTTCTCCCTTTAACTCCAACAGCAATAAGATATTGTGCTGTAGATCTGTTTTGAATTTTGTTGTGGACACCAGGTCTTCTTACTCATGTTTTTGTAGAGTGGTTGTTGCAATGCCCTGTGCCGCTTGTCAGAGGAGTACCTTGTCACCCAGTACGCTGCCTCATGGGGCTGCGGCCCTGCCAAGCCAATTGTACCTAAGGAAAGTGAAGAAAGATTTGGTATACGCCGTCCACCAAGTCGCTCACTTAGTGCATCCAGGTAGGAAATTATTATAATTGTCCTACAGTTGTGTGTGGTATTTATCAGTGGTGGTCACACTCTTTTCATTGTAGAATTTAAGATTCAGATAGAGAGGAAATAATTCTACTTTGGGAAAGTTTTGAATGTCATCAAAGGTCTGATGTAAAGCTGGGTTGATAGATCTTGGATTGTTTTGATCTTGACCATTGTCATTCTAAGTGTGTATACACACAAATTTGCCCTCTCTCGAATAATTTTATGCTTTTGAAAAGATAGCTAGATTTATGCACTTTTAGCAGCTTTCATGTTTTCATGTGACGCTCCTATTTTCTGTCCAGCATGGATGAACTAACAGCTGCCAGTGGAGGTGGGCCACTGCCAATAGTTATGTCCCTGATGCTATCATCTCAAGCAGGACTTGAACTCACAACTCATCAGGACCTTCTACAGCTTGCGGGAAATCTAGTTGCTGGTATGATCTCCGTTCTTCTTAATTGCGCATTTCTTTTGTAATGTATTTTGCCCTTTCATCCTCAAATAAATATGGTAAAATTGTTAATTTTATTTAAAACATCAAGATGTTTTATTTTTTCAATCTTCTTTCTTGTTTTATCAAACAAAAGGAAGATTCATTGTGTGCACTGTGCTACCTGAGATTCTGTTGACCAAAAGATGATAGTTTTGGTAATAAGGAATAGAATAATAATAATAATAATGATAATAAATAGCATTTGTATAGCGCATGTCCCCACTTGAAAGCAGGCTCTATGCGTTGTACACTATATTATTATCCCAGCAGACCATAGAATACTCAGAAACATTCTCAGCTTCCCGGGAAGCATACAGTGCAAGCAGCTGGTAAAGCGCTCAAACCCTAACAAACTGACAAGATCTTTCACTGTCCATAGCTGGGTACCCATTTTCACCTGGGTGAAGTGGGGAAAATTCGTGTAAAGTGCCTTTCCCAAGGACACGTCGGGCCCACGGCTCGAACCCCCGAACCCGCAACCTCACGATTACGAGTCCGGTAGCCTAACCACTAGGCCACCGACGCCACAGGAATAGAATCATTCTTTGAGATAATCAGGTACATTGTCAGAATTAATTATAGCTATTATTAAGCACCTTTCTCTCCCATATTCAAAATGAATTGGTCTGAGTCATGTGGTAAATTCGGACTTTTGTTTCAATAAAAAAAATTGTACATATCCTTTTTGCAAGTTCTAATGCGTAAAATGTCTTTCTTTGTCGTTTCATGCACTGATAACTCTATTCCTTTTTTTTTCCAGGCGCAGCCTACAAGAACCTCAAAAATAGTGATGAGCTAGATAAGACGTCAGGTGATGATGTCAGCTGGTCGGCTGTGTCTGACCGCCTACTTTTACCAATCATTGAGCAATTGTTCACTCACACTGCCAGGTGAGACATGGTGGTTTTTAGTTTGACCAAGCAAAATTGTCGATTGTTGGTGGCCTTTAGCAACTCTTTATTCAACCACGGTTTTTATTGTGCCTCCATTCTTATAAAATGATGATTTTGAGTTTAGCAAACTTCAAAACAGTATTATCATTAAGAGTGCCCAATGCATGAATTTGCTTTAGAGGAAGCAGTGGCCCAACCTAGGCAAAGAGTCCAAAAACTCCACAGGAGCCTGGAGGACGTGTTATGAACAGCAGACGTCCCACAAGAGACTGGGATGTCCGTTTAAAGATGAATGAGAAGAAAAATGCAGAAGATTAAGAATGATTCAGAATATTTATCATGGAGCAAACTGTTAATGTTTATATTTGTTTGCTTTTTAAAAAAATTTTTAATGACAGGCAGTAGGTTTGAAGGCTCAACTCTGGTATTGTGATTAAATCAACTTTGTCCAATTGTCATCTTCTCAAACGATTCAAAATGCAGGCTGCTCTGTCCAATTCCCTGATGTCGCTATCTTCTCTTTATAACCTTAAAGTCTGAAACGTGTATGTGACAGTCTAATTCCGTGATGCTCAGTAATTATGTGAAGGATATTTTAAATCTACGTTTGCATTGGAATTGTTTTTATCTAGCTGTTGTTTTGAATAAATGTTGAAATTACACAAATTAATATGAAATATAATGGTCAGTTGTATATTTGAAGTTCTGAGGGAAAATAATGTTGCAAATAGTTGCTTCTGTTGCAAGTTGACATTCTATTTTTCTGTTTTCGTCTTATCATTTTCCTCAATATTTATAAGTTCATCTCAGAAATACAGCATAGGGTTAGTGGATGGCTCTCATAAGTCCTGTTTTGTTTTTTTTTAATCTACCCCCACTGTTGTTTTTATCAGTCTCTCTTGCTTTTCACAGCACTTGTTGACTGTTATTTTATTGATGAGCTTTTCTGTATTGAAACCTGAAATTTAGGTGCTAAAACTCAATCCTAGCTGCTTTACATTATTCTAGTTGATATCTATTTTGATTGACAGCTAATTATATTTTGCCTCCAGACTGCTTAATGCGTGCACTCATGCCATAGAGGAGACCAACCCTGGACCCCCACAAGTCAAACCCTCTCTCCCATCTCTGCCCAATGCGTCCACTCTGAGCCCAGTGAGGAGGAAGATGAAGGGGGAGAAAGATGCCAGTCCACAAGCACCTGTTGGGTCACCAGACCCAAAGACTGGGCAAAAAACTCCAGGCAAAGGTACAAACAAAAGTATTTAGTTTTGTGTAATCTGTACAGAGAAAAAGGAGACAGACACAGGAAGGCCCACTGCATGTGCTGATGCAGTGTACCTGCAGAGCCTTACAATTATGCCAGTATCAAGTCTTCATATTTTTTTCTTTTTGTCTCTTCTTATCTTTACTTGTCTTCTTTTTCAAGTTGCTCCTTCTCTTCTCCTCTCTCCTTCCTTTTTTCTCCTTTTCTCTCCTCTCTTCTCCTTTTCTCTTCTCATTTCCTCTCTTTTTCTCTCTTGTTTTCTCTCCTATCCGCTCTTTTCTCTATCATGTCCTCATATCTTCCCTACTATTATCTTCTGCCAGGTGCTCTCGTGGCCTAGGGGTTAAGGTGTTCGTCTCTCATTCAAAGGTCCTGGGTTCGAATCCGGGTAGTGACAGAAAAAGGGTTGAAAGAAATTTTTTTTTTTCTGTGGCTACCTGGTTCCTAACCCGGGACCTTTGAATTAAAGGCAAACATGCGACCTCCGAGATTTTTCGCCCTTGTCAGAGAAGGTTAGGTGTAGATCTTTCCTACCAGAAGATCAGGGGTGTGGCTGAAAGACAGCAGTAAGGAGCCAAGGAGTAGCAGTAGAAAGGCTGCAAAAAGAGTCAGAAGCCCAGAGGAGGGGGCAAAGGAGGTGAAGGGGATGGCAGAAAGTGAAGATGAAAGCAGATGTCAGAACATTGCTAGAGAGCAGATCAGAAGGTGAAAGGAGACAATTTTTTGGGACAAGGGCGAAATATCTTGGAAGTCCCATGTGTAAGTTGGGCATGTTAAAGATCCCTTGGTAGTCTAAAATCGATAAGAGTAGGCTTCGGCCACCGCTTGGGCGAAATTCAAAATTTCCTACCGACTGAAAATGTTTAATGTGTCCCGCGTGCTCTTATGACCTTATGCAGTTGCGAGCGCTGTAAAACACTTACCAAAAAAAAAAAAAATCTCCTGCCTCTTCTCTTCTCTTGTTTTGTTATGATGTAGTGTCAATCAGTTTTGCTACATTCTGTACATGGCTCACTGGTTTTGAATCAAGTATTTTTGATAAGTAGAATTATTTTAATAACATGGTCTATCTCTTCTCAGATTCCAAAGACTCGGAGAAGGACAAGAAGAAAGATGGAATTGGAGCATTCTATAACATTCCTCAGTACATGAAGCTGTTTGATGTGCTCAGAGGTTCCTACTCTAATTTCAAGGTGAGAAATAAAGAGCCAGTGACACAGAGATATTTAAAACATTATGTTCTCATTTTTGGTACTGGGTGATATAAACACACCTTTTTTATCTTTGACACAGAGATCTGGGTTTCATTTTGATTATTTTTGGTTCAGGTTCAATCTTCAATCACTCGCCAGATCCTTTTTGCCATATACGTACAAGTTTCAGATTTCCTTTACTTTTACTAGCTACATTTCACTACTTACGATCTTGTTCATTTGTATATCTTCTGTTTCCCTTTTTTTCCTGATGTTTTACAGCGCTTGCAGCTGCATGAGGTCATATGAGTGTGCAGGGCACATGAAACTTTTTCCGTTTGGTAGAAATTTAAAATTTTGCACGGGTGGCGGTGGAAGCCTACTCTTATCGATTTTAGGACCATCAAGGGATCTTTAAGGTGTGCACTTGCACACCTGACCTCTGAGATTTTTTGCCCTTATCTGAGAAGACTAGGTGTTAAATTTTACCTATCATAAGAACAGGGGTGTGGCTGAAAGACAGCAGTAAGAAGAAGCCAAGGAGTAGCAGTAGAAAAGCTGCAAAAGAGTCAGAAGCCCAGAGACGGGGGCAAAGGGGAGGTGGGGAAGGGGCAGAAAGTGGAGACGAAAGCAGATGACATGTTACGAACCCGGTACCTGTTGATTGAGAGGCGAAACTGTAACTTCTAGACCACAAGAGGCCCCTTGTCTTTCTCTCTGTCAGTGTGCCTGTCTTTCTGACTGTCTACTATTTAAAATTTAGTTTAAAAAGCAAATTCCATCAATGATTATTTGCCCTCTATTACTTCACTTTGGTATGTAGTACTATGCATGTTCCTGCAGACCTCTCTGGACCTGACAAGCTCCGACAAGTTCTGCACCATCCTGCGCTCAGCCCTGAGGGTTCTGTCTCAGTTGTTGGAGGTTGCCACACTACAGGATGTAGGCAAAGTGACTGAGGAGATGCTGGGCTACCTTAAGGTCACCATGGCTTTGGAGCCCACCTGGACCGTTCTTTGTGTCCAGCAGGTGAGGTTTTACTTTGTTGCATCTCTCCTTTTTTTTTATTGTTTAGCTAAGGACATGGACTGAGTTCACAAGTATAGTTATCTTTCGTTAAATCTATTTTGGAGCATAGATCTGTGATTTAAAACCCAAGAATTGTCTATTAAAATGAGATTGCAAGTATGCTAACGAAAGTTTAAGTGGAGTGTATTGCTCTAGCTAAATATAGAATACTGTGTTCAGGTCATTGTTCTAAATTTTGCCCGAGATAAATATTTTATACTAAATCTTGGCCAATTTTGGGATTCATTTCAGCTGCTGAAAGCTCTCTTTGGCACCAACCTCGCCAGTCAGTGGGAACCCAGCAAGCAGTCAGCGGCACCAATTCTGGCCGAAGTTTCAACTCGAGTCACTGCAGGCACCAGCCCGGGGCTCTACCACCACTGCCTCAACAGACCCTATGCCCAGCTGGCTCACTGCCTGGTGGCAGCTGCTTGCCGGGCCACTCTACCCGCAGACGAGGCACACAGGTGTGTGGGAGATGAAGATTCGGTTTTTTTTTCTTTCTTATTTCTGTTCTCCCCCTTTAGATATCAGGGATAGTTGATGTGTTTTTTAATCCACAATGTAGACAATTTTTGCACAATGACCTATTTTTCTGCTGGAACATTATGTCCATTGCCCAGTTATAGTTTTTTTTAGATGCTTTTATTTTAGTTAAGCAGATCAGAATTTCATTTTCTGTTTGGGATAAATCTCAAGTCATCCAGGTCAGCCCTCATGAGGACTTACTTTTCTTCCACCTGTAACTACAAAAGTGTCTTTTATGTCAGCAGCATGCACACTACACCCCTGTCCTTAACAGGGAACACTGATACTCGGTCGTTCCTAGCCCAGAATCAGAAGTATGAAATGCTTGGGAGAAAACCTCAAGATAGGCTCAGACAGAGCCTTGGGAAACTGTCGAATCATATAATTTGACATGAGAAGCATGTATTAGCAAATTCTCTTTGGAGGAGCGTTGATATAGTCTAGAGTTCCCATCTAAGTTCTTATTTGGAAGGTTTTTCCTATTGTTTAGTTTGTTTTCCTCTTCTTCACTCTTCGGAATTTTTCTTATTTTTTATATGAAATGAGTTGGGGGTTTTTAACACGAAGCCTGTATCTTCAAATAGTTTTTTTCTTTCCATTTTTATTATCTCAGATAGTTTTAACAATTGCAATTTTACATTTTCGGAGTGATTTTAGTTAGAGCATTTACATCATGTGAATGTGAATCTGTTGCCATGTAAAAAGATAAAAAAGTATTTAATTTTTAACTATCTCTCATTTTGTCATTATCCGTTTCCAGCTCTCTCTTGTGGTTGAAACAACGTGTGGATCGCAAACTACCGGCAATTCTGAAACCATCCAGCAAAGTTGACAAGGCGAGTAGAATCAACATATACAGTGCTTTCCTATCTTTTTGAGTACCATTAAGCAGAATCTTTGTCCACCTCCCACTCTGAAGAAATTAGCAGTTTTTACTTATTAATTTTAGCATGCTGGTTTTAGGTTAACAAATGATTTCAATATGATATTTAGAATGTACTTCATGATAGTATCTTCCTGTTTAATTTAGTTGTATCATTGTGAAGACTTCAGTAAGTATACAATTCTGTTACAAAAGAATAGTTATTTGCAGTTTATTGATGCTTCTCTTAGGGGTGGGATGATTCATACATAAAAATTTTAGTCACTCTTTATATGCTTCCCTGGCCCACATTTGGAGTCACAATCCTCAGCTTTCTCAGGCTTGATGTTTTCATGTGTAGGAAGTCCTTCTGGCACTGAATGATGAAGAGAATGTGGCCGAATGCTTTTCCTGTTGTGAGCCTCAACAGAGTCAACAGAGTGTTGATGCTACGTGAAGAGGTGTTTAAAGCTGAACATACTTGAAAGTGCCAGTTTGGACACAGATTAAGTAGTTGTTTGTTGTAATTTACAGTACATGTTTGTAGGTAATATAGGAGGCAGGCTGCTTCCACTCTCTCAGTTAGGGACAAGCTGAATTATGCAGTGTACAACCCTGCTGAAAGATGAGATTCTCTACAAAATATTTTTCTCACACGGGAATCAAATGCAGTTTTTTTTTAAATGTGCGAGGCAAGGAACTTATTCATTTAAAAATGTTGTGCTGGTAAACATGTATTTATACCCTTAAGTCTAGGGAATGGATGACACCAGCAGAATATTGATGTTTGAGTTTGAGTACCTTCTAATATGATTTCTTTGTTTTATTTTGTAGTCTGTAATTGGTTCGTACATTCGTCTCTTTGAGCCTTTGGTCATCAAGTCCCTGAAGCAGTACACAGTTACCTCAAGTCTAGAACTACAGGTATTTACTCATGCTAAAAAGTGACTCACTGGCGTCTCATATTGTATGTATATAGGTGCTTACTATACTCATTTTGTTTGCTGTTCATCAGAGCTTGTTTGAGTGTTGAATCTTCATATGAATATATTCCTCTTATCCGGGTTCGTTACTTCCAGCTTTAAATCAGTGCTTCCACTCTTCTGTATTTTTACGGAAATCCGTACTTTCTGCCAGTTCCGTACTTGTTCCTCCATCATTATCAACTCCCTCCGTAAAAAAAACTGCGACAGCACAGGACTGCCGAAATTCCGTTCTCGCGATCGTATCGTCTTGTATAAGTTATGGATATTTACGGTAATTCTCTCGGCAACAAGTTAAAGTTATAGAAACCTGCCAGATTGCGCATTTCTTACAATCGGCCATTATACCGCTATGTACCAGTCCCATGCATTCATTGCGGGTTGGTCGGCAGTACATTTTTTACCTGCAGATGGATCAAAATCTGGCGAACCTTTTGTGCCAATTTCCTCCTTTCTGTCATTCACTCATTCCTTCTGTCTATCTTCGGATTGTTGCCCCGGCTGGAAAATCTGCGCGTTGATAAAGTAAATTGACTTGTGATCTCAGAAAATTACTGTCAGAAAGACACTTTTTGCGAAAATTTGTCTAGATCTAGAGAAATTATCAATGTGAAGATTCTACGGCACGTGAACGCAATATCAGGGGCCGCGATGAAAGAATGCTAATACGGGCGTGCCCACTACGGATGGGATCGGCCGATCGCGCTGATCGCCCGACTCGGTCGCCTCAAAAACAAACGTTTTCAGTTTCAGGCGATCAAGTCGGGCGATCGGCCTGATCCAGCTGCAGGTAAAATCAAGAATAATTTGAAGTGGTGTTCCGAGGTTGTGACAGGCGACATTCAGACGTGAAAATTGAGAGAAAAAATTGGGTATACGCTGCGCAATTGTATTTTGAAGGTACATCTTTTCATTATTCCCAGGTTTGCCTGCCATCGATGGTGCGACGACAAATTAATTTAATTATAGTAGCAATGAAAGGGGAACCTGCTTTTAAACATTGCCAGCAAATGAAAGATATGTTGGTGAAGAAATCAAACAAGACAAAATGTTGGTGAAAAAATAAATGTTATGGGCTCTAGGCAATCTCTTCAAACAGGTTCCCAAAGGCCATTTTCAACCCTTTAAAAGCACTAAATTTCCATTTTTTCGGGGGCTTCGCCTCCTGAACCCCCACCGGGACGCTGTCCCTGGACCCTGCTGGGCCCCCAGACCCCCTGCTGAATTTTCCTTTCTTTTCAGCTTCAGCTGGTGGAAACACTGTTAAATAACCGCCTAAGGAAATTGGACCATACTTCTCTGATTGTTTACCCCATAGTGTAGCCTCACACCTTTCCCCTGAAAGTTTCATCACAAATACTTGTTGTATTTTGTAATAAAAGATAATTTATCATGCACATTACAGTAACAGTGCTCTAATTCCTAATAATCATGCATAATAAATGGATTATACACTTTTATCCATTTGTTAACATCCACTTGCTTTGCAAATGCTGAAAACAGCCAGAGTAGCTCATACTGTAACTGCTATACACAATGATGACTATTAACATTCCATCCTTGGCTGCTGTTTATTTTGTGTATGTTCCTTTTATTGTCTGATTCAGTGCCAAGTGCTTGCCCTGCTAGCTCAGCTCATTCAACTGAGGGTGAACTATTGCTTGCTGGACTCTGACCAGATCTTCATTGGCTTTGTACTGAAACAGTTTGAGTACATTGAAGAAGGGCAAATAAGGTAGGAGAGCATTGACTTTTTATAATGTCATCATCCTTGTCTCGGTCCTCTTCAAACTAGAGAGTGTTTAAGTCAGATGTGTTTATTTGTATGATTGACACTGTCACTTGCCCATTTCCAGCCTGCATCATGTTCAGAGTATGTCCATTCTCTCCTTCATTGGCAGACAGTGGCTTGTTAATCAACTGAGTGCTTTTTACAGTTAATTATAGTAGTGTAAGTTTACTTAATTTTGCTGTTTTCTGATGAACATAGGATTTCCTTTAAAAAAAATGTGTTTACAGTTATATAGGAGGAGGGAGGGCACCTGAAAATTAGGATTTGGTGGGTACAATTTGTTGCATTTTTTTTTTCAATTTCTTGGGTACATTAAGCCCATTTTTGTTTACAAATTTTTGCTCTACATGGACAATAGTGAAATGTTTCCAACATCTGTGAACAGAAAATGGTGGATAAGTATAGAACTGATTGTGTAATTCTTTGCTTTTTGGCACAAGGACATTTTGTTTTGGTATAAAAACCTTCTTGAGGCCAAATTTCATGCTGAAAAAAATGGGAGATAAATTGTGAAATTTGGTAGAATATCAGCTATTGGCAATGTGACCTCTTTAATTCTTGTCCTTCATAATTTCATATTTGATCAGAGCATTGTCAGCTCTTTTAGCCTGGGCTAATGCCTGTTTTATTTGACTTTACAGGAACTCTGAGCTTCTCATCCCGCACATCTTTCAATTCCTTGTTATGCTGTCATATGAGAAGTTCCATAGCAAGTCCATCATTGACATGCCACGGATCATCCACCGCTGTGACGGGATTATGGCTAGCGGCTTGCAGCCCACTACTCACGGTAACACAGTCTCAGTGATTATAATATCAGCGAAAGATAAAACAGGTTTTAGTGTCTCTGTGCATATTGTCCATTTTGAACATTCAAACTATCTGAAACTTTGGTTTTCTCAGAAATGCATTTCTGCCTAATGTGGGGAAAGCAATTCAGTTTGCTATCTGAAAGGGTTTACCAAAGAAAGTATGTGTTTTGTAATCCCCTTCACCTATTATGTCGTGATGCAAATGCTGACAACAGTTATCATTAAATAAAGAAGGAGAACACCAGAGAAAGATGGTGGGAGGATGGTTGCAGCTGTAGCTGGGTACTAGAGATTCTTTCAACGTGGTACAGTAGGTTCTTTTCCTCACCCAAATTTAATTTGTTCTTTTTGACTGACATAAAGAGGTGAACTCTGACATTTAGACAAATTGGAAGACAAGGTCCTAACAGCATATTGCATCAAGTGTAATTTCAAGAATCATAATCAGTGACAAATGGGGGTTGATTTAAAAGTAAAATGGAAATTTATCTAAAACAAAGTTGGTCATATATTTTACCACCCTGGACTAGTTTCATTATGTTCGTCTCACAGCCATCCCAGCATTACGACCTGTGGTGTACGAGCTGTTCCTGTTACGTGGTACTGTCAAGTCTGAGGTAGGCAAGGACCTGGAGACCCAGAGAGAGGTTGTTGTCTCCATGCTGCTGCGACTGGTACAGTACTATCAGGTGGGTGGTCAGGGTGTGGGCGTTTTTTTAGAAGGCTCTTGTTTTAGAAATACTGCTCCCCAGTGGCTGCATTCTAATAGGTCATGTCACTTGGCATTGCTTGAAATTTTTGTGTGACCCAGTTCGAGACCCTAACTATTTTTAGTTTATGGATGTTCAGGTGTGGTTAGCTCCTCCTTTTTCAATTCAACTACCTTCATGCGTTGCACGACTAATTCTCAGAGAATTACAACTCATTGTACTCATGTCCCCAGGCTGTAGACATGTTTGTGCTGGTGTTACAGCAGTGCCACAGGGAGAGTGAGGAGCGCTGGAAACGACTCTCGCGTCAGGTCATGGACGTTGTCCTTCCTGCTCTTGCAAAGCAAACGGTCAGTATCTCTCAAAACTGGACAAATGAGGCAGGAAGTAGTCAAAGATTTTTTTTCTTTTTTCTTTTTTGAATTTTTTGACTGAATCTATAATCACATGCTCAGTTCCCTTACCACAAATAAGAGAACAAAATTCTTAAAAGACTTGAGTTGCAGTCATTGAATCTACCAAGCAGACTGGTGTGTGTGTGCTTTTCATGCATCCTTACCATAATTGATGTTGGATAGATTGCTTCTGGGATCTTTTTCGGCAGGTGATTTTCTTGTTGCTCTAGAACTGGCCCACAGTGTCTCTAAGTTTTTAAGAGTTGTTTATTTTGAAAAAAATGGATTGTTGGAGATTGTCCAAAGTAGATTCTACTTCTTGACTATACTTCTTTTGTTTCCCTTTGCTTTTCTTTTACCGTGCCCTGAACAACATATCATATTTATGTGCCTTTCTTTATAAATAATCTGGTAGAAAATGTGTCCTAATGATCAGGTGTTTCACATGTGAAGTCTTTTATAACAATGAATGCATATATTTTATTATGACATTCCAATTATTTATGATTATCCAATATAATTGTGCAGTGTTTCTAATCATTTGTAGTAAATTTTTGTCTTTTTTTAATTGACATTTAGATGAACCTATGCAGCCAAGAATCTCTGGATGTGCTTCATCGTTTGTTTGAATCTGTGTCGCCGAGTGTGTTTCGTCCTGTAGACACCTTGCTCAAGACTTTGCTGGCACCTCCTCATGACATAGTAAGCTTTTATTTATTTGGTAATTGATAGAGTGAGACGCTCAAGGCACAATTATCAGATGCATGGTTGAAGAGAAAAGCATATACAAAGTTTGAGTGTTAGGCGGAAAGAGAAATCAACTGAAGTATGAAA
Source organism: Aplysia californica (assembly GCF_000002075.1). Classification (NCBI taxonomy): domain Eukaryota; kingdom Metazoa; phylum Mollusca; class Gastropoda; order Aplysiida; family Aplysiidae; genus Aplysia; species Aplysia californica. Next base: position 1,433,155 of record NW_004797336.1, on the reverse strand, counting down.
AGATGTGAGAGGAAGTTTTTAACTAGACATAAAAAGAATGTTTGTATTGTTTGGGCCTAACCTCCTCTAACTTTAAATAATACATTCAAACATCAATGTGAAGATTTTATTGTTAAGACATATAAGAATTCTTGCTAAAATGTAGCTGTTTGTGTAGAGACACTTTGTTAAACAGCCATTATGAAGTGGTGTATAAGCATCTGTGGTTTAACTGTTGTCTTGCCCCAATCTCCTTCTTAGAGCACAGTGCAGAGTCTGCAGAAGTGGATGTGTCTTGTCCTGACTATAGTGAGAGTTCTCATCTCCCAGTCCAAGGAAGATGTCATCCTCTCAAGACTCTCTGAGCTGCAGGTACTGCTTATTGATTTATGTGAATGAGGCTTGTACTTTTTGTAGTAAAGTTCACTGATATTGTGCTTGGTAAAGACTCTCTGCATATCGTTTTCTGTTAGCATAAATCATCTAACTCTGGATTTCCCTCCGATACTTTTATGCTTTAATTAGTAAGGAAACCATATTGAACACCTTGTCTATTTATATCCCAGCCACCGTACCAATGAGTGAATAATTACAAATGTGTCAAACAGCAAAGTAATCAAAGCATCTATGTATTGCCACTAGTATCGAGAAAGTAACTTTAAAAAAATTCTATAGAAAATGTACCAAAACGATTGATATATCCTTGAATGCCAACTGCAAAATTTAATAAAAGGGCCAAATATTTTGTGAATGTGAAACCAGTGTAGTTTGCAAAGATAATTGATTTTTTAGGTTCACGCCATGCTACTGTGGAACTCACAGGTCTCTTATTTGTCTTATTGTTGTGCTAATGAAGATCTTTTTTGTGTGTCCTGCCTTATTCATTTCTTAAATGTAAAGTATTTGTATTTCCCTTTTGACAGCTGCATGTATGTCTGATTCGTGATGTTGACAACACTGACAGTGCAGCTACCAGCTCCATGATTGAAGTGTTAAAGAACTTGGCACCCGAGGAAACGCTGGCCTGGTGAGTGAGAGAGGGATGTTGAAGAGTGAGACTATTTATCAGTTTGATTTTCTGAAGGGGAGTTTTATTTGAAATTGAAATTAAAGAAATTAAAGATCATGATAATTGCCAATGAAAATGTTTGTGAGGACGGTATTTTATCCAGCGTTTACTCCACACAACTGGGATAGGAAAAGCCCCAGAACACTCCAATATCTTGAAACCTATATCGCTTGCAGATTGTCACACATTTTATCCTTTCTTTTGGTCATTGAGACATTCAGTGCAGCGGGAGTCATTGCACCATGCTAATGAGATATTAACATAGGTAATCAGTCATTGTTGTCTGTGGTGCTATAATAACATCAGAACCAGGCTTTTGTTGTCAGTAGTGAGTGAAGGAATGCAATGGTTGCTTCTCTTTTGTTCATACTTTTATGATATGCGACTTACAACACAAAAGCTTAAAGCATAAACTAATTTGAATAGGAAGTTTCATTTAAATGGTTGAAGTTCATCGTAGAATTGTCAAAATTTTGAATGAGAGCGCTAGTGATAAGCAAGTTATAGTATATTAGTATTGAAAGTTATTTTGAAAATTCAGCAATCATTTGCATGTTCCCCCTCCCCCTTCTTTTCCTCAGGTACTTGCTGCAGGTGATAGGCAAGTGTTCTGAGATGTTGGACAAAGAGACTGCTCTGCTTAGCTCGGCCGGTGGTGGGGGAGCTGGAGGATCATCTGGAGATGGAGAAAGTCGCTACCACTTTCTGCTTCAGCAGACTCTGCACCTTCTACTGTACATCACACACATGTTCCAGTCAGGTATGACTTGATGCCAGGACCTTTTTTTTTCATTTATTTTACAAATACTAATTAGCTGTCGACTCAGCTTTTTGATGGTATCTGCTCCTTCTACTTCTTTTGGGTGTCACTATTTTCTTAAGTTGGTCTCTGGGAAATAAGGCCACTATCGTGTCAACTTTGTGTTTATTAGTATTGCACAGCAATGTATCACGCATTATTATGATCTAGTCAGCTGTCATGGAATGCATTGATATTTTTTGAAGTCTTACATTTATTGTTCTATAAAATATACAATGTAATGCCTTTTTAAAGAATAGAAACTTTCCTCTGTGTCTTTTATCCTAATAAAGCTGATTGTTGAATGTCTTTGCCTGCAAGTCACATAGTGGATTAAAAATATTCTACAGCTGAACCTTAAGTTGTATAAGTTGTAGAATGCATGTTGTTACTTGCAGTGCAATGTGCGTATGGTACAAGGGAAATGTTGCTTATTCATTTGTGTAAAATTTGAGAATAAAATTGTGGAACATAAAGTGCATCATTAAACACTTACAACTATGAGAGCAATAGAGATCTTACACTGTTATTTAATTAAAACATGCTGTGCTAAAGAGACCCAGTCACTTTAAAAGCCCACTTTTACCATGTTGAAATCATCACGTTAAAACAAAGTCACGCTCAAAAATGTTTTTGTGTTTTTTACTCAGGTTTGTTCCGCCGGGTGGTGACAGCAGCAATGCGCCTGCTCCAACTGGAGTCTCCCGCGTGTGTGTATAGTGTGCGTCAAATCAACCAGCACATGGTGGCTGTCAGCAGCGTGTGCCCCACCCTCACCTTACACTGGTGCTATGTGCTCATCTTACTCAACTTTGACGACCGCAGCCTGTGGAGCACGGTTGTCCAGACCCCTCCGACGTACAAAGTTATGGCTCACAGGTCTGTACCTTAGGATTGCAATACCAAGCGGGCACAATGTTGGTGCAAGTGGGATGTGGCACAGGATTCTAGCGTTTTTTTGGGTTTTTTTAATGTAGAGTCCAGAGAGAGTTTTAAGGCTGGCTTTAATTATACCCTGTACTATCAAAGATATAGATGAATTGCAATGGCCAGTATTTGATTAAGCCTAAGCAATGTTGAAAAGGAAATACAATTTTGATTCTTACGCATTGAATTACAATAAGTGATTTTTACCGATATATCGTTGATTGCAAGTTACCTTTACTACCCAGTACTCTATTTTAGGTTTCTTATATGTCAATTAACTGTCTCTTGTCCAGGAAATTGTGTTTACACCAGTTTTCTTCTTTTAATTTTGTAAGACTTCCACACTCTGCCCTTCCTTTTACTTGTTGCCCTCAGTTGAGAGTCTAGATACTCATAGTCAGTTCACTGTCTGGATAATGATTGGATCAATTTGCTTTTAGAGTGCTCATACTTTTCTTATGAGCTGAATAAAGCTGCCAAGCATTATTAAAAGATTTGCAATGTAATCTGAAGAAAAAAAAATTGTCATGAGCTCTCTGTTAACTTCTTTAACTCACTTTAATGTTAAGGCTTTCAGGAAATAGATCTGTCCGTATAATATAACGTTTCTTTCTGCCCAGGAGCCACCAATACTCTCAGAGCACAGAGGACCATGATGCAACACTGACCCCACAACAGAGGTCATCTCAGTGCTGTGGCCTTGAGATGTTGAGACGTGGGGGCCTCATTCTCTTTTGTGACTATGTTGTGAGTAATGAACTACTTTTGGGGATGCCAGCTATGGTTTTAAGACACCCCCTTTCCTTTCGGTCAGACAATTGTTGAGACAGGATATTTGGTTTAGAAAGTATTACAACAGGAAAATGTTACTTTAAACCCTTTCTTTATACTTCGATAATTTCTTTCACAGGCTTTTCAATGAATGAAGTGGAGAAAAAAAAAGCTATTGTGAAATGTAATTACTAAGTGCGGTTTTTATATCCCTGGGTTTGGGATTTTAACACATTACACCCTAACTCGCCCGGGATCGCCCGCGAATTCCCTTACGCGCTCCACCCTGACTCGCCCGGAACCGCCCGCGCCGACCCAAACGTCTTTAGAAACGAAAGTCTCGCCTTGACGAGACTCTGGGGCCGGGATTTTGATTTGCATAGTATAGCAAAAAGTTTCTTCTTTCGTTTGATACCGAAACGAAATTTTTCGGGCTAGTAGTTTTAGTATTAGAGCTGATCGAAGTGCGATCGCGTTACCGACACTTCGAAAGTGCCTCGACTTGTTGAAAAGCGACACAATTGAGTTCGAAAACGGAAATAACGATGGATTTGAGCAAAAAGGAGCATGTGACAAATCAGATGGCTCAGATTTTGATGAAAACGTTGTAGGAAGAGTTTGGGGCGATTCCGATTGATCAGACGGAGAAATTATAGAATTTAGATATAGGCCCGACCGCGAGGCTGAGAGTGAGAGTGACGGGTCGGACACCCCGATTGAACTAAAGTGAGAACATTTCCAACAGTTTGCGCATACATAAAGTTATATTTTTCTGAAACTGCATTCAGTTTTCTTTTTAACTTTTATTTTTTCAGGATTTTTGGAATTTGTTTAGTATTTTTAAAATATGTTTTTTATAGGCTAGTATTCAGGGGAGGTAGGTTCTTTCCCCTTGCTTAGGATCTAACAATGGACTTCCCGTCCAGGCCCTTAGGGTGGAATGTGTTAAGAAACATACATCGACAGTTCCTGTAGCCCTTCTCTTTTACATTTCCAGTGTGAGAACCTGAGTGATGCAGAGCACATGACCTGGCTCATCATAAACCATGTGAGTGACCTCATCTTACTGTCACAGGAGTCGCCAGTCCAGGACTTCATCGGGTGAGTTCTTTTTGTCTTTTCTACAGTTGTTCATGAAAAGAATGCCAATTTGATCAGAAAACTATTGACAATGTGCTTGCTACAGATTTTCTTCTTTCCCAAGCTCATTCATATCCCGGCTAAGAAAGTACTTACTTTTTTATGCATCTTATTTGGGGCAACTCTTTCTGATACTGCTTTTGTGCACAAATTGAATGGGTTTTTTTCATCTCTTGCTCATGTTTTTTGCTTTATGATGAAGTCCCTTCATGTTTATTTGTCATCCATTTCACTTTTTCCTTTTATTGTTTGGGAGTCCAACATACGACAAACATTTCAAAACTGAGGACCTTCAATCAAATTAATAAATAAAGCACACAGGACACACTCACTCATATGTATAATATCGAAATGACACATCTCTGGTCTTCACTTTCCATCATTTATGTTCTCAGTCTTTTTGTAAGTGCACCTGTAGGCTAATAACTAATGTTCTGGTTTCAGGGCCATCCATAGGAACCCAGCTGCCAGCAGTTTGTTCATCCAGGCTATACATGCTCGTGGGGACAGCATTACAAAGGTATTCAACTCTGAAAAATGATTTGTGATTGTAGGAAGTGTCAAGGACTGTTCAAGTCTTCATCATTTCTATTGAAATTTAATTTTTAAAATCATGGTCAAAGAACTGCCATGAATGTACAATGCAGGAATAGGTTTTGCAGGTATCAATCATAGACATCATAATGATGAATTAAAGAGATTTTTAGAAATGTTATGAGATAATCGCTTGGTAGTAAAAAGAATGTTAATGAAGCCAGACAGTGGAAAGGGTTTGGAGTGACAAAATTGACAAGCTGGAGAGTGGGAGGAATTCCACAGAGAATTGAAAGTGCCACTTTGCTCTGGTATGCCCCTGTGTACAAATTTTAGCTTGAGAATTTTAAAATACATTTGGGTGGAGGAAACCATGCCTGGCCAATTCACTTGGTTGGAGAAGATCTCAATTTTATATGTTTTAGGGCTTGGTCTAATGATTATGATGATGGATGATGTAGGTTTTGTGTAATGGCTGCCATTAATATAAGAATGAATGCATCCTCAATTCAAATTAATACATCTTTTTGCAGCCACATCTGGTTAAACGGACTCTTCGCTGTTTAGAAGCAGTTCACAGCTCTCAAAGTGGTTCACTTGTGGCATTGCTAGTGGACACGTTCTTGGGCAGCCACCAGCTGGCCATTGCTCGACTGACAGATGCCATAGTGTGTCATCGCTTGGAGACCTTACTTGGGGAGACAGCTGGGGTGAGCACACCTTTCTTGCTCTTTCTGCACTCTCTCAATAGGTCTCAGGGATTCTTCAAACCTTTGTGCAACTAATTTTTACGTTATTTGTCATATTGATTAAAATTGGTTGTTTTTTCTCTTGGTAAGTTCCCTTCAAAATTAAGTCAGGCTATGCAATCATATCAAGTTTTATGACTGAGATGACCAATTTCATTGTAGTATATCCTGTTTGCTGTATTGGATTTCTTTCTGAAGTAAGATTGGAAAACAAAAGAATTATGTTTTTGGAAAAAAAATTTAATTGTTTTATAATGTATTTTGGTAGCCATGACTTCTGATATATTTTTATTTTTCAGGAAATCACTAAACAGTTACCAAAGGAAGACATAGAAAAGCTCCTTCAGTTTATGAAGTCAAAAGGATTGATACAAAGGTATGTCCAAAGCCAAATGAGACCACTAACGCATGCAACTGTGAATAAATAGAATGTGATTCCTATAAAACAGAGTGAAAGTTTAAAAATAAAAATTTACATAATTTATTCATCTGTTAGATGCTGACACATCATTTCTTAATCTCTCAGTATATTTCAAAATGTTTTTGACAGTTACGTTACCACACTGCTGTATATATAGCACTTCACATTCAGAGAATGTCATTTCATTTGTTTTTTCTTATTTACACATGTGTCTGCAATGTTAAATAATAATAGATAGCATTTGTGTAACGCTAATCCCCGCTCAACAGCAAGCTCTATGTGCTTCACAATCTATAATATTACCCCAGCAGACCTGAGATATGTTCAGATCAAATGTCTCAAGATTATAAAATCTTTATTGACCACAGGTAAATGGCTAAAGTGCAGTGACAGCACATGTCTGTTCTTTTAGAATGTATTCTTATGTTCCACTATAAATGGTCATAACTTTTCAAGTTGGCCCAAAAAATGATGGAAGTTTGAGGATCAGGTTCCTTAATCATTGCTGTATTGGAAGAGGCATTTATACCTGCACCATACGTTGTTATAGCCAGCTATAAAGGAATGCAGGGAAAAAAAATTAATCGTATTTTGGCAAGCTGACCAGGGTAGCTACAGATATTTCAAGGGACTTTTTTCTTTGTTTTTGTTGTTGTCTTGCACATATACTGTAGTTACTTAATACTTGACCTGGCTTAGTTTGGATAGTTAGATGCAAATGGGTATTGATGCTTTGCAAAGATCTACATTTCCCCATACCTGTTTTTGGGTATCGAAGATCAAAGGTCTTCCTTCCCCCCCCCCCTCCCCAAAGCCTTCAGTATTTGAGTTGAATGCCATAATTGTGACACTTTATAATATTTTGTGTATAAAGTAAACAAAGACAAATGACATTGCATCTTCCCCCTTGATCTTTTCCAGACACCAGAGGCTGACATCTTTGTTAAGCAAACTGGGAACTGCAGCGGGCTCTACCTCTCAGGTCCGACTGTCCCCCGAGCGATCTAACCCCCTGAGTGGCCCTGTCACGAATGTGGCCAATGTTACCATTGACAAGGTGAGTCCTAGTGTTGTTCACTGGGATGGGAACTCTCAAGATTTTTCGGTACATGCTGTTTTTCAGGATTACGGAAATAAAAATGTTGAAATTTTAGAATGGATGTCAATATTTCGTGTAAAAAAGTATGCATCGTATTATTTTATGTTTTTGTTTTGATATTGGTGCTTTAAGAAATTTTGTTTGTCGCATACAAGTAGCAGACACATGCTTTAGAATTGAGTTTGAGGTTGGAACTGCTGGCAGGTACTGGAAGTTTTCAAATGTAAAACTTTTTTTAGGGCTTTGTCCTGGCTCACATGAAGTCTAGTTTTTTAAATAGCCTTTCAGTCTTATCAGAGAACTCCGTGGGTAGCTGGTTTGTGGGAAAAATAACTTGTGCGGAGGTGAAGGGAGCAAACACCTTATTGCAGCGAAAGATCTTGTCAGTATGTTAGTATTGTAGTGCCCATAAATGGCAGCTTGCTCTGTATGCTTCCCAGGAAGTTGAGTTTGTTTCAAAATGCTCTCAGCTCTGTTGGGGTAATAGTATAGATTGTGAAGCACATAGAGCTTGCTGTTGAGCTGGGGTATGCGCTATACAAATGCTATCTATTATTATTAAAGGCAGGGCTAAATTCATTTTACGACAATAGACATCAGTTTACTTGGTTTGTTATTTTTTTTTCTTCTCACATTTAGGAGTTTTACTTGGCGGTGGTGAAAGAGCAGTGTTTCCAAGCCAGTCCCAACATCAGGGAATGTGCCTTCCTATTGCAACGACTAGAGTACCCAGATATTCTTTCTATCACAATGACGTCGGTGAGTTTAATGTCTTTGTTGCCATGTTTTATTTGTAAATTGTGAGTTAAAAAGAAATTGAAACTGAAAGTTACTGCTTTATTGAAAAACTCTTTTTCTTGTCTTAGCTTCAGAAACTCATTTGTTTTGTGGAAGAATTGTGATTTGCAGTGTTAAGTCTGGTCTTTTTTTTCCTCCTATTTGTCTTTTTTCTCCTGAATGATTTTGAGCGTGTATCATTTTAAATGTGTATATGACTCTGCGAGTACTGTGCATTTGTTATGCCAAACAAAAATGGAGGAAAAACTAGGGTCATCTCTAGCTCTCTGTCTGATTTTTTCATCTGAGATGCATAAATGTTTATAGCTTTATTAACCAATGAAATCTGTCTCCAAGATGATGAGTGACAGAACCTTATTGTAATCTTATCTACTCCCTATTTATTTTATAACTGTTGTTCCATCTGTTCTTTGTTCAATATAGCCGATATACTGATTTTTTCATTTTAAAAAAAAATGGACTCAACTCTTTTTCTCTGTCTGTACAGGAGTTTAATCTGTCTGTGCTAGAAGAGTGCATGTCGCTCGGTGCGTTCCGCTCCGTTCTGAGGTACAATCGTGATGCGGAGGCCGGCACACTAAGTCCCTTGGCTGCCCCTGGAGAGCGCATCATGGACCCTCTGTTTTTAGCCTCGGAGTTGACACTGTTCAGGCATATCAACAATGTGGTGAATCAACTGCCCACCCCACATCAGTGCCTGTCTTTCACAGGTGAGCATCTTTTCTCTTTATTTTTCCTAGATTTAGTGTATATTTCTGTAATAGATGTGCAGGAAACATACGAGTGAAAATAAACCAGAGACAACAGAAATGTAGTTTGTAAGGAGATTATTGAAAATTTCGTGGTTTTAAAGTGCTGAAAGAAGTCAACATCAGATAGTCATTAATAAAGACAGCTATAAAAAAGCATGTGCAACTCAAGTTTGTCTTACATCTTGTTGCTAGTGCTTTTTTTTCCTGTTTTTGACTGGTTCCCCCTTCACTTATTCAAGATTGTTTTGATTGTTTCAAGAACTGCGTACTATGTTAAAAGAATAATCCTAGCAGAGAAACAGGGTGTTTTGATTTGTATGCTGTTTTATATTTCATTGTTACACAAATTTCCAACAAATTCAAATACACATGATATGTTTTTTATTATTGATTTTAAAAATTATTATATTCAATCTGAAGTAAAATTGTTGGTGTAACTGGAGAGAGAACTTTGTGCAATGAAGCTATGCTCTACCATTTCCCCAGACTGTGGCCCGGCCTCGAGCTTACACTACATGGACCGTATGGAGGAGCTGTTCACTGATGCTGCCTGGGTTCACGCCAACTTTAACCTGGCTGCTGCCCTGGTGCGACACCTGGTGGCGCTGAGTCACTTCCCGTGGCGGGCAGAGCTGCCGGCTGATTCCCACCATGATGTGGCACGGTTTGCTGTGTTGTGTGCAGAGGTGAGGCTTGAAGATAGGTTGGGCACTATGCTCTATTTCCAGTTTGAAGAAATTCTGTCATTTAGTTTCACAGACTAAAGCTTATGATTAACTATCTTAGACCTTAAACCTTGCAATGTTTCACACTGTAACTTAGACTTTTAATTGTGAGTGATTTGTGGATGCTCTGGTGTGGTTGCCCCTTCTTTTCTATTAAATATCAGTCATCCTTGTCTCTTCTTCTTTTCTTTGTATGTTACTCTCTAGTAATGCCTCGAATTTTCAGCACTTATGTGACCTATTCGCATTTCAAGTGCTGTTTAAACTCGTACTTAAACAAAATTAAACTTTAATTGCGAATATCCTTCTTGTTCAAAATGGAATCAAAAGGTGTCGCAGTGCAAAGTACTTGTATAGACTTTGAAAAAGATTATTTTTCAGCTAATTTTATTTTGGAGGCTTTTGAATGATTTTGCAGTGATTTTTACAAGAACACGGAATGGTGAATTGAAACCACCAAGTGAAATTTGTTTCTTTGCCCCCTCCCTTTTCCGTTCTCTTTCCCAGCTAATCCACTGGTCATTGCGGCATGAGCTGATGCCAGAGTCTGAGCAGATCCAGACTTGTCTGAGTTGCCTGTCCCTGCTTCTGCAGGATGGAAAGTTACATAGTCAGCTGGGCCAAATAGAGAACGCAAGCTGTGTGTGTGCAATTGTTGCAGCCTTGTATCAGGTTCTTTCTTCATGTGAGTGCCGAGATGCTTGACTTACTCTCAAACATTTGTACCGATAGAATAGCTCTCGTGACTGGGAATTTTATGAATTGTTGTATTGAAGATGATGTTTTTGCAAGAAAAATAAAGGAAAAATACTTTGATTAATTTGAAGCTTTTATGAAAGCAACTTCATCTCAAGTGCAAATAAAGCTTCTCATCCCTTTGATGATATGCGTTAAAGGGGTACATGAATATAGTGGCATGTCTATTAATCATATCATTATATTTCAATGATTTTAATGTGCAATGTCCCTGAAGCAATGAATGTTTCCCTTCTTGGCAGTGGCTGTCCTCCCTGGAGAGCAGGTGGCAAATTTGTATCATGATGAGCACAGAGAGGAAGCAGAGGAAGATGATGGTGAGCTTTGATATTGGCATGTTAAGATTTTTTTCCCTCTAAAGCAGTACTACAGGCCTGTCTTATTTGTGAATACAATTTTGACAGACTGAGGGAATTTGGTTTCACAATTTAGTTGTTTTTATACTCATGTTGACAGTGACTTTGCACAGGAAGCTTAAATTTTCAGTAATGAATATGTTGTCTATGTCTCAAGTGACCTTACATTACCACAAGCATTTCAAGTTAAACCGAGTCATAAATCTTTTTGATTTGAGAGCCTCCAGGCAGAGGCAAACATACCATCACTCACACTCAGACGCGCACAACTCTCACTACAATACGCAATTAAACAGAGCTGAACATCAGAGAACCCAGCACACGAGTACATTTTTAAAACAAACCTAGAAACCATAAACAAATTCCAAAACAACGAAAATCTCATCAAACCCTTCGGCCTCAGTCTTTCAGGACCTTAAAAACATACAATTTTCCAAGAAGACATCCAACAATTTCTTTTCCGCGACCTCCCTCAGTGGCAACTCACCAAGGCAAAAGTAGACTTACAGCTGACCGACCACACACGACAAAGCAAACACAAACACCAAAACGTTTAAAGCAAAATACAAAAAAACTTATAGAAAAATACCCCGGTGCGGAGAAACAGGACTGGTGTGGGTGCCGCAGGCCTATCTTCAAACAGTACACACCAGAGGAGACTCCATCCCGAAGCCTCCATTTTCTCTGCCGAGGCCATTGCCATTGACATGGCACTGGACTCCGTAGAAAATTCTCCTAACAAATCTTTCCTTATCCTTTATGACTCTGTCTTGCATCACCTCACTCACAAACTACACGCTCCTACACCCAAAAATAGTCAGGCTGCAACAGAAAATACACACCTTGACTGAAACAGGGAAAAGTATTGTGTTCGCATGGATACCTAGCCATGTGGGCGTCCAAGAAAATGAGCAGGTAGATGACCTGGCGAAGATCTCCTTATCCCTTCTGTTGGGATCAACGACGAACACTCTCCCACCAACTGACTTTAAAAATAAAGTAAAAAAGTACACCTCCAGTCTGTGGGAGAGCCATTTGAAAAAACAAATGAATAACAAACTTCACAATATTAAACCCAAACTGGGACCGCGAAATCCTTCGGGCCTCTCCAGAAGAGAGGAAGTCATTTTTACTCGATTACGCATCGGACACACGGCCCTAACACACAAATACCTCCTTCAGGGAGAAGATGCGACACAGATTTTAGACACATTTCAACCGAATGTCTAGACTTCAGAGAGACCCGAAGGAAATACTTTAAATGCAAAAAATTGAAAGATATTTTTTCCTTCGTTGTTCCCAACAGAATTTGAGATTTTATTAAGGCCATTGGCCTTTATGGGAAGTTATAAAAATAGATTGTTTGAAATTTTAAAGTGTTATTTAGAAAGTTGTTTTATATTTAAAATCTATTTACACTCGATTTTTGTCGTAAAAAAATTTTTAATTAGAAATATTGACAAGAATCAGGCAGAGCAGTGAGCTATTGAGAAAAAACCAACTTGTTTCGCGGGCTCATATGACCTTATGCAGTTGCGAGCGCCGTAAAACCCAGTACTAAACATAACTTACCAATATTTATGCATATAGTTACTATCACTTGCAGACCTGTCAGGATGAAGGAACATTTGCATATGTTTTTAAACCATGAAAAGGACCTTCCGACCTGGTAGGGAGGAAAACATTAATCCTTTGACAGGTTTCTGCTGCAGACAAGTTTACCGTTGTAGGTGAAGGTAAAGATTGGAAGTTTGGGACAGGGATATCTATGGGGGTGTCATGTTGTAAGTTGACAACAAATTTATCGTTTGGGTTTGCTAAACTTGTGGGAGCGAGTGGTGAGCGGGTACTCTAGTGTGGTTTGCTCCTTTTTCTATCAAACATCGATCGTCCTTATATGTCCTCCCTTTTGTGTTTCTTACTCTCTCTTTTAACACCCCTAATCTTTGGCACTTATATGACCTTATTGTGTTGCCATAAAGCCCTTACTTTAAAAAAATAAAAACTTGTGGGAAGGACTATTTAACTGTATGAGAGTGAAGTTTTGTATGGCATTAGAATGTGAAGTTTCTGACTTCTGGATGGTCGATGCCTTTATCTGGTTTCAAGACTCGGCAGCCAGTTTTTGTGCTTTCAATCTGCGAAGGGCTACTTTTTTCATGTATTCTTTGGGAATCAGTGCTGATTCTAATTGCATGCGGAGGGAAGAGGTTCCACCTGGCAGGTTTGACAGTATTGAGGCTACTTCTTAATTCAAGTTTTGTCATATCATTTTCTTCAAATGTTTCATGAGGTCAGTTGTGGTCCATATTTCTGTCTGAGCCTATGACAAGCTGTATTACTCTTTATAGAATTATAGAGAATGCATGTGACACGGAAAGTACGTGCCTGAAATAGTTTGGCATAATACCTGGAGGATTATGAATAGTCCTAATGATAGATGCCCGTTTAATGAGCAGAGGATTATAATCCAAAGCTATCTTATTCATTGTCATACTCTTTTTTTTCCTTAGATATTTTTAAAGTCGCTTTTGCTTTTTTTGCTCTCATCCTTTTTTCTCATGACAATTTGTTTTTTCCCCCTTTTCAGTTTCACTGTCTGCCTGTCTGGTTCGTGCCTGTGAGCAGATCTCAGAGCTTGTGCATTGCCTACACACCCGAATGGACCCCAGCTACACCAAAGAACCGCGACTGCCACCTTTCTTAGCTTCATCCTTCCGCAACATTGTCATATGTGAGTAGTTCTTTTCTTTCTTACTGGCTTTTTTTTTTTCAGCTGCAGATTTGTCCATATTATTCTTCTTATTTTCAAATCGTTTTCACCCGCAAATCTACTTCAGTGTGATCTTTCTCCCATGTGCTGTTGATTGTTGATGGAGGGAGAAACTTACTTGTTTGTCTATGTTTGCATTGCGCCATATAGGCTAGAGCTTAGTGCTTTTTTACAGATTATTTTTCAGGTCAGTGAAGAAGAGCAATTAAGAGAAAGGTAGTTTTCAGGTTTCATTCATGTTTTTAATCTTTTTCTGTGTGTTCAGCTGTGTCAAGACTGCCGGTGGTCAACACGTATGCCCGCACTCCACCTCTAGTCTGGCGTCTGGGCTGGTCCCCGACCCCAGGTGGTGAACTCCGTACCTGTTTACCTCCCCTCCCTGTGGAGTACCTGCAAGAAAAGGATGTCTTACGAGAGTTTGTGGCACGAATAAACTTTTTGGGTGAGTGATTGTATTTCTAAAAATAAACATACTTTTATTTTTATAATTCCGGCAACAGAGAGCTAAACTGTTTGAAGCTATAGGTGAGTGACGGATGTGGACAGAGGCAAGTAATCAAACTGTTAAGGCCATTTGAACTTTATTTGGTACTCTTTCGAACAGTTTGTTATGTTGTGACTTAACATCTGGGCGCTTTTTGATCCAAATGAGTTAAATATTTTGCTTTTCAAAAGTATGCTAGCTTTTGAGACCAAACAGTGAATCTGCCATACTCGTGGTCAAAAGATTTTGGATTTTAAATTTTTTCTTCCCTTGGAATCAACACTAAAAATCATTTTCAGGGTGCTATCAAGTTCAGTTTGGGTCCCAGTGTAACGTTTTGTTAAGTGGAAATGTAAGAGACCAGTGTCTTGTATGCCATGTGATTTGGTATTGTCATCAGTTTCTCTTCCCGTCATTCGATTCAAAATAAGTGCACGAAAGGAAAGTTGGTTATATAACTTTCCAGATGCACTATATCACAATTTTTTGTGTGGTGCTTCGACATAGTTTTCCCTATGTTCCTAGTACAAGTGTTCTAAATAATTTTCCATACATTCATACTTACTACCCGTTACGCCATCTGGCGTTTAGGGCATCAGCAAATGATCTCCCGCTCTGTCTGTTTTGGGCCATCTTGGTCAACGTCCCCCAGGAATGGTTCCAGGACTTCATTTCAGACTCTACTGTTCATCTCCAGGTCATTTTGGGTCTGCCCCTTTTGCGATGTCCTTCGGGTGTCCAGTGGAGGGCAGTCTTCACAATAGAGTCTGGTTCTCTTCTCAGAACCTGTCCGATCCATCTCCATCTTCTCCTTTTTTTTATGGTGGTCATGTCCTCTTGCCTACATTCATAGTTCTCGTGTATGTTCTCAGGCTGGGTGAACAGACAACAGTTTGAGGAGAGTTGGATGAGTTTGCTGGGAGTGCTGAACCCTGTCTCGCACACTGGTCATGACTTGTCGCCGGAGGTAAGTTTATAAAGTGGGTTTAGAGAGGACATGTCTTTGCTTGTTTGTTATTTTTGTTTCACAGTTCTGTCTCCTATTGCTTTAATTACCTCTTGACACTGAAGTGATATGCTGTATTTTTACAGAGGTCATACGTTTATGTATCAGATTGCTGTGTTTCAGTGGCATTTATGTTTTACTTAAAGAGTAAAGAGTTCAGCAAAGATTTAACACAGTATGTAATCTGTGCCTTTAAAGTTCTGTAGTGGCTATTTCATCCTCAGACAGTAGAGTGTATAAAAAAACTTTACCTTATTAAATATTTTAGCATTTTATCTGAATTTTAAAAAGAAAACTGTTATCATCATATACCTTAAATAATCACATCTGTACATCGATTGATATTTTTGCCTCAGGAGGAAATAGAACAGGCCCAGGGCATGGTTTTAGCCGTCAAGGCTATCACGTCTTTGCTGCTACAGGCCTCTCTGGTGCCCACCTCAGGCAACACGGCCAACAGCTGCTACGAGACTCGGCCCCGGGACAAGCCCCTGGCCTTCTTACACACCAGGTGAGTACATGGTCAGGCTTACCCAGGCCTGGAGTAGGGATTCATTTTTGTTTTGTGTCATCAAAGAGCTGTTTTGCCACACAGCCGTCTTGATAACATGGGGACAGAAAGTACATTTTCTTATTTCAAGCACTGCACCAGGCTTTGACCATGGTCTTTGATCCTCAAAACTGATTTTTTTTCTGTGAAAAGGAAAACAAAGCTATCTACTTGGTCTCTTATCAGACACAAAGGTGTTGTTCAAAATTAGGAGCTTTGGGTGCCTAAGTTTGCTAAACTTGTTTAAGTAAAGTGAAAACAGGTAGATCTTAGCAAACTGGAAAACCTCCTGGAGCCAGAAATTGAGATTTTAAGGGGGCCTTTACTCCCTCGATTGACCTTTTCCTGGGTCTTCCTCTTGCTCTGAAGCCAGGTACTCTTGTGTTGTAGACGTTCAGGGCAAGTTGGTTGATAGGTATGAGAATGTCCAAACTTTTTGATTCTTTGCTTTTTATTGTGCTGTTGGACTGGTACGGTACCGTTTACCTCTCTGATGGCTTAGTTATGGACCCTGTCTCTTCTCGTCTTATTTACAATCTTCCTGAGGGATGTTATTTGCATGCTATGATTTTGCATTGTTGAGGTATGGTAAGGGCCCAAGTCTGGCACTGATATGTTAAACTAAGAAATGTGATCTTTAATTTGCATTGTGCAAAAAAAGAGTTAATCTATTTTGCTGTCTTTCCTCCACAGATGTGGCAAGAAATTGTCAGTCATACGAGGTCTGATCGAGCAAGAAATTATCAACTTGTGTGCATCAAGGTGTGCTATAAGATGTTTTTATCTCCCAGTCTAGACGTTGTGCGTGTTTAAGCTAAAGAGGGCTTCTTGTCTCTTCCCCCACACTCCACCCCCTCATACAAACACATTCGCACACACACACACACACACACACACACACACACACACACACACACACACACACACACACACACACACACACACACACACACACTCACACCCACACACACAGTGGGTGGTTGGCGGGTGCTCTGATGTGGTTTGCTTCTTCTTTCCTATCAAACATCTATCATCCTTATCTGCCCTTCTTCTTTTTTATGTTTGTTACTCCCTTGTAACATCTCTAATCTTCTGGTGCTCATATGACCTTATGCAGTTGCGAGCGCCTTAAAACCACTACTAAACCACACGCACTCACACTCACACACATGCATTCAGTCACTGCCACACTCACACGCCTTTCCCTTCAAAAGTTCTAGCTTTGCACTCATTACTTTTACTTCTCACCTTCACATTGCTGATATTAAGTACAGGTCCTTTGAGTTGAGAGTTGCTCACTGGTCTATGTTTTTTAAGTTGTGAACAAGATATTTTAGTTTAGAAAATTTCAGTTTTATGTTGAGTTGTAGTCTTGGGTTCCGGTCAAAATCATAATGCAAACAAATCTTTGCCTTTGCTTTTGCTCTGTGTGGCAGCTGTCAAAGTAAGTATGTTATTTTCCTCAGTTAAGTCCTCTTATAGCAATAGTTTTATAACAGCTGGGTCTTAATGAAAACGGATCTTGTGCTTTTGATACAGTTTCAACATTGTGCCATTCATATGCTTAATATGCTATCCTCAGGCCAGACCGACTGGTAGCTCAAGCCTACTGCGGTAACCCTTCGGACAAGGCCAGTGTGAGTCTGTTTAATGGTAATCTGGAGCGAGAGATTGGCTCGGAGGAGTACAGCCTTGGACAGGTGGGTGATCACAGCTCACATGCAACATTCTTACATGTTTTCAGAGTTTTAATTTTGGTCACCTGAGCCTTGTGTAAGTCACAGATTGATGTACACAAAAGTGGGAAGTCATGAAATAACGCCAAGAGGTTAGCCCGGGATAAAGAAAAGTGGAAAGTGTTGGCAGTCTATACCCTGATCCAGGGTGAGAAAGGCAATGATGATTTTGGGATTTTAGAAATAGCATTGATTGTTTTCTTGCTTATATGATTGTTTTTATGTATTTTGGATAGTGTGTTATTCTTTTTCGAATAGTTGTCTGTGGTGTTTTGAAATAACTTTTTATAAAGAAATATTTTTTGTGTGTATGTGAGTATTGACTAAAAGTGTTCTCTGTGACTTTGTCAGTAATCCTGCCTAAGCCAACTCTACCATATTTTTTATATTTGAAATATAAAATGTAAAGTAAGTTAAAGACACAACTCTTAATAAGTGCATTGGTTTGTTTTTATACTTAAAGAAAGATCAGTTGTGCTGCAGTCATGCCTTTCAATCTCTGATGAATAGCAGCATGGCAATAATATTACCTGTTTGCTGGCATGTTTTTCAGTGGGTGGCAATGTTAATATCAAAAGATGGTTGATGCAATACTTTCATGAGTAGTATTTCAGTATATTCCTTTATTACCAATTCAGTGTTACTGTGGCCTGTTGAAAACTGTTTCTATTGTAAGTTTGCAGCTTTTGTTTTAACAGTGCGGTAGAATCTCAGTCATTTATAATGGAAATTATTGTCTGGAGTCGCTGTACGTTTGGGAATTGGGAATACATACCTAGGCCTCAAATTTGTTTCTTGAGAGGATTTATACAATGTTGGAAGAGGCTGTCCTTTCCCATGCACTTGCTTAAATTTTTAAAGACGAAATTAAAATATTTGAGAGCTGGATTTAGATGATATGGTGTTTCGAACAGTTTCTCTGTGTCACACCTTATTATGGAGTAAAATATGCACCTTTTAGTTCAACAATGGCAAACTGTATAGCATCTTATTATCTCCAGATCTCCATCGAGTCCACCTGGTCACTTGTTGGAAACCTTGACCTTCCCTTGTCCACCTCTGAAAGCACGGATTCTCCCGACAGTACCGCCGGTCAGGCTGCTGCTGAGACCACCCCCAGTGCCACCTCTCCTTCCTCAGGCTCCGGCTCAGCCAGCAGCCCAGAGGGTGTGTCCTCTCGCTCGGTCAGTCGCTGCGGCCTGGACATCCACTCATGCTTACAGTTTCTGCTCGAGTTGTACGGGGCGTGGCTTCATGTGGACAACAGCCCAAAACCACCACTCATGCTTCTCAACTCTGTGGTCAAGTCGGTGAGTACATACTCTAGGTGACCTTTTGGTGTGGTCTGCATCTTTGAAATTTTTTTTCTGTAGGCCTATCTTTGGTCTTTTTGTGATTTTAATGAAATGTGGCTATTAAAATGGTCTTACAGTGCTTCACACAACTGTTGATGGAAATTAATTGACAGGTGGATGGAGTAATGATGGATGTGCTAGTATCTATTTCAGATAGTAATTTAAGTAATCGCTTTGTTGAGCTGATAGTAACGATAATTATTATTGTGCTCATGAAACAATGATGTACTATACAAGCATGAAAGATGTTTTATTTCTGAAATATTGACTGTTTCCAGAACACTAAGATAGCGGGTCTCATAAACACTGTATTGAATAAGTTCTTGTTGCTTTTTAAAAAAAATTGTAGTTATGCACTTAACTTATGACATCTCATGCAAACACAATATGGCCTGCAAGCTGTACAACTGTTCTAAGCCAAAAAAGTAAAATATTTTATAATAGAGAAAAGTCTGTTGCATTCTTTTGACAATTGTTCGTACCATTATTGGTTTTTTGTTGTTTCTTTTTTTTTGCTTTTCCCAACATTTAGAATTTGAATTTCAACAAAATGTTTCTAAACACATGCAGTCAATACACAGATTGAGAAACTGCAATTAAAAAATTTTCAAAATTATGGGCTCAGTCCATCTGAACAGCAGGCTGACAATACATTGTGGACATGATAAAACATTGCTTTACCAGGAAGGGTATAGATTAAACAGGACTCTTGTTTACTGATGAGGCGGACTGGTCATTGAATAGGCAAATCCTAATTAAAAGGCTGACTATGGGAGCTGCGAAGTTGTGTGAACTTTTTGCTGAAAGCCATACATGCCTCTGAATAAAAACTTGAACTTGCTTTTCTTCATTACGTTGTGCCATTCTTTCCTATGTCTTAAATTTTGTGTCTTGTACCTGGCAGATGGTGAGCCTGTCCGATCTGTTTGTGGAACGAGAGCAATTTGAGTTCATGCAGGACATTCTGCTTGACCTTCTCAAAGGTCACCCTGCAGAGGATGAGCTAGTCACACAGTACCTGGTGGTTGGCCTGTGCAAGTCAACAGCCGTTGTCGGCACGGTAAGTAAATGACGCGTGTTGTACTCTCAGATAAATCATGACTAGCGCACCTATGAACAAAACTGCAAAATTACCTCTAAATTGTCCAAAACTAGTAAAGTTTGTTGTACTATTAGTCAAACTGTGACTTGTGTACCTATGAAGAAAAGTGCAGAATTATATAAAATTTGTTAAAAGCCAATTAGGTACGTTAAAGGTATCAGTGTTGTGCTCACAACTAAAATGTTGTAGGTCTGAAACTTGTCAGAGGCCCGACATTGTGTCTGTGGGAAAGGCACTTTACACAAATTTCTTTCACTTCACCCAGGTTGGAATGGGTAGGCCTACTCAGCTATAGACAGTGAAAGTCTTGTATGTGTGGTAGTGTTTGAGTGCTTAATTGACTGTCCACTCTGTATGTTTCCTGGGAAGCCGAGAATGTTTTTGAGTGTTGTAAAGCACATAGAGCTTGCTGTTGAATAGGGATATGTGCTTTTTTATTATTTCAAACTGTCTTTCAGACTGTGACGACCGCACCAACGAGTAAAACTGTTAAATTACCTCTAATTTCTTTTATGTCTGTTAAGATTTTTTTTGGTGTGCTCCATTTTTCATAATAAGTTGTTGTCATTTGTCTTTTTCAAAATACTATTTCCATATGGAATCCAATACTGATACTTGCAATTTGATTAAGTTTCATTTTAAGCTTTTTTTCTTCTGTTTGATTGAAGTCCCTGCTGAATTTATGAATCTATGAGAGTGAAAGTTTCTGTGAGATATTGTTGCCTATTTTTTTATTTTTTTTTGGTGATGTGCCTGAAAAATGAATGTCAAGTCGGAAAGCTTAAAGCCTTACCAAAAGTATTAGTCGCAAAGCTTTCATTGCCATCCTGTGAATAAGCTATATGTAATGTCCTCATGATTCTGAAAAATTTGTTGTCTTATATATTCTAAACAGGAAGCCCTGGTCAACGAGCGAATGGTCAAACTTGTTGAGTCTGGTCTAAAGAGCACTCACCTGCCCACGAAGATCTCGGCGCTGCATGGCGCCCTGTATGTCCTGGAGACGGGGGTCTCTGACCTCAGCACTGCCTTCCTGCCTGTCCTCACAGATTTCCTGGCCAAGCATCTGGCTATTGTCTCGCAGTGAGTGTTGGAGTTTTGAGATGTGTGTTACATCAAAGATAGTGAATAACAAGATTGGCCACTCAGCCAAAAAAGTGTCCGCAGGAAGTATGCTCTTTGCTTCAGATGGCGCTGCAGTCTGTTTTGAAGCTCTCTTTCGTTTTTCCAGAAGAAGAATAGGAATAGCACCTCCTCGCGTGCGCAGATCGACTGCTGTTCATCAGCAGTTCGGGTACGTTCAGTGCGGAGTTTTAGTTTTTTTTTATTTTAATGACTTCTCGCCTTTCATTCTAAAGTCAAATTAAACGAAGAAAACCATCACCCTTTCCTCCGGAAGAGGTTTTTTGTCAGCGTAACCATTATAAAAAAGCGTTCTTCCGAAATTTATCCCAAAACTTGCTAGTTTCACTTTGATTTTTAAAAACTCAAGTAGGGTAACTGTTCGCAAAGAGTGCGCTTTTGTGAAGAGGGCGCCACCAAATTTTGAGGACACTTTTTTAATTGGCTCAAAGAGAGAAGTGGCCCATCTTGTTATATACTATCATTGGTTACATGCCCTGTAACCCTCAGTTATCATAGAGGGCACACTTACAATTTCCAATAGGCAGGAATGAATATTTTAAATACCTTTGAGTAACTGAAGATTACAGTTGACAATTCAGAGATTCAAATTCTACATGACCCAAATGTATGTACACCCCACTAGAGGTCACTTGATTTAACTGAAACTTGCTTTACCGCATCTGTAATTTACTTTTACATATCGCTAGCCGCGTGATTCAACCGCCTAAGTGCCAAGAGACAAATTTTTCAGGAGAAGCAAAAAACTGTTATATTTCTTTATGCTCTTACCTATGAATCTGAAATTCAGTTATATGATATGATATGATGTAGGACGATGGTCTGTAACTTTTCATAAAAAAAGCTTTCTTACAAAAGTTACTAGATATAGGCGGTTTAAATCTACTAAAATCTGCATGATTTAACCGCAGAAGTGACAGTGTGACGGCGTCTAGGCAATTGAATCACTAACTCATTCGCTACGCCGAGCCGTGGGGGGCGGCGCGGCTCAAGTGCCGTCAGTACGTTAAGTCGCCCCCGGCGGCTCGAGAACCGACGTTCAATTTTAGCTTGGTTTCTATTCCAATCCACTTATCCATGTTAAAATAAAGGTCATAATATAATGTTGACTTCTGGGTCAAGCGTTTCCACCGAAAATCGGAAGTTTTGATTCAGTTTTGAAACATGATTTCGTAATTTATTCGACTATGTTTTATCGCGAAGCCCAAATTATAGCCCAGACACCAGTCTTAGTACTTTTACACAACAAAATGTATAATTATTTTGCTCACTAAAGTATGTAAGACTCTTCTTTATAATATTGATACTACTGGACGCAAATTGCCGGTGCACTGTAATTGAGAAATCAATATTTTTGAGTGCTAGATCTAGGCCTAGATCTAAATAGTCAAAATATTTTTTTCTCCCCAAAATCACTACTTTTGGGTGAAATTAATCAAAAAGTACCACTCAAGACATGTATAGGTTTATTCCAAGTGCAATTCTGAATAATTCCATATAAGTTACGCGTATTTTTTTCTGTTTGTGATCCTTTTTTCAAAATTATTTTAAAATTATTATTTTTTCAATATCAGATGTTATGATCCAAATGTACAAATATTATGGAATGTATGTAAATAACTGCACATTTTTCAATATTTTCCTGTTCTATATACAGTTATGGTTATTTTGAGGTATCATTTGACTAGGTGCAAACATGTTTTTTTAGTTTCACCTGAGATTATAAATTTTTTGCTTTCCAATTTTATCCGCATCCAATCACAATTGTGTTGCATAATCGCCTCTTACAGGAACCAAAGTTGAAAAATACGCAAATAAATAATGCAGATGTATTCTACAAACCATACTGAAAATGTTGGTATATAATATGTTGATATTTATTTGAATTTATGGCCCCAAAGACCTGCGAACTGCGCACTAGTCATCATCTCATTTCGCCCTCCCGAAAAGAATTCGTCCACAAGCCGAAAATAATGCGTAGCGAATGAGTTAATCAACGCCACTCGACGAGCACCAGTGGTCACTTAGGCGTTTGAGTAAATCAATGTTCAAAAAGAAGCAAACTTGTGATGTGCTATCTTAGCCTCTGATATGCTCAATAATATGGTCTGTTGCCTGTGCAGATACACTCCTGTCCTGCACTAATATGTGTATTTTTGTTGAAGTACAGACGATAATCTACTTTGTTCTGTTGATACAGGGTTTGCATCATCAGCCAGCAGTTTGTGGTCAACATGTGGGCTGTCGCTTTTTACATCATTGAAAACTTCACCAACGAAATCAAAGACCTTGACTTCTCTTCGAAGATTATGCCTGTAAGTAGTCGACCTGTCCAAAACTTTTGTTAAACCGTTAAAACAGAAGGGGGAATTAGTGGTTGAGGGTGTAGCATTTTATGTGTTTCTGTAAGCTGTGTTATCTCAAGTATATTGGGATTAATTTTGCTTTCTGTAGGACAACAGGTCAGGTCTGGCTCGCTTGCGTTTTTCTTTTTGCGCCATTTATAATTGGGAAATTTGATAATGCTAATTTGCTCCGTTCTCTTTGTAAACTTTCAAAAAGAAAGAAGAAC
This sequence comes from Aplysia californica, assembly GCF_000002075.1. Taxonomy (NCBI): domain Eukaryota; kingdom Metazoa; phylum Mollusca; class Gastropoda; order Aplysiida; family Aplysiidae; genus Aplysia; species Aplysia californica. The sequence continues at coordinate 1,409,559 of NW_004797336.1, read as the reverse complement.
AATTTTATGATTTATTTTCTTTGTTTGCTGTTTTCAATCTAGTGATATCCTGCCTGAATTCTCTGTTCCTTGAGGCTGAGAAAGGCACCTTAAGTCAAAGGTCAGAATGTTATAGGGCAGTACATTGCACGTTTTGTTTCTAGTTAGTGAAATTGGTACGAGAGTTGTCAGGACATTATTCTGAGTTTTTATTGGAGATTTTTCATTTGTGTAATCTGCCTTGTAATGTTTAACCTGTGTTCCACAGCTGGTTGTTCAGACAGCTTCTGGTACAGAGGAGACTGTGTCCACTGCTGTGTTCCTGGTGGTCATGAAGGGAACAGAGAGGCTGCTGCTGACGGATGTTTTGACACAGACGGACACAGAGACGATCATCAAGCTCAGCATGGACAGGTGAGGAGAGTAGGCCTGGATTTTCTGACTGGCGTTGGTATTTTATGTCATCTTATGAATGGGTTGACAAGGAGACTAGATTCTCTTCACTCCTCAATCATGCACCTTTCTATCTTCTTTTTCACAGTCTTGGTCCATCTTTCTCTCAGCTGGAAGCATATGCGTACATGTACACATATGCACTGATTCAAATTCGAAAGTGCTCGATACTGTACAACTGTATAAAATAACACACTTCTAAATCCATGCTCTGTATTTTCCCCCAGGTTGTGTTTACCAAACCCTCAACGTGCCCTAGCTGCCTTGGGCCTCATGTTTACCTGTATGTACTCAGGTAAGTTTTACCCAACATGTAAACAGAGCATGTTACGAGTAGTTGGTGAATGCTTTGACGTGACCTGCTCCTTCTTTGTTTCAGTGTTTATGACTATCCTCTTGTTTTGTTGACAATATGTTTCTTTTTTTTTTTCAAATGCATTCACACACTTGCTGAATAGTTTCATTGGTGTATTGACCCTTGACTGTGAAATGTAAGGGCAGTGTTGAAAATACCTTAAAAACTTTGACCATACCTTCCAACCTCACCTTATTTGACCAGAAAAAGACATTTTTGTCATTGTTGAGTCGCAGCGTACAGCAAATCACCAGAATAATGGCTCCCTGTTCCATGGAATTTATCTTAAGATAATAGTAAATGTGAAAAGTAAGTAGAAGAAACACACTAGAGCACTCACCAACCATTGATGTTTAGGACAAGTTAGAGGGTTAGACAATATTTACCAACATTAATTAATTGTTTTTCATCTTAGAATTCTGTCTTTGTCTCCTAGTTGTGAATTTGCTCTCATGTGATATGTGATCTGTGTGCCTCTGACAGGTAAATCTGTTGACCAGTACAGCCCTCGGCCTCGGGAGGAACAGACTTTTGGAGAGCCTGGTTTTGAACTACTGCACCAAGACCCAGACTCTCTTATCCTCGCAATGGAGAGAGTCACTGTGCTTTTTGACAGGTCTTCTTTTTGGGTTTTTTGTCCTATCTGTATTAACATCCAATCTGTAAGAGTATGAAAGTTATTTTGCTCTTTTTCTGTTGGTGGAGGGAGTTTAAAAAATTGTATTTTGTTGTATTTAGTACCACCATTTGATGTGGAGTCATATGAATAATAGGAAATTGGTATTTTAGAGTAAAGAAATACAGTTACTTGGCAGAATATGAGATTTTTCATTTTAAAGATAAATGCCATACAGTAAATTTTTTATTGGATTTACCAATCAGTAACTTTCTACCAATAATTAATTCTTTGGGTATTTCAATTTGGCCTTTTATTTTTTAACCCAGTCGTCATGTTCTTCTGAAATGTGTATTTAAATACTTAACATTCAGTCACAGTTTTTGCACAAGTCTTTCTGCTTAAGTCAAATACTGACTAAAAAAGAAACATCAACTGAGAGAAATCTTTATTCTTAAAATTTTTTTACCAGCCTACAAAGAGCTGGTATGATTATAGTGAGGGTAGAGTGCCTTCAAGATCTGTTAGGTAGATGTAATGTTTTGAAAGTGTTATGTTTGTATATTTCAGTCAGCACTTTCTAAAATCACAATGTAGCTCCCTTCAGTTTTCAAGTTTTGAGATGCTGTCGTTAAGTCAGTGTGAACAGTTTATTGACCTGGTGATAGTTGCATTTAGTTTCTTGTTTTATGCAATATTTTCTTCCATATGTAGAAATCTGCTGTGAAATAGTCATTGCCAACACTTTCATCTAATTCAACTTGACAAATCATATTCAAGTCTTGTGTACAAATTTTTCATCTCTGCCCGATTTAGAATAATGTTTTCTTTTTCAGGATAAAAAAGGGCTATCCATACGAGGCACGAGTGATCACACGTTTGTTGCCAGCATTCCTTGCTGACTTTTTCCCAGCTCAAGATATAATGAACAAAGTGATAGGGGAATTTCTGTCAGCTCACCAGCCCTACCCGTATCTCATTGCCAAGGTTGTCTTTCAGGTATGTGGTCAAGAGGGAGATGCAGCTAGTGCTCTCTTCTCAAGGCAGCAAGTCACATTTACTGGACAGCAATCAAGCCACTTTTTAATAACTGAATTTTTTATACTTATAGTTTTTCAAGCTGACAAACCCGTTTATCTTACATTATGTCAAAGTTACAGTTATTTCGTGGAGCACACCTATAAATTTCCCTGAAAATTAAATTTTGGTTCGACTGCATTTTGAAAGGGGAAAGGAAGGCAGCATTAGTGCTTTTATTGTCTGAAAAATTCATATTTGAGGAATCTTGGAGAAATCAAGTGCTCGTCATTTTTAAAAAAATGAAATTCAAGAAATTGACATTTTTTGGCCAATTTGGACATTTTTGTCTAATTTTTGTTTTTTTGGCTCAATCCCTTGTATGCCCATCCTAAAACCCTTTTATGTAAGGCGCAAAAAAAATGTAAATTTGCAGTTTTCAAGGACTCTTAATCTATTGAGGTCACCAAACTTTGGCGGCCATTTTCTCTCCCGTTTCACCTCTGAAACCGGGCCACCTGAGCTCCTTCAATTGCAAGTAACTCGACATACAACATACATGGATAGTTTTTCACCAAAAGGAAGACCAATGAACAGGCTTTAAGATTATACCATAACTCTACATCGTTGGCCGCTTGATTCAACCGCCTAAGTGACAAAATTTTTGAAAATCACTTTTTTATCCTTTTATGTAGTATAGCCTTTGATACTCCTTATGTTAAAATCACGAGATTGAAAGATTACTGCAAAGTGTTTCAATCCTTCAGTAAATCAATTGCCTATTTTACACCAGTCCCAATTTCCGCGTGATTCAACCGCTCAAGTGCCAGTTTTGCATCCCGGTGGCGAATGGGCGGTTTGTCAAAACAGACTGGAGTTTAACAACAAAACAAAGTGCCGCCTTTGTTAACTTCGACTCGGATCGAACCCTATCGATGGCCAGAAAATTTTGTCAAATCAGTTTGCGTATTCTATCACTAGGTTTGGTAGTGTAGTTGAGAAAGGGCAAGATGGCATCAATGATTATGTTAATACTGACTCTATCAAGTCGGTAAATTATGGCAAAAGCTACTGACAAAGAATTTTTTATTAAAATCTGTGATTGACAGTTCAAGGGCGCTTATTTCACATTCGGTACAACTATTGGAAAATATTTTTATTCCGACTTTTCATGTTTTTTAATTTGCTTTAAGTGTGTGCCCTTTGCTGTGTCTGCCATGTACCATTCTTGAATCGTTGGTTAGTTAATCAGTGCCGGGCAGATGATACTTAATTTGTCACTCGAAAAAAAAAAAGCAACTCATAAACATATTTGCCCCGAAAATTCTCTCTTCAACAAACCTTCAACTTCAACTCTCCAGCTCTACACTTCAATTTAAAACAAATCTCATACATTCTACTTATATGCAACACAATGAGTATGTGTACATCTGCCTTCACACAGTGGTTATTTGTGACTGTTGCAAAGACAGTTCACATGACTTGGAGATGGGAGCTCCGCGATTGTCAAATTAGCAGACAGCAGAAGAGGACAAAAATTTTGTGATAAATAGTTCTTCGACAAACATAACGAAATTGCTTTCCTATTACTACAGACTGAATACAGGCAAAATCTATCTTGACTAACACTTTCAAAGCCTCAGAGGCCTTTATAGGGAGTACCAAAGAAAATGGAAAGAGTCACACATTGTCTCAGACGACATTAGAGAGATCTATTCAAAAAGAGCAACCTGTTGTATGTATGTCGGAAGGATCAATTTGATATATGCAAGGTAGGAGAATGAATCTAACATGAAGCTTGCATAAAACCCAGTGGATGGGACAAGATTATGTCTAGTGTGCATGGACTTGGAAGCCGGTTTGTTAGTATGGCGTTGAATTCATCTGCTGAACAATATCATAACAGGACCAAATTAGCTGTCTATATTTTTTTTTCATTTGGTAACCAAAGATGTGAAATGTCTCGTTTGGCACGAAGGAGAAGGGCCATTGTTTCAGTAACTACCTGGAGGAGCCTACTGACTTCTTTATGCCATGTTCATTATATACAGTGGTGGCTGTACTTATCAGACCACAACGCTATATTGTCAAATGAAATCAGCGACATTTGTGTACCAGATAGAACAAAATTGTTGAACACAAATACCTTGAAAAAGAACAAGCACAAATGGAAGTGGACAGCACACACAGAGTAATTGAAAGGTCCCTGAAAATGGCATGGTCTATGTGCTCATGGATAATCGTGAACGTTTTTAAGAAAGCAAGACAATTACCACCCCCACCCCCCCTTGGTGTTCGATTTCTGGACCATTCAGACTTGGCTGAAACAAAAACGACCCCGTTGTCACAAACGTTTGTTGCCTTTGATACCCACTGAACAAAAACATCCGGTACAAATTGAGGGTTAAGATGAATGGTCTCTTTTACCAACTCCATGAAGCCAAAAACAGTCCTACCACAGAAGACCAAATCAAATAACTGAAATAATGACTCTTAACTTTATAATTACTCCTAAAACTATTATGATTTGCTTTCATTGATTACTCAAACGTTCAAGCGACTGCTGGCACTCGCCGTGTGGGTTTGATTGACGTGATTCAAACGCCTAGATGCCGTCATACTGTCACTTAGGCGGTTGAATCACGCAGATTTTGGTAAGTCTGAACCGCTTATGTCCCATAACTTATGTAAGAAAGCTTTTTTTTTTTTTTAAAGTTTGTTACAGACCATTGTCCTACATCATATAGGTACGAGCATAAAGAAATTAACAGTTTTTTACTTTTGAAAAATTTGTCTCTTTTCACTCAGGCGGTTGAATCACGTGGCTAGCAGCTAGCAATATACCCAAAAATTGAGGAGTGCCTGATTCCACCACATTGTGACACATATGTTTTAATTACCTTCATTTCAGTGTTCACGAAGCTCTCTGTCCGCTCACTTTGTATCAAGCAAATGCAGGCCACCATTGTTCAAAACCTGAAAAAAGTATACCTAAACTTTCCCTTGTTTGAGATTTCAGGCCTCTCCATCCAGCCTTTTGACCTACTGTTAACAGAAATGGATGTTAAACCGGAGATTGTTTTGTAAATTATTTTATTGTGTTTGTGTTGAAAGGGTGTTCACACTTAACTTATCCCATACAGCTTGTATATAGAGTCACCTCAAGTATATTTTACTAGACTTTTGTCATGCTGTTGTCCAGTTCCTCTACTGTACACTCACTTGCTGGTCTGTGTCTCTCCTCAGGTATTTGCCACGTTGCACCAGCAGCAGCAGCAGTCTTTGGTGCGTGAGTGGGTCATGCTGAGTCTGTCAAATTTCACTCAGCGCTCACCACCAGCCATGGCCATGTGGAGCCTCAGCCTGTTCTTCATCAGCGCCTCCACCAACATCTGGCTCCGTGCTCTGTATCCTTTGCTTTTTGGCACAACCAGAATGTCTCACTTGATCTGTCTGGAATATCATAACTTCCCAAGTATATTAATAAATAAGTGGGAGATAATTTGTCCATGGCCAGGTTTCTGGTAAATATTTTTTGTTGATATGTAAATTTAGTTTTTGCTGTTTAACCCTTAAAACCCTATACTGCTGATAACCGTTTACACCGTATTATCCTATACCGCTGGTAACCGCTGGTTATCTTTATCTTTTAATTCCCAGCGCTAGAAACAGGGGATGTAACTCCAGACGACTCTGTTGCGAGTAGAAAGTACCGATAATGTTATGAGAGCAGTTCTACATCGAAAGTTAGGAAATTTTGCGAGTTTTAAAGAAAAATTAGTCTCTTTTCGCTGCCAGGGCCTTCAGGCTGCAAATTTTTAAACGTTTTTTATCCTGAACCAGACCCCAATTATGATCTCCTAGTCAGATATATCGATAACCATGACAGTTGAAGACGATTGCATTGTTCCGCATAACATCGATGATGATTTTGGCGATAGTGGAAGTGGCAGGGGATCACCACTAAAGCTATCAGAGGCTAGATCTACGGCTGGGTCTAATGATACTTTGACTGAAGTGGAGTCGGGGATCACACACAAGACTTAAGTCATAGAGTTGGTCCTAAAAACCAGTGTTTTAACCTTTTCCCTTTTTGTCCAGACTGTGCATTCATATATAAATAACATTTTCAAACTTCAGTAAAATCTAACAACAATTAAAGACACAGTAAATAAAACAATGAACCAACCTAATTTTTTCTAGTATCTCAATTTTTTAATTCAGGATTCTAGGGAGGTTTGAAAAAAAGAATTCAGGGTTTTAAGGGTTAAGTTTGCTGGCCTGATGATGTGAGGCAATAAATATAAGATGTTATTTTTGAAAACATTTGCTCAACCAGACAAGTTTGAAAACTAAAAAGTTGCCTTCTTTAATTGATATCCAATTACTACAAGTGCTTATATTTATGACTTTTTTTTTTCCATGTTGCATAATGTTCCTTAACTTTGCACAGTTTTCCACATGTCTTGGGACGCATGGGTCACATGGAAAGCTTAGACCGACAGCTGTTCTGTTTGTGTGCACTTGACTTTTATCGCCAGCTGACGGAGGAGGGACAGCGACGAGCATTCCTATCAACGTTCCAAGCCATCGCAGCTCCAGAGTCTCCATACAGTGATTTGGTGGCTTGTCTTGCTTAGTCTGTGAATGACTGTGCAGCTCCTGCTGTTCAAACAATCGGGTCTGCTCCCAAAACTTCCACTTTACCCGATATTTCCAGAATGTGAATGTCAACTTGTCTTGTAGGAAGCAATCCAAAATGTTCCGGGAACCTTGCTAGAAAAAAGTAGCACCAATTCATACTGAAGATACCATTCCATAAGGCTGTGAATAAAGCACTATATCAGATTTTTTTAATGGTCATGTGAGAGAGGTAAAACAATCAGAATTATTGCATAACTTTTTCCTCTATCTTGTTCATGACGATTCTTTAAATTTTGTGTATGGCCATCCTGCATAGCTGTGGCTGGCAGTTAGTGTGTAAATTCTGTACTATTTGTTTCCCCTCAAGTAAAACTTTTGAGTCAAAATGACGGTATGACTTAAGATCTCAGTTTTGTTCATAGCTGAACTGTTGACATGCTCTCTGGCATGCCTCACTGCCAAAGCTGGCTACCCATCGATGCTGAGATTATATCAGCAAATGACTTATATTAAAATTGTTTTGTGTTTTGGGGGATTTTTTTTCAGTGCAATATTTAAGATGTGATTTTCTAAAGCTGCAAGTGGTTAGAATGTGTCCTGGCCTTTTGCAGGTATCTCATTCCAGATTTAAAAAATGGATGGTGTGAGTGTGAGCAGGGTGCTTCAACTGAGGTAGCTATGTCTTACATTTGGGATTGCCCTCAATATCTGTTTCATTATTTCATGCCTCTGTTGAGACTGCTCCTCTTGTTTGACATGGCCCAGTGATTGACTTTTTACCAGAAATGTTTGTTCATGAGCGAATGTTTTTGTGTGTTTTGCATCTAAGGATGAAATGAAAGTAGACTGTATGATATTTCCACATATGTTTCAGTTTAATGAACATTCCAAATTGAATTTGATAGCATGGTTGACAATGTAAACAATCTTTTAATGTTTTTCATCCTTGATGTTATTCTTGTTTCTTTTTGTCTCTTGATAACCATTTGAGATATGTTGATGTATGATTGCACATATTTTATTCTAAGAATGTACAGTTCTGCTGTATGTGCACTATGCCTAGCACAGAACTATTAGGCTTTCATTCAGCTGTCTGTTATCAGCTTCTTGAGTGTAGATGTCCTACAGTGCACTACACAGTTTCTTCATGGTGCCAAAAGTCAAGGGTTAGATGTCACTGCTCCTCGTAGATCATCTCACTGTGCACAGTGTAGCAGTCCCACAAGTGTAGTGTATGTGCTGTGGTCAGTAGTACAGTAATGAGCAAGGCTTCAAAGATGAAATGCTTAAACATAATAGCAGCCTTCGGAGAAGACCACAGAATGTGTGCACTCTCTTACGTTCAACTGTCTGTCAATCTTTATGTGAATGTTTCTATCTCTCTGCTGCTCTTGTTTCCTTTCTTTCTGACATTCTCTTTCCAATGATCTTTCTTGTTTCTTTTTCTTTTGGCGAAAGTTTGATGATATATGTGCTGTTTTCATTTTAGGCATATCATTGTCCTGTATACTTTACATAATGTTGCAATATTTTGCTTTACAAAGAGTGTACTTGGGTTTCTTTCCATTTGTGAGGCTTCACAATGGTTGCACCCTTGTCTCTAATGTATGACTGAAGTAAGTTATAATCTGGAGTTTAGGATGCTGCTTTTAACCAGAGTTGCAGATTTGACTTTACTTTTGACTTCAAATTTGACCGTGGATTTGGATTCTGAAAGCTGATCGTACAGCTGTACTTTTGGGATCAAAACTTTCTATAATCAAATTTACCGTTATGATGAACGCCAGTCTTGAACTGGCTATGTAGTGATAAATATTACTCTTTCTGTACACTGAAAGATGATGACTTTGTTTGTCTCTCCTACATACACTTTCAAATCTGTTTTACTTTACTGCATATCAGTACTGTGAAACTCAGATATAATGGGCCTGATATTCAATTTCATTGAATCTGAGTGTTAGTTATAGCAGTGTGAACTAGTTACTTCACAATGTGGGACCACAGCAAAATATTTTCGAAGGCCAGCACTCAATTCATAACGTAGAGTAAAAGCTATGTCTCGACTAGCCTTTCATATTCCAGTAGCCGAGGAAGGGGTTGGATATGACTGTGACATGTCTGTATTTCTGCAGACTTTTCATGCCTGAAACGCTTGTTCCACTATTTACGGTACAGCAGACAATTGATCAAGAGCTATTTGTCTGAATGAATCAGCTGTCAGGGGAAAGCAGCTGTGCAACGGGGTTCTTAAGTGTGCATTCTGAGCATAGTGCTTTAGATGAATGATGCATGGACTGTGTTTTCTCATCCGGGAAAGAATTTCAAATGAAACTTACTTTTCAAAGGATTTTAAAATGATGCTTTCGTTGCTCATGCAATGCTGCTTCAGGACATGCTTGCAGCATGGAAGATTGAAGAATGCAGAAAAACCTGTGGAGAACTAGAGAATGTAAGAAAGAAGTATGTTCCACCTTTTATGAATGAAGAGGGGCCCTCAGCAAGATATAAATGAATTAAATGTTCAAACTTGCGAACAGGAAACAGTTTGGAAGCTAAGGGATGAGGGAAGTGAGGACTGCTTTTAATCAAATGAAAGGAAAAGACAGCAACAAAAGTGTTATTTATGTTCACACATGAAAGAGTCATTATCATGAATCTTTTCTTTGTACTCACTACAATAGGCATTCTCTGGCACATTTTGGGGTATGCAGTGATACATGTTATCATCACAGGACATGAAATGTTTTTTGCAACACGTTTGTCTGTAGTTTGGAACAGTGCCTATTTTACTCCTTTTATTTTATTATTCTTATTGGAGGAAATTTGCTATTTCTTATTTCTCGGTCTTTTCTTTTAAAGTTATTTTAAAGCCTGACTTCATACATATTTTTTATTGTGACTCATATATGTGTTTGTCAGGTGTTCAAAACAAATTTGGCATCCAGAATATGAAAATGATGATAGTCCCTATTGTTGTTTTTTTGTTGTTGTCTGTTTGAAGTACATGTAATATTATTTCCAAAAATTAGATGCACTCATAGTGTGTTCATTTTTTAATAGCAGCATTGACTAATTGTTTTTCATTTTTGACAGTCCCACTCGCTTGGCTGGATGGTCAACTTGTTGTTTCAGGTGAAATCACTTTTGAACTTGATTCTTGTTCTTGTTTTCATGAATATCAGCACCCAGTTGTATGTACTGGAAGAAACCCACAACAAACATCACCCACAATGCAGGCCTTGTAGTTTGTTTGCAGCGAAGGCGTATTGTGCTTTCCACAGGGTCTTATGAAACTCGGAGCTGAATCTGCTCAGCGTTGATAGATCTTTTGGAGGTAATACTTCGTTCTTTTTTGGTGTTTACACAAGCATGGTAGACAACATATTGTTATTGCTGGGTATCTGTTTATCTCTCTCCCTCTTTCTTCATTGATCTGTCTGAATGAATGAACCCGGTTTTTAGTCCAATTTCATTTTAAAGATCTATCCATATGGCGAAAATATGGGGGGCTATCCTCAGACTTTTCTCATGAAACTTTTTCTTCTGTCAGTCCCAACATCCTGTGAAGCATCAGGGTTTGTTTCTCTCCTTGTACAAAGCGAGATTATCTGGTCATTTCAACCCCTCCATACTTAACTGAATATGACTCACTTCAAGGGGATTGTGAGGATCATGGGACCACAGAAATGCTATTGTGGTTGATTTTTCTGGGTTTTTTCAAGAGACTAACTCAGCTGGCACCATAAATTGTTTGCATCTTCCAATCAGTTTGACCCTTTGTTTTTCTTCTGGGTACTGATTTTTTTTACCCAAATAATTTTTACTTTTTTTCTCTATTATTGTAATTGAGGATGAGAATTATAGTACTGATAGGAGAGTTGCAAGCACTGTTGAAGAAAGGCTGAGTTGAAAAATTCCTCTCTATAGTGATATGCATCTGTTCTAATTTTCCTTTTTACATTTAGGGTTTGTTAATGATTTCCAGGGGATGCTCTTCCTTTTACAAATAAACTGGGCATGAGAACAAAGTATTTGTTAATTTTTTTTTTCTAGATAATTGTCTTGTATTTATGCAGTAAACTGGGTGCAGTGTTGAATTGCATTGGAATTGCCATATTATTTGCCAGTGTCATTCCGCTTAACACAGTTGACAGTGACAAAGGACGTATGTTGTGGAGTCTTGTTGAGGACAGGGTTCCTGAGTGTCAGTGAGAAGTGTGCTAAGGTAATTATTATAGTCTGAAAGCTTTGAATCCTGCTGTCTGTTATGGAGTGTGTGCACGCTGTGATTTTATTGAAGATAGAAGGTTCACCATTCACACTGTGATATCATTTAACATGGAAGTCCCCTCTGGAATTTCGAAGTTAAATGTACTTTTGACTTCATTGATTACAATGTGCACTCCTTTTTGCAGGCTTTGTATAATGTTGTATTTAGGAGGTCACTACATTATAAATAGCTGGTGAGGTTGTTGCATTATACAGGTATATGTGACTTTAGTGCAGCCAAAGAGTGGCACTGATATTGTTCCTGTCTGCTTCTGGATGTAAGCATTTGCTTTTTTCATATTTGAACATCTTGAGTTTTGATGATCATTTGCTTTATTATTTGTGTATCTTATGAAGTTGTTTCTTTACTCTTGTGTTAAAATACACTTTTTGGTTATACAGCTCCTGACGTTGTTGTCTTGTTTTCTATTATTTTTCCTTTAAGATTTCAGTTTTTGTGAGGAAATGTAATTTATCAGGCACTTAGGGAAGTTTATTTAGTTGGGTATGTAGAGTACTCGCACAAGTACGCATGTTTGTTGTGTAACGTAGGCTTTATTAAGGCTTGATTAATATGACATTGGAAAACAGTATGGACAGATTGGAGTCTGTACCAGAGTGTAGCTGTTTTCTCATCTATTACGTTTTGTATTCACATGAAGTGTCCAAGCAGATGGTTGACGGGTGCCCAGGTGTGGTTTGCTCCTTCTCTTTCCTATAAAACATCTATCGTCCTTATCTCTCCTCGTTTTTGTGTTTATTACTCTCTTATAACACCTGTAATCGACTGCCCTTTTTTACGGCCTTATTGTGTTGCAGGTGGTGTTGAACTTTTACTTATACAAAAAACAAAGTATCCATTTAGACACAGCTTAGTTCAAAAGGGGAATCACTGTCCCTAGTAACAGAAGTAAAGAAAAGGAGAAAAGTTGTACTTCAACACCCCCCCCCCCCCCCCCCCCCTTCCATTCTTTAAAATAAGTTAAAATCATCTTTTGTTACACATGACGTGATGTTTGACGAAACAATGAAAAAGAGAGAGAGAGAAAGAGATGTAAAGTCTTTTGATAAGAGTAAGAGTATAACATACGGTATCAATTTGCACGTTTTTTTATCGACACACTTTAGATCATTTAGGAGGTAGGCTGTTTTGTGTTAACTTGGGCTGAGAGGGATACAACTTTCCAGCAGAAAGATTGAGGTGCTCCGTAAAAATTCTCTCCACATAAGAATCAAGCTCAAGTTTTCTACGTGCAACAGCAGAGCACTTTACTGCTGCACCACAAGCACCGGTTGAATGAGAGTGAAAAGACGAAAAATCGTAAAGGATCTTTCTGCACTCAAACATGTATGTTGTAGGGCTGTACCCCGGTAGCAAACCCGCTCGTGCTCACAAGCCCCTAGTTCAAGTCACAAGCCTCAAATCAGTAGGTCAAATCATCAAATCAAATCACCAGCAATATAAGTTGAGTCTAGCGCAAACTGTAACCTCCTTTGTCTAGTCTAAACTTCAAGTCCACAGCAACTAGCAATCCGCGAAGCCACTCGTGTCAGGCCCCCTCATCATCCCCACCCTGCTTGCAATCCGCGAAGCCACTTACGTCAGAAAAAGAGAGAGGGGGAGAGTGAGAGATCTCGCCCACAGAGTCACTGCGCGGCGTGGCGCTGTAGTTTACCCGATTAATCGAGGCCTGCGCAAGCCTCAAGTCCCGTCCGCTGCCACAGGCCCCACAATTCACACAGTACTGATTTGCGCTAGGCTTACAGATTTGCCCCAGGACAAGCTCCAAACCTGACCTGCTGACTTGTACTGTCTCGATACACCGAGTGAGCGGCACGGGCTCGATGGCGTAGGACCGTCTTGATGGCGACAAGACAGTCCGATGTGTTCAAACAGCAAGACAGTACTGTGCGCTGTGTGAACTTTGAACCGTGGAGGAAGGGAGAGGCTGGGCTTGTTTTGGTGCAAGGCGTAGAGAGCTGAAGTTATTTTTAACTTCCCGCCGTTGATCAGCTAAGCGAATGGATAAGTGAGAGGGAGCGTGGTATTGTAGTAACAGAGACCTAGGTTTCTGGTAGTAATAAGAATAAGTTGACTTAGATTACCCTAGAATGGAGAACTCCAGGGGTCGTTGTGATTGGCTTTTGTATCGTATGTATGTAACCTATTTTGTAGATGTGTTACACTCACAGTGACATAATACAGAACATTTAGGAGACGGGCTAGGCCTACTTCAACCCAATGTCAGGGCCAACCTGGGCTGAGAGGGAACAACGCCCCAGCAGAAAGACGGAGGTTCTCAGTAAAATTTTCTCCCCATACGGGAATCGAACTGAGGTCTTTTGCGTGCGACGATGAAGCGCTTGGCTCGTGCACATTAAAAATAAACAGGCCTTAACATCATAAGAATAGCCGATCCAATATTAATTTTTAAGTGCATTGAATAGAGCTTTTTGTTTTTTACAACCGAACTATGAAAAAAAAACCAACCGATCTTGCACTTTTGGTGCAAGCCTCTCAGCGCAAATAACCAGAGAATCTATAATATGTACTGAGCCCACTGCCACGAGAGTTCGCGACGTCACGACACAGTACAGCAGGACTGTCCGCGAGTCACAACTCACCGGAAGTTCCCTCCGGTAGCAAGCAGGAGGCAAATCAAACCACAAGCCTGCTCGCAAGACTCTAGCGCAAGACTTCCGCTGCTTTACAAGCCTTCGATTAACCGAGCAGAATCCAGCCCTAGTATGTTGCCCAAGCTTCATTCCCAGATCAGTGAAATCTAATGAGGATTTCTTCAAGTTCAAGCACACTTTTGGAGATCTATACAGAAGAAAGTAATCACTCTATAGAGGAAAGAAGTCAGAACCACAGCGGTCTTTTTGTTATTTTTATATAATAGAGACGCCTGGACTGTAAATCAGTGTGTGGTTGCGTATCGTACTCGAAAGGTTTTAATGCAAACAAATGCGAAATGGTGACATGAAAACATACATACACAGAGAGAGAGACAGACAGATACACACAGATAGAGAGAGAGAGAGACAGTGAGAAACATTCACAGAGACAGAAACAGACAGACACACACACACACACACACACACACACACACACACACACACACACAGATAGAGAGACCGACAGAAACATTCACAGAGAGAGAGAGAGAGAGAGAAAGAGAGAGAGAGACAGACAGACAGACAGACAGACAGAAACATTCACACACGCACACACACACAAAGATAGAGAGACCGACAGAAACATTCACACACACACACACACACACACACACACACACACACACACACACACACACACAAAGCGAGAGAGAGACAGACAGACAGAAACATTTACACACACACACACACACACACACACACACACACACACACCAAACTGTAAGCTCCTTTTCTCTTGATATCGGTGATAACATGTCTCTTACAGAGCTCAGTCTTCTTGAAGCCTCTTTGAATGCAGTTCTTTTCAGAGTTATGCGTCCAATAAACCCCAGTGACACACTTCTGAAGCTGTTCATCAAAAAGATGTCTGGACTCCTTATACTTTTTTCAAAGAGTCCGCTAGCTTTTAGTTCATATTCTTTTTGAATTCAGGAGTGTGTTATCCTTTGTATTTTTAATGTTATGGCATCTGACTCATAAGCTAGAAAAACACTTAATTTTAGTGAGAGTTTTTCAGATGACTTCCGTGAGATAAGTGGGCATGGTAATGTCAACCAGTTTCAGTTGGTAGCAGTAAATAGCAGTGAATGATGTTGATTAGTGAGGTTCTCGTAAAGAGACAGCAAGAGTTGATTGGCTCGCATTGTGTGTGTGTGTGTGTGTGTGTGTGTGTGTGTGTGCGTGTGTGTGAATTTGTGTGTGTGTGTGTGTTTGTATGTGTGTGGGTGTGTATGTGTGTGTGCGCGCGGGAAGATGTCGCTGTGAGTTCTTCCTCTCTATTGTCTCCGTATCTTGCTTATTCCTTGCACTTTATTTGTGGCTGTTGTTATGTCAGAACGCTTCTCCTTTCTCAAACTCCAACAATCAGCTCAGTTCGAATTTCGAAAGTGTACGATACAGAGCTTTGCATATTATGTCTCACGTGGTCTCATAGTGGCTTCTTATGTGTATCAACGAAGCTGTCACTTAAAGGACCGGGCAGCTGTCAGCTCAGTTGGTTTCGTGTTGGGCTGCGTTGCAGTTGAACCCGTTAGAAATCCTGACGGGGCTTTTTTTTTCTCAATTTAGAATATTTGAGAGTTTCCACGGCCATCCACTCACTTGACTCGTTCCTATTGGAAGTGAGCGTGAATCAGGAGCTTCAGCCTCTTAAAATTTGTTTTTGTTTTTGAAAAGGCGTTATAATATATCCATACTGGACCGAGCTAAGTGTCAAGTTATTACAGTTATTGTGGCGCCTGTGGCCTATGGTTTGGCTCTCGGACTTGCAACTATGAGGTCGTGAATTCGAATCCCGCCAGGGGCCTGACGTTGTGTCCTTGGGAAAGGCACTTAACACGAATTTTCCTCACTTCACCCAGGTGGGAATGATTACCCAGCTGTAGACAGCGACAGACAGGGGCGAAGGCTGACTTGTTTGACAGGGTAATCAAAGTGAAATGGGACCAGATAGGGCCTGGAGATATCACACTCACACAAGTCACAAGAATCTTACTGGCACTGGAGGCGGCAACTCTGAGTTGTGAATGAAAACAAATCCTGAATTCATGTTGTATGCATGTTCAACCGCTAAAATAGTCGGGAAAGTATTTCATTAAATATTTATTCCAACTAACCTTAAATTTAACTTTAGATTTGAACACACGAACACCAAGGAAAGAAGCAGAGATGTCAGTACTACAATGGCAGGTTATGCCAGTCAACCGAAACACTTTGGTAGAGCATACCAATTATTAATTTTTTATTTCACATTTGGCGGATTTTTGTCTAGCTTTTCGCGGCCAGGAGCCAGTGTCATAATCGAGGTCACGATCTGATTATAGGACGTTAAAAAGTCGAGGAAAAAAACAAGCACTCGAAGCAGTAAAAGGATTATTAGGAGTTAGTTCCCCTCACATCTGTGCGGTAGACTCGACCAGTGTAATAGTTCGCTTATATAATCAGCGCGTCTGGGTGTTTATAACTGTGACCCGAAAGGGGTGAACAGGGTATATGCGACAATGAAACAGTTTTGACTACTATGCACATGTTCCCTTCAACTCTATTGGTTGACTCTTCTAGCCTCACTTTAAGCTTACTTAATCAAAGCTTGTGACTGCTTATGGAGTGGCCCGATAGGGGCGAACAGACTATTTCTGTGGCAATGAAACGGTTTTGAAGGTTAGGCATAGTCTATTGTTCATTGGTGATTATGAACGTCTTTATACATTTAATTTATGAGGTTTACGTCTATGGTTGAATTTGACTGCGACAATGTTTCAAAAATAGGAAGGGAAGCAGTGATTATTTGGTTATATAGACGCTTCGCCTCTGGCGACAGATCTTGTCAGTTTGTTCGTGTTTGAGCGCTTAATCAATTGCTTGCATGGTAGGCTTCCCGGGAAGCTGAGAATGTTTCTGAGTGTTCTATGGTCTGCTGGGGGTAATACTATAGTTGTAACTCGCTGTTGAGCCGGAGTATGCGATATACAAATGCTAGATCTATTTATTATTTATTATCATTACGAAGTTCCCGTAATATTTAATTTGCACTTAGTGAAAAAGCATACAAAACGCCATAAACGCCCCCCCCCCCCTTCCAAACAAACAACAACAATACGAAACAAAACCAAAAACAAAAAACATTTGGAAGAATTGGAGACCAGTAAAACACGATCTAGTGATTTAGAAAAAGTCGTGTTGTGTGCTGAACATTTGTATTTATTTGGTTTACCCGAGATGGTCTATAACACCGAATCTGTGTCCCCGTGAACGAGCGAAGACAGAGGAGATGCACGACGGCTCTGTTCACTCTGTGGTGAGGGCTTCTGCCTTGGACAACGACCGGACACGTGCCACCAGTTTCTCTGATGAGCAAGGCAACAAATAGTTTGGTACTTTTTTTTTTTACCATGCTCGGACTTTCTCTCTCTCTCTGTGTGTCTCTCTCTCTCTCTGTCTCTCTCTGTCTGTGTCTCTGTCTCTGTCTGTCTGTCTGTCTCTCTCTCTCTGTCTCTCTCTCTCTGTCTCTCTCTCTCTCTCTCTCTCTCTCTCTCTCTCTCTCTCTCTCCGTTACACGCACATACACACATACACACAACCACAAACACACACACATGCAATATATTGTAAGGCTGCTGAGAAGATCAGTTCGAACTGGGCCAACATAAGGAAGCTCGAGTTCGATTTTGCTCATCCCCGTGGAATATCTATTTTTCCCCTGCCTCTCCTGTGCCTCTGTCCCAGCTATGCGCCAAGTGCCTCGCCTTTAAAAAATGGCCTTTGCGACATAACACGTCAACGAAAGCACCCCCCCCCCCCTTTTCCCACCAACAGAAACAAGACAAACAAAATAAAAACCACCACCAAGAACAAACGAACAGACACCCCCCCCCCCTAAAAAACCCACAACAATTACAAACAAAGCAAAACGAAACAAAAAACAAAAAAAGAACTCATTCAACTCACGTGTATCCCGACGGGCCATGTAGTGACACCCAGCCTCCTGCATAGCGGCCTGCATCATATCTCGGACCAGAGGTCTCAAGAACCGTTTGCTAAATGCGTCGCACATGTTGTTCACGAAGCGCATCATGCACTGCTCCAGCTCAACTCCCAGCCTGTGGCAGTGGGAGCAGGGACACAGGTAAGTTTTCAAAGTATAAACAAGTTGAAAGATTTCAGAAATATTCAAGTCTTATATTCACATTGTTCGTCTCTTTCAGTCAGGAAAACGAACAAAATACATTTTAGAAATTAGCCCCCAGCTTTTATGGAAAGAAGTTGTAAGAAAAGGCTAAAATCAAACGAAAGCTTGGTTCAATTTACGACATACTGTACAGACATTAATGCAAGTTTTTACGTTCGATATCCTTATCATTTCTGTTATATAAACCGGTCCAACCAAACAAAAATCATATTCAAATTTATAAAATGCTGACATACGGGCAGATGGCGGTATGCGACCTCCGACCAGCCTCGATGTCGGGAATCAACAGGTTACTTTTCCTCTCGAACTCCTCTGAGCATCGGTCCAACCGACTCGTGTCGTCAGAGCACGCCTGAGCACCTGTGGAGCAAAGGACAAGCAGTGGTGGGATTTATCAAGTGGGAGAACACTGGGTTTTTTTTTGTTTCCATGAGTCTGCACCGGCAGAAAAGATACCAAACTGCAGTTAACTGTATGAGTTCTGATGTCTGTACTCTTGTCAATCTATATGTTATTTCTAAAGGGTAACACGGGCACGAGTCGATGCATTTTCAATTTTATTTTAACAATACAATAAAACCTCGTAATACCGCCTCCCTCTGGGCGAGCATGAAGTTTGCGGAACAGCGGGGCTGGCGGTTCAACGAGGTTTCTCCTACTGCCCAACTTCAAGGAACATGATTCTGCTGTATGATCTGTTTTTGAAAAGTGTCTTTTTGAGTTTTTGTTGGTGATATACATGTACATGAACATGTATTCAGAGCCAAGAGTCTTCTCTCTGTATCTCTCTGTATCTTTCTCGTGGAAGAAAGATTATCAAGTACGGTAGCCCACCAATGGGTCTTGTGCACTGTGTGCAATGTTTACCTCAGGTGGAAGATTCGCTGGAGGTATTGCGGGGTACAATTATATAAGTTGAATAGGGACCATACAACTCAGACAGTTAGTAGATGGCGGATGACAGTGTGAAGGAGTAAATACTGCGTTTGGATTGGCGCTCCTTTTCGTACATTGACAAAACCTGGAGGTAAGCGGGGCAGGCGGTATAACGGGGAGCGGTACAACGAAATTTGATTGTACGTGTATTTCTTTCTTTTCTGGAAGCTTACTTAACAGAAGCACGTAGGAACTGTGTACCCAATGCCCTTAAACACACTATACCTACCTTGAAATTATTTTTTAAAATTATGGAACTGAGTGACTTAATCAGGCTACTTTGCTTTAGCTTAGCCTCACACAAGTAACACAAGTTGATAGAATCTACTTACAAACTTTAACAACTTAGGCTTAGATGAATATGGCACTAAGACTGTAATGTAGGGAACACATTTATTCATTTCAGTATACCCAGGATGGAGAGAAAATACGAGTTTACATTAACTCATCCGATTTTCTGATACCTGCAAACAAGGCGAAGCCGGCAAGGAATACAACTAGAGTCTGCATGATGACGTTGTCAGATGAGCGAGAAGCAACAAGTCTGGCGTTGAATGGTGCTGGACAAAGCTGGTAGTAGCTTAACTTGGGTACACGATCGATATTTATACAGAAAAGCCACATGAATTTTCAGAAGTCAACAGTCCATTAATGATGATTTAATGTTAGGGTGGTTTTCTTGTGATAATGAATGTCATCGAAAAGAAAATTTGACAATTTTGGTCAAAGTCAGTTATAACCCTGTCTCTACACAAGAAAAAGGTACATTCGTATATTAATAGCCATGTTTGCATGATCCATGACCAGTGCTTGGCTGTGTCACTTTGACAGCTGAAATGTTACCCAGGGCTTCAGACTTCATAACAATACCAGGAAACAGAGCACTGAAAAGGTACCAAACGAAAAATACGTACTTTTATAAGGACAAAATGCAGCCACTCTGCTGGCCACAAGTTCTCTTGGACATACTGGGCAGTCTACAATTAAGGACAACCTTTTCCCACAGGTTCAGCGAGTTGGAATGTCCTGTTATCTAAACCAGATTCCTCTAATTGACAATAATGGCAACGGTGACCGACCTAAACGGCTGGGACGTCCATGCCATTTCCGAAATGGAAGTTGCCACGTTGAGTGCCCCCCTGTAATGATGATGGTAAATTACGATCAGTGGCAATGACCATCTCATTTGTCACTTAATACTGCTCCCGTTCCTGACTCTATAGAAGCGGGGAAAAGTTTTTCAAGAAATGTCTTTGTTGGTTTACCAATATACATATAAAATGCACTGCACAGGTTATGAAAATACATCTTTTATTTAAATGGTGTTTTGAATTCTACATGTCTCCATTAAAATCATTCCTAAATTAAACATGCGTGATCTTTTAATTTAATGACCATGTAATATGTGCTTTATAATACAACATTGCAGGACAAAAGACAGTTTCAATCGTTGTCACAGATGTCTCTTGTGGTACAAGAAAAACCCCTGACTAGATTTTCTTCATATAAAAATTATTAGTGGGTTTCTAAGTCGTCGGCGAACTGTGCAGGTGTATTTAGCCCAAAATTTTGATTTTTTTTAAAAGAGCGGTTTCTTAAATCTTGAGTAACAGTTGCATGTGATCGAAATATTTTGTCGAAATTCATATTTTAAATGTTGATAGATAGAGATAGAAAAGTTAAGTTAATGTCCGATCCTATGGACCATCACATCTCAGTTGTTCAAATGTCCGAGGCTACGCGTTCCTGTACAGCGTACACTTGTTTTATCACCACCACATGACCGCACGGTGTAATGGCGGGTCTGCCTTCACGTCCTGTCCAGATACTGTTTTTTTGGATACATTTACCATAATATTCTGCTTGGTTGTGCTGAAAATATGGACACATTTTCGGGCAAAGACCGACGACAAGGGGCTAATGATTTTCTACATTTTCAAGACTGCTAAAGAAGATCCTGACGCTGTGCTGAAGAGGGTAATTCCATAGTGGACTAGTACACGATCCAAGGAATTCAGAAAGTCAGAGTAAAGATAGATAAAGGAAAAGACGACGCTTCATCGTTACATTGTCACAGAGTTCAGTCTTATCTGCTAGAGGTTCAACAGAGGGCAGGGTGGGGTTTTAAACTTTCCTTCTCTCTCATCTCTATTTCTCAACCCCATTTCGCCACACATACCGTCATGCCCATCATTCTCTCTCTCTCTCTCTCTCTCTCTCTC
>NW_004797336.1:1387051-1388100 GCF_000002075.1 Aplysia californica | reverse complement strand
AGCTGTGGCTCCATCCAGCCTCTGGACGTGCCGAATGGTGTCTGTTCGTCTACCTAAGAATTTTTCAGCAATTTTGAAAACTTGGTTGAGTATGTTGATTTTGGAGATGTATTTTTGGAATGATTGTCTTTTGCTCTCCCTGAGGCATTTACGTGCCACAGCTTTAAATAATTGATCTTGTTTTGTATGGTGGTGTTGTTGACGGCCTTTCGATACGCTGCCTTCTTTTTCTTTTCTGCATCCTCACACTCCCAAGAGAACCAGATCTTGCTCCTCCGGGGTTTTGTGTTTGTTATTGGTATGTGTTTGTGGCATATTTCTGAAAGCTTTTTGTGGAATTTATTGTAGTTGAGGTCGAAATTGGGATTAAGAATCTGGAAACAATGATTGGCAAACCCGTCCCAGTCTGCTTTTTTGAAAGTTGGGATCGGGTCGTTTTGGAGGCTATTGTTTTGGAGAAGAATTGGGAAATGGTCTGTACGGTCATCCAGCACAGACCACTCAAGATCTGGTACAAAAGGTTAGGTCAAAGGATGAAGTGCCATAAGTGGCTCTGTTTCTGTAAGTTGAGAATTTATCATTTAAGAGACAGATGTTATTTTGAAATAAAAAGTTTTCTATTATTTTTCCTTTCTTGTCTGTAGGTTTGTCTCCCCAAAGGGGGCTGTGGGCATTGAAATCACCTAGCAAAATAAAGGGTTATGGAAGCTGAGCCTTCAAGTCATTTAGTTGGGTTATTTTGAGGGGGGCAATTGGGTGGGACAACTGAACAGATCGTGATTGGTCTGTGCAGGGTGACCCGTACGACAATAGCCAGGAGTGTCGTCTTAAGATGTACTTGTCTGTTGTAGTCGGTGTAGATGGTGGTACCACTGGAGGCAATCAGGTTCTCCGTGTGAATGTGATGGTACGCAGTAAATCCTCTTAAGTCTATGGTGAACCGGGGCCAATTTTGTTTCTTGAATACAGGCCACCCGTGGGCACAGTGTGGCCTGTAAATGTTGCAATTCTGCAATGGAAGGTCGGATTCCGTCGGCATTCCATTGCAG
>NW_004797336.1:1383711-1386097 GCF_000002075.1 Aplysia californica | reverse complement strand
GGAAGAAGAAGGAGAAGAAGAAAAAGGGTAGAAGAGGGGTGAGGGGGAGAAGAGGGGGTGGAGGAAGAGTCCTCCTCGTCCTCCCCTAAAACCCCATAGCGGTTTGAGAGTGCCACCATAGGGTACAATACGGTCAATGGCCGCCTATGAATCAAACAATACAACAAAGCTACCTTCTCAATGATACGCAGTTAAAACGTTAATTGAATCGTGAATTTTTGCTCACTCAAGTTCTACAGTGAAAACTAACTGCCAATCTACTTACTAGTGATAACACAGAGATTTTCTTCACATGTCGTCGGTCGCCTGATGAAATCGTGAATTCCACACCAAGCAAATTTTACAGGAGATGCAAAAAACTGATTTTCTCCGTCATTTGGCGTTCAAGATATAAACTAACTTTTATACCCCGTGAATGGCTGAATGATCATCTTTCATTATCTTACTCTTTTTGCCTCTCAGATCCTGAAAATTACTCTTTGCCATTTATAAGGAGAATGATGCAGTGGTGGGGAACTGTTTATTAAGTTTTTCTTGTCTCTGGACTTTAGAAGACTCTTCCACTCTTCGTTAGAGTTAAGTTTGTAAAGAATTTCTCCTTATGTATATCAGAGGCTTCATGCTGCATTAACAGCTTGGTCTTCTCTTTGTCTACCCGACCTGACAGTTTTGTGAACTGCAATTTTGACAAAATCATGGGGGAAAATGTGATCCACAAATTTCACTTTATATGGTCTTCGTTTATATAATTTAAAAAATTGCAGTTCTGAAAATGTCTTTTATTTAAAGCCCCAGCTCAATGACGCCGTGCATACTTTCTACGTGCATATGAGTGTAGCCTGTAATAAGATTTTGTTTACAAATTCGTGTTTGCTCTTAGTGGAAAAGACACTCACGGGATTAGAAATAGATGCAATTTTGTGCTAATATACACGCACTCACACACGCACACACATACACACACATAAACACACACACACACACACACACACATACACACACACACACACACACACACACATACACACTCACACCTGTAGCTGTATAATAATATATACCTTCTATGCATTTGTGCACTTTGAAAAAAAGTCTATCAAACAACTTGTGAATTCATTTGCAATCAAACCACCTTGTGCCTTGTGTCATAAGTAATAGATGGCACCATACGAGGTGGCGTTGAAGATTATGTGCATGTTTCTGTAACAGGAGCTTCAGGAATTAATAGACAGTGCCAAACGTACACCCTGAAGATTCATCCAAATCATCACAAGGTCTTCTTGCCTAAGAGGAAAGGTTTTATCCATGGCGTGCCCTTTTCTTGTCTGTTTCTTTTCTGACATGTGAGACGTTGTCAAGCCTCAAAACTCACGCACAATTCATATTAATCTTTTTTTTTTTTGTAGCTCACAGATCGACATGGTCTTTTTTATTCTAGCACATATTTGAGTAGTCTGACTTACACGGCAGATTGTCCATGACCTGTGCAGGCGGTTTCGTAAAACCAATGAAGCTCTGATAGATTACAGAATCAGGGATCGAGATACAGTTTTCCAGAGCTTTGTAGGCAATAGGTGAGTGAGAACTTTCAGAAGCATGTCCACAGATGTTAACAGAAACTTCTTGGCTTGCACGACCCTTGTGGATTGTTTGGTGGTGCAGCTGGGTTGGGCTCTTCTAAAGCACTCTCTACAAAGTACTGGAGGGTCCAGATTGTCACCAACAAGTGCCCGAGGAAGTTCCTCAGGATCAGATGGACAAACAGAGACAGCAATGAGGAAGTAATGAGCAAAAAATTTTCAGACAGAAGAAAGCAGTGGAGATGGACTGGACTGAGCCTACCATTTGAAAGTCAGGCAGCAACATAACTAAGAAAGTTTTAATTTTGAGTCAACAGGTTACACGATCATGTGGAACCTGTACAAAAGTCGCAAAGAATGAAGAACAGAAACGTGGAAAGAAATTTGAAAAATATGAAGAAGTTAGCCCAGGGTAGGGAATAGTGGAAAGTGTTTATCCGTACGGGGTGAGCCAGGCGATGATGAAACTCGCACGGGCTCTGCTAGAGCAATTTACAATGGGTGAGCCCAGTCATAGATATCAACATCCTGCAAACTTTGATCTTCTGGTCACTCTGTTTCAGATACATCTTTCAAGTGTGCATCTTTCAGCTTCGTGTATCGCATTTAAAGTGTACTCTTTCGTGTTAAGAAGACCGTTCACATAGGTCTTTCTGTCTCCCCATGTCAAAGTCCAAATAAAGGCAAAGATAGTTGTTCTGTCTTTTAATAGTGAGTAGTCATTTGATTTGGTTGAGCAATCACATCTGGCTTTCAGTTCATTAATTTTTTCAATCATCCTATCTCTTGATTTGCACTGCTTATTGCTG
>NW_004797336.1:1379970-1383506 GCF_000002075.1 Aplysia californica | reverse complement strand
CTCTCTCCCCCTCTCTCCCTCTCTCTCTCCCCTCTCTCTCTCTCTCTCTCACTCTCTCTCTCTCTTTCTCTCCGAGATTAAAAAAGCAACTTTGATCTGTTCCAACGCATCGTGAAATTTCAATGACACTTTTTTTTTCATTGAAGTCTGGTTCTTCTACTATTTTCGTGCTGTATTTTCTGTAGCTTTCTTTAATGCCCAAAGTGGTTCACATTGCTCGGCTTCTCAAAATTCCTTTTCTCGTTAGGGAACTCTGGTGTCAAATCAGTCAGGTTTCCTTTGTCAAACAAGTTTTTGTTGTGATACAACACGGAAATACACTTGTAATTTATACTTGACTACGTTATTTTAAAAAAGGTTTTGCAAACTAGATCTAGCAAGATCAAAAATTGTATAAGCCACTACTAGAAGGGCACACCCATTACACATTCGAATTTGACAGTCGCTGTGAAACAATAGGAAACACTCATTTTAATTATGTGACAGAAGTTTTCCGGCAAAACACATGCAGTATCGACATCATAAATTATAATCTTTGGCCTGGAAACCGTCCGTTCTATTTGCACTACGCAGTCGCCCATATTTCAATGGTCTAGAGAGGCGTTCACGGCGCCAACGGTCAGCCCCGCGAGTCATAAACCGACTGATGAGATGGTGAATTCCACACAGGTGTGGGATTCACGGTTTCATCAGGCGGCTGTTGGGGCACGGTGTTTATTAACGATTTTCTTATTAAATCAGATTACACGTTTGAGTTGAGATAATTGAAAAATAGTTTTACAGGGACATGTATCTCACCGAGAACTATCAAAATATGCACCAAAAAAACGATTTTCGAAAATTTGTGGAATTCACGGTTTTATCAGGCGACCGACGATGTGATACATTTCATTTTTCGAAAAATGCTTTGGTTGCCATGGAAACGGGTAAGACGGTTGAGAACAGCTGACACCTGGGATTTTTAGTACATTTCCATGGAACAGTTCTCATTCGTAAACCACCCAACAGTTGGCACTCATACTTTCATATTGATTTCAATACTAGGCACATTTTGTCTGATTTTCAGTTCACTAAAGTTGACGCTATAAAGACTTTCATTTGCTTTTTGAGTGGCAGGACCCAGGCAGTGAAGTAGAAGGACAGTCTGTCATATGCGCACCCTTTGCGAACAGAGTTACCCTACTTGAGTTTAAAGAGTCAAAGTGAAAGAAACTAGCAAGTTTTTGGATAAATTTTGGAAGAACGTTTTTTTAAAATGGTTACGCTGACAAAAAACTCCGCACTGAATGAACCCGAACTGCTGATGAACAGCAGTCGATCTGCGCACGCAATGAGGTGCTATTCCTATTCTTCTTCTAGAAAAACGAAAGAGATCTTCAAAACAGACTGCAGCGCTATCTGAAGCAAAGAGCGGACTTCCGGCGGACACTTTTTTGGCTGAATGGCCCATCTTGTTATGTACCATCTTTGTGTATTCATGTCTTTCATGTATCTACCCCCTACTTCTCGGTCGGAAGTGTGACTAGTTTTTGAATAAATTAACATTCAAGAATTCCTTTTTTAAATGGTTGCGCTGACAAAACACCTTTAAAAAAAGAGTTTTCTGACAGAACGCCTCTTTTCCACCACGGCTTTTCCACCAAACTCTGCTCAAGAAAAACACCGACTGAACGCCTTTTTATTGCCTTGTTCCAATACAGTGATTTTCGTCCCTTTCCCCCAAACACACACACATACACACACACACACACACACACACACACATACACACACACACACACACACACACACACACACACACACACACACACACACAAACACACACACACACACACACAAACACACACTTTATACACAAACATAAACAGACACTTTACTTTTACTTTACTTTTCCGATCCAGCGGCCATTTGGGTTCTAGCCCTTCGGTCTGTCGATATGGCAAAGAATTTGCTATGCTTTGTTTCCTGGGACATTGCTGTGGCCAGATTGTAGTGTCAGGTCGACGGCATAGGTCTGTATGAAGGTGTTGATGAGCCACAGATAGGCAGGCTGGGCTTTCGAAATTCAAGTTTTCCAAAGCTTGGAGTACTGACTTTCCGTCTGTGGAGATAATAGTGTTGTTGATTTTGTTTGGATGTATTATGAAAATGTTGGTCAGGTGGAGGATTGCAGCTTTAATGGCGATGGCCTCAGCCTCGTAATTTGTACAAGAAGCACCACATGCATCCAATAGCTCTTCACATGTTTGTCAGGATGTTCAATTCTTACCCTACACAGATTTGTCTAATTGAAACATGAGTACAGAAGGCCAATAATGTTAGTTACCAGCTTACTCCACTATGAAACATCCTAACATCCCCATGACTACAAAACTCAAAATGATCAACACAATATTCATCCCAGCACTCACCTATAAATGCCAAACATGGACCACGAACAAGACATTAGAGCAAAGAATTACAACATGTGAAATGCGATACCTTAGAAAAACAGTAAACAAGACCAGGCGAGACACAATTAGACACTCTGTAATCCGAGAAATGGTGGGCACAAATGATGTCATGCATCACATCCAACACTAAAGAATCAAATGGTTCGGACATCTCTTACGATTACCAACACATCCCATCCGTTGTGCTCAACGTGCCTACCTCCAAAAATTCGATGGCAACCGAGAAAGGCCTGGATAGATGGAATCAGGGAAATATTAAATACCCACGGCATCCCCCTGACCAACGAGAGACGTCACTTTCTTCCCGCTACACCCAAAAGGGTATAAGCGGCGGATGAATGTAAAGTAAGTAAGATTTACGTTTACTACATTTTTCAATATTTATGGTTGCTGAATGAGTGAATGAATCGTTTTCGATCAAGTGGGGGTGTTGAACTTGTGATCTCACGATCGTTCATATTATTGTTATGTTTCGGTAATTAGCTGTGGATTGTTTTGTAAATGCAAATAAAACAGGGGAGATTACTCTCACTACTTTCCCTTCCCAACCGATCAGCTGTTTGGCCGTTATCTGCTAAATTTTGTTCCCTCCTCATGGCATGTCAAATCAGATCTAGTACCCATTCCACAAGGTAAATGAAGAACTCACTAAAAGACAAAATTATGTTCAAAAACACCATCATGATAGAACAGCCCTCGATCCGGACACAAATCTTTTTCTAAAAACAACTTTAAGAGGAGCTATCTCGTCAGGAAAGATGATGGAATAGAGTACAACTAAAGGAAAATAAATCATCATCACCCGAAACCCAGATTAAGCCAAACAAACGACAACGGGGCGATCGGAGATTGGGTTCCCAAACCTATCTACCCTCACTTTCAGAAAGACCAAATTCATGGCTCCAAGGACGCCGGGCAATATCAATAATATTCATACAAACGCAACAGACACTACCAAAAGTGGTCGTGCTGTTTAAGGATTAGGTACAAATTCATAGCTCCTGTGTTATCGGTGATTTTGTTACGGATTTCAGTGGAGAAAAGTGGTTGTAAGTGGTGGTAAGAGGTATCATTCGTATACTC
>NW_004797336.1:1378295-1379870 GCF_000002075.1 Aplysia californica | reverse complement strand
ACACACACACACACACAAACACACACACACACACACACACATACACGCAGCGCGCGTGCACACACAAACACATACACACACAAACACGTGCACACACACACACACACACACACACACACACGCACATACGCCCACACACATACACACACAAACATGCACACATGCACATTATAAGTGAGCAACAATATAAACAATAATAATCTTATTAGGCTAGATAACATAATGATATTCATTTTTATTCTGATGCATGCTCTATGGTATATATGAATACTAGTTACAAGATGGTTAAGGTGGAAGAATTTTGATGGGTGATGGTAAAAATGACCTTCTGTATGATCTTTCTTTGTTACACAGATCAGAAGCCTAGGTCTTTTATTTCTGACTGATGTTTTTATTTGAGGGACCAAGGGATGTTTGTTGTTTAAAAAGATGGAATTAATTTTTTAGTGCAAGCTCTTAGGTACAATTCATCCAAGTAGGGGGAATGTAGATATTGAAATTGTACATGCTTTCAGTATTCATCGATTCCATTTTTCTTTATCTTGTTGTCTTGTGTTCCCGGCCCATGCTGTTGTACAAAAATTGATCATACTTTCTATGGTTGGATGATAGACTATGGACATTTCACTTTTTTATGCAGGAGAGGAGTGTGGACACGCCAGTTGAGTTTGTTGTCTATTGTAACACACAAATACTTATAATCTGACACTTGCTCGATGTTTTCACATTTAATTTCGAGTGGCTGCAATTGTAGTTTCTTTTTCTCTAAAGTCAACAACAAACTATTTGGTGGTTTTTTTTCCACTTTTAAAAGCAGCTTGCGATGTTCACACCATTCAGAAAAGTGAAGAAACAAAATTCCGGTAAGCGGTTTCGTTATGGTCAGCCTGAATTAGCCTAATTATGGTTGAATCATCCGCAAATTTGATCAACTTGATGTTACTGTTGTTTATGTGGCAGTCGTTCGTGTATAGTGTGAATAAAACTGGTGACAAAACACATCCTTGAGGGGCCCCTGTATTTGTTGTGATATACGAGTATGTCGAGTATGTCGATGAGGAATGTTTTAATTTTACATACTGGATTCGGTTTGTAAGAAAATTGCGTATCCATGATGTTAAAATGACGTTAACACCTAAGTTTTCTAATTTCATTTAAAGGATAGCTGACTGGATAGTATTAGGCTGATGAAAAATCAACAAACAGAACCCTACATTATGTTTTTGGCTGTCTAAGTGCCTATATGTGACCCTCCCGGTCAAAATCAGTAATATGAAGGAAATTTCTTCTTCTCAATCTTCCCATTATTACTCGCAGCAATATTTTTGTAAAATGACTCATAAGGTTAATTGTTCTATGCATATCACACTCAGTGGCACCAGGGCCGCCGAGAGCCAGGTCGGACCCTGGGGCAGCAATCACCTCCGGGTCCTCCCCCCACGTTCTCACCCACCCTCACCTGCAATTTAATAACCCAACAAATACAATGTACATAGGCATATATAATCACTTTACTGTAGCATATCTATTACTTACCAACATACGCTCTCTCTCTCTCTCTCTCTCTCTCTCTCT
>NW_004797336.1:1375622-1378195 GCF_000002075.1 Aplysia californica | reverse complement strand
CCTCCCTGTCAAGATCAGCCAGAGGTTAAAATCTGTTCCTCGGCTGCAGTTGAAACCCTTCTTTCTTGTGTCCATCCAAGAGACTTACTTGGAACTTGGTTCTTTTGATTCCTGTGCTGGTTCCGTGCTTGGAGATACTTCCATAAAACACTAAATAACGAACCGAGTTTTGTCAATGCATTATACCTTGTTGTCAAATTTCCAAGAAGGCAGTCAATGAGGACATAAAAAACTTCATGTTTGAATTTGTTCTCGGGATTTTGGTAGTCTGTTACATCCTCTACCCCGTCTTCAAAATGTTTCCTTTTCTTTTGTCGTTTTGCTGTTTCGGCGAATGCATGCTCAATCTCACAGTTATCTGCTACTAATTTGGACTCACTCAAGATTGCGTCTCATTCATTTCGTAAGCTTTGTATGTATAGTATAAGGTTTTACGGCGCTCGCAACTGCTAAGGACATATGAGCGCGCGAAACACAAGTTGTTTCACCTCTGCGAAAGTTCACTTCACGACTGGCTAACTAATTTACTTTAAAATGCTAAAAAGTTAAAATATTCAAATTTGGTGTAAATACATTTGTGATCTAAAACAACTTTTAAGTAACAATAAAACTTTTTAATAATATCAAATTCACTCTACAACTCGCCATAAAGGCCAATGGCCTTTATAAAATTTTAAATTCTGCTGGGAACAACGACGGAAAAAATATCCTGCAATTTCTTGCATTTATAATATTTCCTTCGGATCTCTCCAAAGTCTAGACATTCTGTTAAAATGTGTCTAATGGTAAAATCTGTGTCGCATCCGACACAGAACGGCTTCTCCTCTCCCTGTAGGAGGTATTTGTGGGTCAGGGCCGTGTGTCCGATGCGCAATCGAGTAAAAATGACTTCGTCTCTTCTGGAGAGATCCGAAGGATTTCGCTGTTCTAGTCTGGGTTTAATTTCATATAATTTATTATTTTTCTGGTTTTCCCAGTGGCTCTCCCACAGACTGGAGGTGTACTTTTTGACTTTATTTCTAAAGTCAGTCTGTGGGAGAGTGTTTTTCGTTGATCCCAGCAGAAGGGATGAAGCTTTCTTTCTCCAGGTCGTCTACCTGCTCGTTTCCTCGGATGCCCACATGGCTGGGTATCCATGCGAACATGATGTTTTTTCCTGTTTCGGATAGTGTATGGATTTTCTGTTGTAGCCTAACTATTTTTGGGTGTAGGAGTGTGTAGTTTGTGAGTGAGGTGATGCAAGACAGAGAGTCAGAAAGGATAAGGAAAGATTTGTTAGGGGAATTTTCTACAGAGTCCAGTGCCATGTCAATGGGGTCGTAAGCTTTTCAAATCTTTAACCTGACTATTGATATTTGCCACCTCAACGTCAAGCGTCGCATCTCGTGCTTGAAACACTGTATTTCTGAGATCGATTGCATTTTGAGCCAAACAGATGCCATTATCACACATTCTAATGATGCAAAGTACTTAAGAATACCAATCAAATCTGAACGTGTTTCTGGGTGGAGGTTCATTTGAAGAACAGTTTGAACAGCTTTCCTCAGTCCCCCGATGCGAGCCGCAAAAGGCCTGACACTGTCAACACGTGCTGACCAACGTGTCTGAGACATACTGTGCAAAGAGCTGGGAAAGTTTTGCTTCCAAATTTCCCACCTTTGTGGACTGGAGCTAAAAATGTTATACAGCTTCTGTACAACTGCAAAGAAAGTTATGACCGTTGAACAGCTTTCTGCAGAATGCACACCACATAAATTCAAACTATGACAGCCACAGAGAGAGTATGTGGCAGGTGAACACTGTTTTAAAATGTGAGCTTGTACACCATTATACAGACAGATCACACATGTTGCTACCGTTGTCGTAGCTTGGCCTCGGCAGTCTGTAATTGGTATGTTTTTTTTTCATTCATTGTATCAAGGATAAATTTAGCGATGTCTTCTCCTGTTTTCTTGTTACAATCTACACATTCCTGAAATTCCTCTTCTACATTGTACTTTGTAGACATTTGCATCACTGTCCAAGTGAATATAACGCAAAATAAAACCCGTTTGCTCGTCGTGTGAAGGGTCTGGTGTTGCATCAACGATATTGGAGTAATATATCGTTTCCGCTCTTTCATTCAAAATCATGTCTGTCCCTTTTGATGCACAACATGACATTGGATCAATTCATTTTGACTTTCTGGTGATAGATAGTGAACTTGTAGGTGCCTTTCTTCCTTATATCATTTTTCAACTTTTCTAAGATGTTCTGCAAGGAGAGGATCGTAATGGCTTATCAATTCCAGAAGTCCAAGAAAGCATTACCAAAGTTCTGTGAAGTTGTCCGACATACAGCTCAACTTGCAGCCAAAATATATTTTATTCCAAAGCTTTGTACGGTACTCTCTCTCTCTCTCTCTCTCTCTCTCTCTCTCTCTCTCTCTCTCTCTCTCTCTCTCTCTCTCTCTCTCTCTTTCTCTCTCTCTCTTTCTCTCTCTCTTTCTCTCTCTTTTTTCTCTTTCTTTTCCGCGTGCTTGCGTGCCCCCCAAACCGCACGCTCACGGGGATTGACGGGGATTGACCACCCCC
>NW_004797336.1:1366431-1374670 GCF_000002075.1 Aplysia californica | reverse complement strand
ACTTTCTTTCAAAAGTAAAGAGGTTCGGTTTCTTTCTTTTTTTCTTTTTTTTTTTCTTTTTTTATTTGACTTTTATTCCCAGATTCGGGGACCAAAAAATGCCAAAAAATCGAGCCACGATTGATTAGTCGGGGCCGCGACAAATTAATGCAGATGCTAGTTCTATGTGTCGTTATCAATAACCCTCCGTAGATCTAGATCTACATCTAGACAGCACACGAGTGAACACAACAAGTTTAAGAGCAGCACCCTTCATAGGCAACACGTCATATCTGCAGCGAAAAACTATTTGGAACTCTAGCATTTCTTTATATAAATATTTACTGCGGACATTTTTTTGGACCGATTGAACCATACTGTATACGAACAATCTTTGGTAGGCCTATACTATAATTATACATCTATATAATATCCGAAATTTGCGGGAAAGGATGTGATTTCAAAGTGTTCGGAGAAATAGTGCCCAGCTTTATTTTCCCGAACGTTCGGAGAAATAGTGCCTAGCTTTATTTTCCCGAACGTTCGGAGAGGAACGTTAAAATGTCCTTAATGCCTTCTATGATGTTAAGGAAGGAAATGGTCAGTTGTTTTGGGTTTGTTTTTATTTAATTACCGTAGTTAAGTTGCTTCTTATCTGTTTGCAATCTGTGTCGCTCCTTCCACTTACAATGTTGCTCTTATCCAAATATGCTCAAAGTGAAGTGCAACCTTTATCATATTGACTTGAGGCGGACCTATCTTAACAACATCTTAACAATGTTTAGCTTGCATCTTTTAAAAAAAAAAATGTTTGTCTTATCTAGATCTAGGGCTGTCGTTTGCGGGGCTCTTGTGTAGTCAAGTCTTGTGTATCAGTTCCACTGTATTATTATCCTACTTCGTTCTCGGTGAAACGATGCCAGTGTAGAACCCACTCAACGTAAGCTACAACCCAACAACACCTGCAACAAACTTAACCTACCTGATACGGCTGGTCTGATGACACAGGAAACTCCGCCTCCTTCCAGCCGACACCCTGTTGGCCCCGCCTACTCCACAATAGCTCTTCCCCTTTCCCGTCAATCCTACGATACACGTTGAGGGAGTAGGTGCCAAACCAACGCATACTGAACGCCAGCAGCACACACCGGGGACCGGGAGGAATCGTTGGGCTCAGGAGGCGGGCTGTGGAGTTGTCTGTCCCAGACGTGGAAGCGTCCGCGGCAAGAATGTATCCTGAGACTGGAAAATATTTGAAGACTTCAGTGACAAAAACTAAATACGGCACATTTTAAGAAGGTGGAGAAAAAGAAACTTCCAAGTTTGAAAGTCCGTATTTCATAGTATAACATTTCATTTGCAATACATAACACATGACACATGACTTAGCTTGAATATCCGTGGGGTCAATTGCGGAGAAGAAAGTTTGATTTTTAAAGGATGCAATAAGGGTGGAAAGAGAAGCACATAAACAAGGTAACGAGCATTTGGTGCAGGGAAAAGGTAAGACAAACAGATAGAAACAAAAGAGGAAAAGATAAGAAGTAAGACCTAAGCAATAACGCCCTCCGACTACCAGGCATATGAAATGAATGGTAAATCAGTATCTCTTCAAGTAGTTGCTTATGCGGTTAGTGTACGTTGAGAGTTTTTAGCTGATAGCGTTTCATTTTTCTACAACATGTGATAAGAAAGTATAATCTAACATTACCAATTTTTCTACAACTCCTCGACTCAAATAAAGGACACAACACCGTTTGAACAGGTGGTCCGTGGACTGTGTCCTTGCTCAAGACACAATAACCTCAGCTAAAAGAAACCAGGGCGCATTTGGCTCCATATGATATTGTGCATTTGGTAACTGATCAACTGTATGTATATTTGTCTCTAAGTATGTATGTGTCGAGGAAATTGTGTGTGTGTCTGTGTGTGTGTGTGTGTGTGTGTGTGTGTGTGTGTGTGTGTGTGTGTGTGTTTGCCACTGCAACCCAAAATACCCCCTTAATAAAAATGGAATTCGTACTATTCTATCAAATTGACCTACCCGAGTTATTCGTATGGTCCTGCTGGTGAAAATCCTCTCCCTTGTGCACGGCCCACTGCATGCTTGTCCCAGAGTCCTGTGTCCAATTGCACGTACTCCCGCCCTCGAAAGTACAGTCGTAAAAGCTGGGAGGGACGTTGGCCCACACGGAACTGGGGGTCGGTGGCGATAAGGTCGTTGAGGGCAGTTGTATCAGGTCACTGGTACCTGTATAACAAAGGTGGATAATGATTAGTTGTATTCTTAGTATCCAAAATCGTCCCTTGTGTTCTGTTATCTCTCAACTGACATAATGTTGACCCGGGTTCGAACCCCCCCTCTCTCTCTCTCTCTCTCTCTCTTGCTCTCTCTTGCTCTCTCTCTCTCTCTCTCTCTCTCTCTCTCTCTCTCTCTCTCTCTCTCTCTCTCTCTCTCTTCTAGCGCTATGGCGTCATAATCGATCAGCGATGCCGACAGCACGCCGGAACTCAACATTTGCCCAGGGGTCCTTAAAAAGCGCTGAACGTGGGTCGCTGAAATGTCCCAGCAGACGTGTTCTGGCACGATAGTTGACCGGACAATTCAAAAACACGTGGTCCATAGTCTCGTCCATCTCCCTGCAGGCTCGACAAGACGGATCTATATAGTCCGCTGGTGCAATTTTGTGTAGATATGATTTCAGCTTGTGCGATTTTCCACAAGTTCTTCTTTTCGAATTCTCAACGGTACGCCATGATCTCCTTTGGTATATTTTTTATTAACAAGGTATATCTCACACAAAAGAATTATTGCAGTCAACAAGGTTGTTTTTCCTTTACTCTGGTTCCTATCACTTCGAGCTCGTTATCAGTAACGACGTCTGTGGCTTAAAGGATGGGTGAGGTGATACTGATACTCGTTTGTATCATGCTGAACGATTGTGTAAATGGTACTGGTTCAAATTTCCGAATATGCTCTATCGAAATGACTGATTAGACAGTTTTATGGATGGCCATCCACCTGACCTGGTCCTATCAAAATGTCGTATCGAACGGTCCTATTGAAAATGGGCGTTAAATCGGATGATCCGCATAATCTTTTAGCTTTGAGAGTAGTATTACACCCATAGGGTACCACAAAATGGCCCTGTCTGCAATGTTCTAATTGTAATTGGTTATTTATTCACTGTAACCAAACATTGCCTTACG
Organism: Aplysia californica; assembly: GCF_000002075.1. Classification (NCBI taxonomy): domain Eukaryota; kingdom Metazoa; phylum Mollusca; class Gastropoda; order Aplysiida; family Aplysiidae; genus Aplysia; species Aplysia californica. The sequence continues at coordinate 1,371,481 of NW_004797336.1, read as the reverse complement.
TTGTCAGTGCTGCGACCAGACTGAGTTTGTGGGTGAAATGATAAACTTAAAAAGGCCCGCAACGTTGAAAGGGGCGTTCTATACAAGTTATTAATGAACAGATTTATAAAACTTGGTCTTTCGACAATGCACCTTTCTTAGTGATAACTGCAATGTTTTTGTTCTCGTGTATTTCGAAAGTTTGTGTGTGTGGGAACTTAAGGATCGTACATTATGCTCATACTCGTTCAGAAAAGGGATCATACTTTGGAACCCAAGCAGCTTTCGCCCACATAATAGTTATAAACGGCAAATGGTATTTGTATTGCGCTTATCCCCGCTCAGATGCAAGCTCTAGGGGCTTTACAATCTATAATATATCCACATTTCATATAGATCGTATCTCTACGAATAATTTGATAATGGTTAAGGCCATGTACATTACTAAATATACTGCTCCGTGTTCTGTCAAACTGAATCTAATTAATTTGAAGACGTAAGAGAGATTTAAATTTCTGCCTGAAGTGCTGGAAAGGTTACTGAGGCCAACGTGTATGATATGACCCTCACCACAACCTACTTTAGATAGTGTTTCGCTTGCGGTGTGACTTTTATTTTCGTTGTTCTATTATTTTGGAATAAGCTGACCTGGATTGACTTGAAAACACAAACAAAACTAGCTGTGAACCAGAAATTGTCACCCTGACCACTTTTCTTTAATATAGGAGAATCTGAAAAATGTCACCCTCATATTTTCTATAACTTAATGACGATTTTAAAACAAACAAACTATGTTTTACCTGGGCATTCTTCCGGTGACAGTGTTATCTGATCAATGGCCACGGCAGAATCGAAGCCATAGCCACGGACATATTCAAAACGTGTCTGAAAGAAAAACATGGAAATATATCATTTGTTGTAAATCCATGCATGCTTCCTTTAGTACTTTTTCGTTCTTTTCGCTGCTACCGGTGGGTGTCGCAGGGAGAAACAATCGTTTGTGAGCTGTGAGTCGAGTGGCTTGGGGAACATGTTCTCTGAAGATGTCCTTTACACAGTCGATTCAGTGAAGCCTTGGTCTCCCTTTGTTTCTCCATGTCGTAAATGTGAAAGTCCCTCTTTATTACCATGTTGGTCATTTTGGAAATGATGAGAGTAAAACAATAAGTAAAACAAAAAGCCATGAATAAAACAAAACATAATCTTTTCCACAATTCAGTTACGTGTATGATATACAACTGCCCCTTCAGGCTCATGTCATCCATTACCTAAGATTAAAACCAACTATCAGTGGGAGTGTTTATAGCTCAGCTGTGTCAACATAGCGGATTGGCTTGGTTTTCAATCCCCAAAGAGGCGTTTTGAAACTGGATTGTTGTTGTTTTTGGTTGTTGTTTTTTTAGGGGGGGGAGTTTTGAAGGCTCTCCATCCATTTGACTCGGTCGTTTTGGAGATGGATGTAAAATTTGGAAGTCATCATTCGCCTCTTTCACCCTGGTATTGGGTATAGGCAGCCAAAAAGGGCTCTAAATCTGGAGCTCCCTCCTCTTAACTAACCCTACAATGTTGAAATGAGCGTTGATCTAATATAATTTTGAATTTTTGGACTATCAGTAGCATCAGCACTCACTTTGTAATTACCATTCCCTCTTATCGGGACATATGCGTGTTTCCAGTCCGGTCCCTGGTAGCCATATTTCGCCCAGACGAGCATGGAGCTGCTCGCCAGAAGGTCCATGACGTAGACACGCAGAGAGCCCGGCTCCACCCCCGCCATGTTGTAGTCAAAGTGGAGACATTGGTTTCGCCAAGAAGGGAACGTTTCTGAGTCCAACCAAGCTTTCTGGGACACGTCGTGTAATTTCGTGGACGGTGGCACGTAGGCATAGTGACCTAGAAATTAAAAAATTACTTTTGTTTCATTCTGATTCACTTCCCGTAAAAGAGCTCAGAAGAAAGTAAATCTAGAACCACTGACAAGCATATTTCCAAGACATATCACTGTTTTGTACTGACATGCCACGCAATATCTTAAACGATGCCACGTAGAATGATTGACTGTTGATGAAGCGACTAAAACCTTTTCAAACAGAAAAAATAAAGTTCCTTCCCTGAACCAAAACAAAGTCAATAGAGATAACTTTGCGGTCTTCAAAATCCACCCCAAATGCTTTGGACTCATCTTGAGCTCTCTGGTGCGGTACCCTGGTACGGTACCACAGGGATCGAGTGAACTGCTGGTTTCAAAGCAGGCTTTTTAAATAAATGACAATCTCCTCACTCATCAATCAAAACAAATCTAAAAACTAACTAGCAGGACGTTTTCAGCTTCGAGCAAGACTGTTTTATAACCATGGTATTTAATATACGACTTGCAGTCTCTATGTTTAAGACATGCCATTACAAAAGAACGTTTAAGCTTGTGAATGTCTTTGAAACAAACTTTAACATCGAAGTCATGATTTGATAGCAATCGCTCAGTGTACAACGAATAGGTAAGTGAGGTCATCAAGATTATCTAATTGATATAATTATCAAGTTAGCATGAGACAACGGACGAGGAGTGGGCGTGGCGATTTACCTGTGGCTTGTCCAATCGTCGTGTCCCGTTCCGGTCCAAATTTGAGATTGGCAGAACTGGCCGAGTCTCTCATCCACACAGCATTGCCTGTCACGTTTGAACTCGTCCACGTACAGAAGTCTCGCTCAAAGGTACAAGCTCCTGTGAAAGTAAAATTCGCACGAAGTAGAAAACAGGATCTTGGGAAAAGTTTCAGTCCTTTCTGTCTAAATCCAAAATGGCAAGAGACAGATCATTGCAGAAAAGTCCGAGAAGCAACGTCTAAATACTGGAGAAGCTAAAAGAAGAAGAAGAAGATCCAATTAGGCCATTTTAGTTGGTTGTTCATGAGTACTCTGGGTTTGTTCTCCTTTACTCAGAGTTTTTACTTTCCAACTTAGCATCTGACGAATTAATTTCAATCGAATCCGTGCTAGTTGGCCTTAAGCTAAGCAATATCATGTCAATGGTAAAGGTCTTGGCCCAGTGGTTATTGTAGTAATGAAAAGGGAAGAAAGCAAGAAAATCTGCTTGAAACGTAAGAGTAAAGTAAGGTAGATATCACTTACATGAGTCTAGGCTATTTGTGATATTACATCATAAGACAAGTTCTACTTGTTACAAAAAAGAGCGGTTATAGCCTTATAATACATTATACAAATGTGAGGAAAAACAAAGAACACCCGAACAAACCAACAAGTCATTCACTGAAAACATCCGTATTTTAGCAAATATAGTACAGTGTATCGTCGGCCTGGTGTTCAGATGTATTAAGCCCAACACTGTTAACTTTTTTGTGTAGTTTCTTAATGCGTGGTATTGGTTGCACGTTCTCAAGATATTTGGTTGTAATTCCCATTCTACGTTGAAAAAAATATTTCTCTCTTCTGAACACTTGTTTTCTGTGCTTTCTAGACATCTGAACAGGGTGGCCGACGATATGCTGTCGTGTACACGTCTTCTCACCTCTAGTATCGCACTCCCCGGTTGTGAGGCTGACGTCGTCCAGCAATATTACTGCTACCCCGCTGCTCTTCCCTCGAAAATTCACACTGAAAACTCCGTTAGAAGAGAAGCCGACTTCCGACTTCACCCAGCCTGCTCCTTGATAACCACTTCTTTGCAGTAACAGCTCCTGGAGGGGAATTATGGAAATATGAAAACACACAGTGTAGTTTAGTATGAGTTTTACGGCGCTCGCAACTGCATAAGTGAAAAAACACAGCTGCGAAAAAAAATTAGGTTCTTTTTACGGACCCACCGACATAAGCTAGATCGTTTAGAAGGCGGCCTTCGATCCTAACCGTCAGGCCCAACTCAGGGTTTAGAGAACCACGAAGTCCCAGTATTATGACATAGAAATTAATTTATAAAGATTCTCCTTGCACGGGAATCAAAGTCGGGTCTTCTGCATGAGACGGTGGAGCGCCTAACCGCTACATAACAGATGCCGATGTGAATACCTTTGAAAATACAGATTAAGTTCAAAAGCGCCCCTTTGAGGATGTGAGTCAGGCGTACCCGCGTCATAGCTCAGTATGACACTGTTTGTGCTCAACCTATAATAAAATGCTACTATGTACAGAGGATAGTTACCATCTTTCATCTTTGATGCACGAAACCTCGCTGTATGCAGCGTTTTGGGTACATGAAGAAGTATATTCGTGTTTATAGTGCACCCTCAAAAGAAGATCGATTGAGTTCAGGTCAATGTGTCTGGTTTAGTAAAGTTTTAGAAAGACACGTCAATATGTAAAGTCTATTTAATGTTCTTACCGCCTTTACTCGTTCTCAAATTTCGATAGGTTCTTTTGTGTACTCCATTAAATATATTATTTAAATGAGATGGGCTCTTCTTTTGGCACCAATAGAATTTCTTTTTCGTAAAAGTTGTAGTATGTAAGAGTAGCGATCAAAAGACTTTGGAAATGAATCGGTCTCCCGCTTTGAGAGCAAACAGCCAGCATCCTAAGACAAGCGCTAAGCTCGAATCCAAAAGGAAGAAAAGAGTAACAAAAAACACGCCGCGCCGAAAGGTGGTAGAGAGTGCAAGAACGCCGGGGCATAGTGGGGAAAGCTGGTGAAACTGGCCCTTGATCTAGATGTGAGGAAAGCTCTTGTCGGTGGCTACTGTCACAGGTGAGACCACAGCCAATTATTATTTTTTTGCTAAGTGTTTTATGGCGCTCGAAACTGCATAAGGTCTTATGAGCGCGCGAGACACACCATACATTTTCTGTTGGTAGGAAATTTTAAATTTTGCCCGGATGGCGGTCGAAGCCTACTCATACCGATTTTGGACCTCCAAGTGATCTTTTACGTGCACAACTTCTCACGGGACCTCTGAAATTTTTCCCCCTTGTCCGAGCAGGCTAGGTGCAGATCTTACCTTCCATAAGACCTTCCAGGGGTATGGCTTTAAAGACAGCAGTATGAAGGAGCCAAGGCGAAGCAGTAGAAAGGCTGCCGAAAGAGTCAGAAGCCCAGAGGAGGGGGCAAAGAAGGTGGGGG
>NW_004797336.1:1360280-1363324 GCF_000002075.1 Aplysia californica | reverse complement strand
GGGGAATTTTTGTTTATGTTGTTGTTGCTGTTGTTGTTGGTGGTGTTGTTGTTGTTTGTTTTGTTTTGGTTTAGGCTTTTTTTTTGTAAAACAGGTAACCAACTTCAGCTTTTCATCTCTCCTCCCTCTCTCCTACACATCTTACCTATCGCAGAGTTGGTGCCCGAGCCATCTGATGACCCCTGACCCTCATCTACTATCGCCCAGTCGTAAGCGTCTCCGTAACCTTGTGACCAGCTGCATGTGCCCAAGTCGAAGGGACAGTCGATGGACACCATTGCTGACGAGTAGAACAGGCAGAGGTTGTGGTTGGTTTGTTTAGTTTCTTCTGTTACGTTACTTTTGTATTCTGCTGTTTTTTTGTTTAGTTGGTTTGTTTGTTGTTCTTTTTGTTTTTGTCTTTGATACGGGGATTTAAATCTTTTTTTTTTTGGCTGAGGTAGGTTGGTTTTGTTAAGGGTTTCTCTATTTATTTATTTTTTAATTTCGGGTTTGTTTCCCCTGAAGGAAGGGAAAAAGGAGATATTAAGAGGGAAAAATGGGGTCGGGGCATTTTCCAACTTTGTTTTAATTGTCTATAATTTCATTTTTAAAATATATTTTTTCTGTTACGGGGGTTTCTTAGTTTAATTAGAAAAAAGGAATGGAGTGGATCTTTATGCTTACCATCAAACAATGGACGAAAAAGAAGACAAACGTGTAGCTGCCAGAGCTTGGGATAACAATATTATGTACAAATATCACAATATACTGTCATCTCAAATTAAAGAAATAGAAAACCATGTATGTTTCGGTTGATCACAAGGAAAAGTTCAATATAGACAATCCTGTCAAGCTGTCGCATTTTTGTATACTGTTTCTGAGTGTCTATTTTGTCTGTTTGTCTCTAAGTTTCCCCATATAAAATGCTCTCCTCATAAATTGTTGGGCTATAAATCGTTAATACAACTGCTACCTGCATCATGTGTCTTAACCTTACTAACGACCCGTGTCACACAAAACGACAAGCAAAAAAGCACTGAAAAAATGGCGATTGTTACACAAACGTATGACGTGATCCCGGAGATGAGGACACAGGGTGCTTGATTGGGGAGTTTGAGGCCGCTCACCCTGAGGCGAGGGGATACAGTATTGTGTGTAAATTGTTCCCTCTCGACTCGGGTTTGAGGATTCTGAGTCGGAATCTCCCCAACTTCATGTTTAAATAAGTATTGAGTCTATAGCCCAGTTGTGAACTTGCTACCTACATACCCTTTACGAAATCCTTAAAATAATATCAGCCACTGTACTATCTACCTACTAAGGTCCTCTCTTCACTTGCCTTGGCCAGCTAGAATAGGCTAATACTAACAAGATCACCATAGCAGGGACTGTGCCACCATTTCGGAACTCCAGGGTGACATTAAAGATGGTTCCAGTAGGGAACGGGATAGCGGGTGCCCACATCCCTCGTGACTCATCAGAGCAGAGGAAGATAGAACTAACGCTAACATTTTTATTTTTTTTAACAACAACAACCAAATAACAGAAGCATGTCTTCTTAATAATTATAAACATAAGCACCATCCCACATCATCACTTATCACCACCACCACCGTCATTCCTAAAGTCATCAACTGCTCTCATATCCTTCAAAAACATCTATAACTATCTTAAAAATATATATGTAACAGTTATGTTATAACAATTATGTACGTTGTCTCATACGCACATTTTTCTACTAATCAGATGGCGTCAATATCATAGAAATGGGCAAGGGGGAAAAGTCCGAAATGAGGCAAACTGCAGCAACAGAAAATGTCCAATTTCATTCATGGATACAGAAATTCGATAAAACGACTGTAACCTCCATTATAACAATTAATATTATTGTTCATTGTTGGTATCGGTGTCGTTTCGTGGGTGTGGAATCCCAGCTTTACCTTGTGTGACAGGAGCGGAGGTCGTGGTTACTGTTGGAAGTGGTGGCAACGTCTGTCCTGACGCTTCTAGCGGGCTCACTGTAGAAAAACAACAGATACAGACGCCACAGTCTCAACCGTCACATTGTTGGACTCATTCATAGACATATAATATTCAAGGCCATGTACAATGATGTTTTTCCAGTTCACCATGTCTAGAGACACTTTTAGGGGGGGAGGGAGGTGTCAGGAAGTTCTGCGAATAAATATACAAACTATACCATGTAGCAAGACTGGTGTTAAAATGGTGTGGAATAACAATCGTTGTAAAAGATGGATTCCTTCCCTAAAAACGAGACATTTTTGCTTTCCGTCTGCTCGTAAAAGCGCGGTCCACGGTGCACACGCTTCACAGCGAAGTTTTTATAGAACCATGACAGTGCACAGTCTAGGAGCACAAATCTATGGGTTCAAAATAGAGACATTATGTTGTATGCCCACTTTTCACAATCTTGAACCAGATAATCATGTTCGTTTGAATAAAATAGAAGTGTATCGACACAATAAGGGCTTGGAAAGCAGTGAAACAGACAGGCAGAAACAACAGAGGGGAAGAAAATACATAGGGCCTACCAGTAGTGTCCACCCCGCCCCCATAATAAACCCCAAAGTTTGATAATCGCGTTCTGATTCTGAAATAACAACACTTTAAATAACGTTAGCCTATATTTTTAAGCAGGGGCTGTCCACCCCTATCGACGCGTCTTGATTCATTTGTCAGTCTTAGAAACTAGTTTTTCCATATCTGGTAGAGCGCCAAATTGTGACATACAACAGAAAACAGTTAACTCACCACTGCAACCAGAGTAGCTCAGTGTGATGTCATCCAAAGCCCAGCTTCCATTGGTACCGAGAGTGGCAGAAAACACAATCTGGGCAATAAGGGGAAGGACAAATGGGAGGTAAAGAAAGTCGTTCAAAGTTCAAGGTTAACAAAGAGAAAGGGAGAGACTACTTTTCGAAGAACCATGCTCTCGGAGGTACTCAGCGGTTGTGCTAAAACGTCTTCAATCACAAAAATTATAATAGCTATGATGATGCTGCGAAGAAGACGGAGAAGGAGGAGGAGGAGGAGGAGGAGGA
>NW_004797336.1:1353599-1359563 GCF_000002075.1 Aplysia californica | reverse complement strand
GGAGGAGGAGGAGGAGGAGGAGGAGGAGGAGGAGGAGAAGGAGAAGGAGGAGAAGGAGGAGAAGGAGAAGGAGAAGAACTGAAAAATTATAAAAATTGTTTTTCAATTATAGTTTATAGAGGGAACATTAACATCACATAATATTGAAACTCACGTAGAAGTTATCACTGTATGAAACTGGAACGCTGCCCTTGCCTGCAGAGCCAGAGTTTGATCCCCTTCCTCTGGGACTGTAACTCCAGACTGCGAAACGCTTGTCTTCCAGGAAAGACACGAGAGCGACGTCCAGAGTGCCAGGGTCAAGGCCGGTGAAAAAGAAGTTGAAGGACACGCAACCATCTCTCCTGGCAGGGAAGATCGGACTCCACAACTCCGCCTTTAGTCCGTCGCTTTGTCCGGACGGCAAGACCGCCACAGCCAAGTGACCTAACGGGAATAAGGAGTTACATTAACTTAATATATTACATTAGCTTTGCTGTTGTTTTTGGGGGTTTTGGTTTTATTTTTGGTTTTTGTCTTTTCTTTGTTGTTGTTGTTTTTCTTTTTTAGAGGGAGGGGTATGTTTTGGGGGTGGAGGTGGTGGAGGTGGTGGAGGTTGGTTTTGGGTGAAGGTTGTTTGTTTGTTTGATTCGTTGGTTGGTTTGTTTGTTTTTAGTTGTTGTTGTTTTTTATTTAGGGGGTGGATATTTTTTGTTTGTTGTTTTTTTTTCTTGGGGGAGGGATTGGGGGGTGACTAGGGATAGGTCCATTTCTGTCCGTTCCTGTTTTCGGGTTTTTGTTTTTCTATGTTAAATGTTTCAAATATTTTTGAGAAATGATGGAATCATGATATTGATGAGCGATCTCCTGTCCCTTAATTAAGTATTTTTCCTTCAACTGTCAACTGCCTTCTTCAGGGGTCTATTTGCTTGTTACTCTATCTGTCTGTCTATCTGCCTGTCTTTTTCTCTGTCTCTCTTGTCTCTGTCTCTGTCTCTGTCTGTCTCTCTTCTCTCTTTCTCTCTCTCTTTCTTTATCTCTCTCTCTGAACACACACACACACACACACACACACACACACACACACACACACACACACAAACACACATAAAAACACACACACTAGATCTAGTATATGTTGTTGTTGTTGTCGCTGCTGCTGCTGTTTTTATTGCTCTTATTGTTGTTGTCGATGTATTTTCTTGGTATTAAAAAAGAATTGCTTGTACAACAGTCAGTGTGACTGATACTTCTATGCATTTCCCTCTTACCAACCTTTTGCAGTGTGTAACGAGAGATCAACAGTTGGTAAGAATCGTGAAAAGTCCGGATCAGAAGGCGTTGTGACGACCCAGTCAAAGTCATTTGAATGATCATTGTGGTACAAGTCCAAGCCTTGTTCGAAACCTGTGTATTCTGGAAACAGTAAAAAAAAATACAATAAAACAAATATTTAGTGGGGGGGGGGGGGGGCTAACATTTTGATAACAAGCTCCATATACCGCTCGGAAGATTACAAAAAAGAAAAAAGGAGTGAAGCATTTTTTTTCTATCTTTTTTCCCTTCTTAGCCAGATGTGCTGGAAGGGGACTAAATGTCCCTAAACTGAAATGCATTCAGCCTTATGGATGAACGTCAGAAACATGTAGATCTAGATCTAGATCTAGATCTAGATTTATATCATATAAATCTAGATCTAGATCTAGATCTAGATTTATATCATATAAAACAAAAACATGCCATTTCGAAGTGACGCTTGGCCCCTTTCCAAGAAAAGAAATCAGGTAGCTGTTTGTGAGACTGGGTAAAAGAACATTGATACAATAACCGCCATTTTGTACAAAGAAAAAGTAAGACAAATATACTGACGAGCAAAAGAAAGTGGGCACCGTAGGTTTTCTGCCTAATTTACGTTCTTTAACCGTAGTAATGCCTTCTTGTAAATGAATTTTGAAAGATGGGAAAGAGTTCCGTAACGAGCGACCACCCAAAGGGGTAGGGATAAGGGTAGGGGTAGGGTTAGGGGTTGGGTCAGGGTCAGCATTAGGTCTCTTCTATATTGTGTTTGTTGGGGTGGTCTCTCATTACGTAAGCCCTTCCCCAAAAAAAGCTAAGGAAAGATTAAAAAGCATACCTTTTATTAGGAACTAATGACATAAATCCCAGAATGAGTAACTCCCACCAGCATTGATGACCGCAGTGCGTCTCTGCATCCTTGACTGCACAATTTGTTAGATACATTGTTGGGGGATAGTATTCCAAGCATCAATTAATGATTCTTACAGTTGTGGGATTGTCGTTGGGGGTGGCAGAAGGCCGTGAATTTCTTTGTCCATCTTGTCCCAGAGGTGCATTGTTCTGCTGGAACACGAGATTGTTCCTCAAGCGAGCCAGGTAAACGACATAAGGTGTGGATGGAGGACGTCATTGATATATCTCTGGGCAGTCAGATTACCGTCGATAATTACCAGATCGGATTTATCAGTACTGGTTATGGCCCCATACCACAATGCTACGCTGATCAGCAACAGCACTGACACACTGAGGTAAATAAGGTTCATGACATATCCTGTAGATTTTCTGCCTTCCATCGTTGCGATCCAAACGAAATCTGGACTCGTCAGAAAATACTCTATTCCACTGCCGGTTTAGCCATCGCCGGTGCAAACGCACCCAGTTGAGTATATCATGACAGTGCCATTGGAGAAGTTGAGTGCATCGAGCTTGGTCTCGGGCTACGATACCGTGGGCTTTTAAGCGTCGACGAACGGTGAAGCGGCTGATTGGTTTATGCCCAGACCATTCTGTCAGTTTTAGTGTGTAACTCCGATCCGATTGTCTCCAACAGCAGTAGCAGCGCGAGAACGACCAGACCTCGGGGTGTCACTAACTGTACCACTTGCTTGGAACCGTATCCTTAGCTTTTGGATAGTATCTCTCTTCACATTGAAAGCTCTAGCGACAGAATAAACCGTTACATTAGCTCTCAGAGTTTGATGACATTGCACAACACTGAGACGATGCATCGTATGAAACAAGATTGTAGGAAAGAATAAACCCAAAACTTTTGACAGCCTTTTCGCTGACACAAGTTTAAGTGTGTAACGCAAAAAGAATAAAAGTAAAGGCATTGTAAAATTTTAAGGAAAAACGAGAAAACACGTTTTTGGCCACACATGTTGTGAACACTTTTTCTAACAACAAAATATACAAATGTTGTACTGACCGACTTTCTAAAGTGACCCAAGCTCAGAATGTCAATCCCCAAGTCAAAATTCGCAAGACTACTCACACCTCACGGATTTGAAAACTGCCCACTTTCTTTTGCTCGCCAGTACAGAAAGAAATAATTGAAAGTTGGAGAGAGAGAGAGAGAGAGAAAAAAGTAGAATTTACCAGTGACACCCTCTAATCACTCGCTGAAAGTTGTTTTGGACATTATGCCCTAAAGGATAGACCTCGCCAGAATACCTGTGCCTGAGATTGGAGTAATCATTTTTAAAGGTCGCACCTGCTTCAAGTGCGCTGTACCTCTGTTCTCCATTAACCCAAGCACACACCCCCCCACCCCATCCCCCATCCTCTCCTCCCTCATTTCAACCTCACAATCTTCTACACACCGGCCTCAGAAATGTTAGGCCTCTATGAGCTCACTGACGACTTCAACAGAATACTTACCTGGGTAAATACATTCCCCGTCTTCAAAGTTTAGGTCATCAAAGGCCACCGTTGCTGTCTTTTCGGATACTGTTGCCACTTCCATGTACACCTTGAAGATAAGATAGATAGATAGATAGATAGATAGATAGATAGATAGATAGATAGATAGATAGATAAACTCTCTTTAAAACGAAAATATTACACAAGATTTTACATTCTGATTTAATTATGCTTTGTCGTATTTTTTATTTATTCGAATAACATGAAAGTGCTTTTTTCGAAAAATGTCTTTACTCTTAAAGTATAGCCTCTGTAATTATAGCTCAATCTTTTGAAAATGAAACGAAACGACAAAGAGAAGGTACCTTTTAAAACTGTCCAAATATTATTGAAAAGAGGCCAAAAACATAAGAAAAAACCTGGCTGCCGCGATGACTCACCACACTTGACTTCGGGGATACGAGAGTTACTTCCCCTTTGCTCCAGATTCCCTGTAGTTGGTTTTGTTTTCCCCACACCACTTGTTCCTTGGCGTCCTGAGGTCCCAGCATCGACACGGACAAAGACACGTCAGCACCTCGAGATATGAAGTAGTAGAACCGGAAACAGGTGGGGCCCTGGAAGTTGAGCTGAGGACTGACCGTACCTGCGCTGCGTTTTGGCAAGGCCTCAGTTTCGTGGAATGTCTCGAGCGCCGGCATGTAAACGTAGTAAAACTGTCCTGGATGAAAGGTAAGAAATTACAGAATGTGTGGGTATTTTAGCTTTGTTTTGTTTTCATTTTGTTTTGCCTTTTTTTGTTTTGCTTTGCATTGTTTTGTGGGTTGTTGTTTGGTTTTTTTGCTTTGTTTTGTTTTGTCTGTTTTGGTTTAGTTTGATTTGGTTTGGTTTGGTTTTTGGAAAGAGGAAAATATATCAACTCTTTCTGACATTAACTAAATAGTACACAGAAGTGTTTATAGATTACACTTGAAGTAAATTATAAATTCTACCAAGCAGAGCACACAGTCATAAATCCAAACATTGTAACAGCAAAAATGAGACAAGGCCATTTCTTGTCATATTAGTTGTTGAGTTCCCCCGGGTCGAATAAAGCTATGAAGTCCCTGCTTATTCAAGAGAGGTGGAAATTAGGATACTTAATGCTTTACGCCCCTATACAGACAGAACTTAAATGATTAAGAAGTGAAAAAGGTACACATCCTCGCGAACTCAATACAGTATATTTCCCATGTGGGAAGCTTACTCTTGTCTTGTCTATTGAGTGAAATAGCAAATATCCTGACCTTCACAATACACCCACCCCCCGGGGGCGGTGCCACTGAAGTGTCTTTAGGCCATTCTCAAAGGGGGACATTTACTTATTCTTATGCAAAGTAAAATTGTAAATGGGTTGATTCAACAATGTCATGCTCATAACTGTGCCTGAACTGCATCAGGGAACTGATGCTTTTTCTTTCCTAATCCTTACTATCGTCATTTTTCCTCTACTTCTTTTATACGTTTGTCACACTCTTGTGCTCTGCTATTTACGGGGTGCCTTGATAGTCGAAGCAGATGTGCTGTTGAAGCTAAAGAGGTGAGCAGAGTAAGCCCGATTCCTTGTAAACACTTCTCTGTTGACATCCACCCCTTTGCACCCATATGACCTTATGCAGTTGCAAGCGTCGTAAAACCTTTACCAAAAAAATAATAAACATCACAATACAAAGACCAGTACTCGGGTTTTCACAGAATAAATGAACAAATGAGCTAAGCTAGATTTGTCTAATTGGTTCTTCATGAGATGAGGCGTAACAATGACATTTGCCTCAAAATCATAGATCTCATAAACTAAATTCTGTAACGAACGACTTTATACGTACGTCAAAAGATTGGGCACGTCCTTAGCTTTCCTTTGATCTATATATAATTGTACTGACTGATTTTCAGTTGCTGCTTTAAACTTGTTCGTTCCAACCCGTTAGGAAGAAGAGTGTTGACTCTTCTTGCTCTGGTCTTTTTTCAATCGCAAAAAATGAACGTTCGTAACAAGCCCCCAAGGACAAATTCTATGGTAAGAAGAGCAGGTTTATCAGCATTTCTCATCAGCACACACACTGCCCTTTATGACCAACGCCGCGTCCGGGAGAGATTATCATCATCATCAGTTTTTTTGGACGAGTGAAGGTGACAGTGAGTATAATGACAATGGAGACGAAAAAGAGCCTCGCTTTCGCTCGAATATCTCTTCACGGAGTCCACCAGGCCCATTAAGGAAACAAAAACAAAAATCATCATCATCATCATCATCATCATCATCATCATCATCATCATCATCATCAT
>NW_004797336.1:1351328-1353414 GCF_000002075.1 Aplysia californica | reverse complement strand
GCCTCCCCCCACCCACCAAAGCTCACTACACCCCCCTCTCTCACCAAATCTTGGGACACTCCTGCACTCCCCATCCACCATCCACCATCCACCACACAATTCCCACGACATAATGAGGGACAAATTTGAGGGAGGAAGTGGTTAAGAGTTGTCCGGAAGCTGGAATCTAGGTTGATGTGCAGACGACGGTAGGGCTGGGCAATGAGTCGCTTTAGTAAAAATCCGGATAATAGTGTTAGTGCACCTCTTCGGCAAATAATATGATATGAACGGCTTCGGCAAATGGGTTAGAGCCACTTCGACAAACGGGTGCACTCACTTCGGCGAACGGGTCAGGAAAGAGAGTTAAGAGTCTGAATTCGGATAGTGTTTCATTGAGAATTATCCGGCTATCCATATATAGATTATCCGGATTTTGCCCACCTCTAGTGAGCCCAACTAACGACTGTCCTTCCTGGAAAGTCCACCACTTACCCGACGTGAGGGAGAGGGAGGAAGGGAGGGGCTGTGGAGAGGGTGGGAGTGAGAGAGGAAATGGGGGTGGGGGCATTGTTATCACCTGACGACTGTCTTTATAGAGTCCATCACTTATCGGCGCGAAGGAGGGAGGGAGGAAGGGAGGAGGAAGAGGGAGGAAGGGAGGGGAGGAAGGGGGATGGGGGCATTGGTATCACCCATCGACTCCGGTGAAAAAGTCCTTCACTTACCCGGGGAGTTGGAGGGGGGGAGGCACGGACTATGTCTGTGAGCGAGGGAGGGGGGCTGTTACATTTCCATATCCGTAGAAAGAGGGAAGCGATGTATGGAAATTGTGGAGGTTGAGACGGCGAGGTGTCAAGGGGAGGAGGAGGAGGAGGAGGAGGAGGAGAATGAAGACTAAGGAGGAGCAGCAGCAGTAGAAAGGGGGGGGGAGTAATTGTATAAAACATTTACTTTGTGGAGCACAGCTTCCAATGACGACAGTTATATCATCCAAGGCGATGTCACTAGAGTCGCTGGAATTAGACTTGGCAGAAAATGTGAGATTGAATTTGTCCTGTCGTAGAGGGAGTTCCAAAGTGACTTGATTCCAGGCGTCGCCGTGGTCGCCACTCTTGACTACTAGTGGTTCTGAGGTCTGTGGTGTAAGCGTCCAGTACAGAGATGGGGAAGAAGAAAAAGGGTCAGGGTATGAAATATGAAATTGATAAAATGTATGTAAAAATCACGAATATAGAAGAAGTTTAGGAGGGAAAAGTGTGAAAAAAGAAAGAAAAGACAGGTTGAAATCTTAGAAAATGTAAATTGTAGTTTTATTTGCTTTGTGTGCGTGTGTTTGGTTTTGGGGGGGGTTCATTTTGTTTTCTTTTCTTTGTATGTTACTATCTTGTAACTCCTCTAACCTTTGACACTTACATGCTTTTTTCTGTTACTCTCTAGTAACATTTCTAATCTTGGACACTTACATGACCTATTTTTCTGTTGCAAATGCCGTAAACGCTTACTTAAACTGTGTTTTTAAAAATCTAGAAGGATACATACCCCGTCTATCAGCAGGGAGAGCGTTCCAACCTTGGATCCATACATGTTCACCCAGAAGCTGATGCAGTACAACGAGTCGCCATCGAATGGGACTGATGACGTCAGATTCGCCGTACCTCGATAGCCGTAAACAGCGTACCCACCAGAACCTAGATAGACAAAGTAGGGGGCTCAGACTTCCTCCACAGGACATTTTCTTTCAGCATATTGATGGGGATACTAGGTAATGTTATTTTTGGTATGCACAGGACATCTTCCTTTGTCGTAAATCGAAGCTGTTGCCTTTTGTTCTTTTTTTTTTTTCATTAAATGTTGCCGATAACATAACGATTCGTGAATTTAAAAAGTCAGAGAAAAGAGTTTAATCCTTTGTAGAAATATATCATCATCATCATCATCATCATCATCATCATCATCATCATCATCATCATCATCATCATCATCATCATCATCATCATCATCATCATTATCATCATTAATAGTACTGTTATCGTTATCATTATTATTTTATTGTTATTATTGTTAATGTTAGCATTAGTAGTAGTAGTAGTAGTAGTAGTAGTAG
>NW_004797336.1:1348162-1349930 GCF_000002075.1 Aplysia californica | reverse complement strand
CACACACACACACACACATACACACACACACTTATTAATATAATAGTGGTTTTACTGTGTTGTATTTGCTGATTGCTGTGTTTTAATGGTGTTGATTTTGTTCTTATTGAGGGGTTTTGTGTTGGTGGGGATGAAAATTGTGTTTTTGTTCTTGTTGCTGCTGCTGTTGTTGTTGCTGCTGCTGCTGTTTCTGTTGCTGTTGTTGTTGTTGTGTTGTAACTATAGATTTAGTTTCTAGTGTGGCTTTATCATTAACCCCATTCCTATTACAAGACGATATGTGTTCTTTATCTATTTACGTGAGTGTAAGATCGTGAACTGCTTCACCCCGAAAGACTAGAGATAACTAGTTATCATCTTTGAAATTTCTACTAGCCAAGCCCATTGACTTGAATTATAAAAATATTATTATTAACTCCGACCAGGTGCGTCAGCTACCCTCATGGTCGCCGTTCTTTGCTCTCTATAAAAACAGTTGCTGCATTGTTGCACATCATATCGTTATGGCCGCGCAAATAAGGAAAAACACTAGTTTCGCTATAGTATTGCGCGCTCATCCTTACCCTCCCCCTCCCCTCTCCCTTGTCCTTCATTTTGTTCCACATTGAGTCAAATTCGAGGCTTCGTGGTGAAGTCAGGCGCTCGTCAAAATGATAAAATCAAAGAAATCGTCATTTTCAGTTCGTTTAACCAACTTTTATTTTTTTATTTTTTTTGGCTTAGCACCTTTTATGTCCATTTAAAAACTCATTATTGAAAAATGTTGATCAAAGACATATAAAATGTAAATTTCCAAGGGCTCTCAAGCTTTGGAAGTCACCAAACTTCTCTTTAAGACTAAAGAGTATTTTTTCATCGAAAGCAAGATAAATAAACAAGCTTGCTTTAAGATGCTACCAATAGCTCTCATCATCATCCAGTGCCAGATCTGCGACAGACATCTGCGATCATGGTTCTCCATTCATTCCTTTGCTCGGATGCTCTAAAAAAAGCTACTTTCCCCTGATCTTTCCCTGTTACCCATTTGTTTAGATTACCCAAGTATGTTGTTCTGGGCCTTTCCCTGTCTCGCTTGCCCTCAATTTTGTCAGTGAGAGCTAGGTTTTCAAGACCCTTATGTCTATTTATGTGTCCCCAAAACTGCATTTGTCGTTTCCTGATTGTTTTTAACATTGAGCGACCCACGTGAGGTGAAAAGGAGGGGGGGCGAAGAAAGAGCACAACCTTGGGTATTAAAATACATTACACGTCTATGGGCATACCTGAGTCTTTGATTTAACAGTCAAGGCTTTTAAGTCTGCACACGGGGCGGAAAGCTTAGATAACTGTCCCTCAATTCTTCATGTGACTCCGTCTATCAAAATCATGGTACTACAATGCCGTCCAAATCCCACTCCCACCCCACCCCTTTTTTTCTTACAGTCCATCTCCCGATTTTTCTCCATCTTTCCCTCCTCAGTACAAGTCTCACTTGACAACCCCACCCCACCCCCTTACTTTCATATGAAGGGTGTGGTTAACTCAAAGGTTTACCTTCTATATTTATCCCGCGCCCTTTCCTTTTGAAGCCCGACTACAAAGAGTGGAAACCCTTACTCTCTCATTATATTTTTATACCTACTTATCCAACACACATACACGAAAACACACACACACAAACATACACACGCACACACACGCACACACGCGCACACACACACACACACACAAACATACACACACGCACACATACACATACACGCACACACACACTCTCACGCACACACAC
>NW_004797336.1:1339936-1346298 GCF_000002075.1 Aplysia californica | reverse complement strand
TATCTATATATATATTTATACATAGTTTAAAAATGAAAACAAACTATTTTCGGTTGGTCCCCTTAACAGAGAAACTTTCATTCGCTCTCTTTCTCTCGCCATGGCAACACATAATAACTAATATCTCCAAGTGTAGCCAGCGTTTGCTCCGTTTATCACCTGTCGGTTTTCACCACTTGTCAGCTGAAGGGGATTCCCCTCGACTTTTGTTAAGGTATCCGAGCAGTTTCGGACACGAGATAACGTTCTAGCACATGACCTCGGCGTTCCCGATAAATCGTTATCAAAATTAAATTCTTCATTCTGTTACATTCCCTTTGTTCAATGAGCACGTTGTGTTGTTATAATCTTTTGGATCTGCTGGAAGGGTCACTTTAAAAGAGTGAACACTCTTTAAAAATATGTCATGAAATACATCAGTATGCTTTCTTTTTTGTTGTTGTTGTTGTTGCTATAGTTTTGTTATTTGTATGTTGTTTGTTTGGGTGGGGGGGTTGGGTTGGGGGTGTTTTGTTTTTGTTGTTGTTTCTATTTTTGTTTTGTTTTGTTTTGTTTTACCCTAAGCATTTTTACGCTCTTAATGAAACATTTAGATCATTAAGGAGGGGGGCTTCGACCCTGCCTGCCATGGCCGCTATGGACTGAGAGAAATACAATGTCTTATCATAAAGACAGAGACAGACAGACAGACAGACACACAGACAGACAGACAGACAGACAGACAGACAGACAGACAGGCAGACAGACAGGCAGACAGACAGACCTGCAGACGTAATAAACACCTTAGTCAAGCATCACACTAAAGCATGAGCTGGATTGCTTGGAAAAGGAAAGACCTCCGAGGCAGAGACATAAATTAAGAGACTTTCTCCCTATGAACAGCACTCTTATTTCTCAGTCGTTCTCGGGGAAGCTTTCGTGTTGAAATACTGTGTTAGTTTTAATATTTTATTTGTCAAAAATGTCCTTCAATGATCAGTTTTACTAGACTTTTTGTCTACGTCCGCCCGACCGTACTTCTGTTTTTTTGTTGCACAAAATCATATAAGCTCGCGGGACACGCTGATATGTTCTGTTTGGTAGGAAATTATTTTTAATTTGGCGCGGGCGGCAGGCGAAGCCTAGTCTTATCGATTTTGGACCACCAAGGGATCTTTATCGTGCGCAACTTTCACTCGGGACCTTCGATATTTTTTCGCCCATATCCGAGGAGGCTAGAAGTTAGATCTTACCTACCCTAAGATCCGGGGTGTGTCTGAAAGACAAGCAGTTAGAGAAGGAACCACGCGCACGGAGTAGCACAAGAAAGGCTGCAGAAAGAGTCAGGAGCCCAGAGGAGGGGGGGAAGGGGGGGGCAGAAAGTGGAGACGAAAGCAGAGGGTAAAAAAAATGGATGGAGAGCTGGAAATGAGGTGAAAGGAGAACTATTATAGAGACAAAAATGTTCTGTCGCTGTCAGGTTTCGAACCTGGGCGCTATTGAATGAGAGGCAGACACCGTAATCTCTAACACCATGAGAGCCCTCTCCCCACCCCCCACCCCACCCCTCCTCCCTGGACCACACATTTACAAAGATGATGATTGTATAGATAACGAGGATGATAACGAGGACGATAACAATAATGATGATCAAAGTCATAAACAGAAAAAGAAAGTAAAGAGGAGCAGTACTCACGGTAACAATGGCAAGTCCACGGGAACAGGAAAGCTAACATGAAAGTAATCTCCCATTCCATTGTAAGTTTTCCTTGATGTTTACAAAGTAGAGCTGTTCTTCCTTCTCACTCTGACATCGGTAATGGCTCGTCAGTGGCTGTATTCCGTTGAATCACTTATGACCCTTAAATGTTGACACGGTTCTTAATATCTAACCAGAGCGCAAGTTTTCAATTGAAAACTTACATCTTTGTTCTTCGGAATTAATATTTTTTAAAATACTCTCCCGAATTACGGTCCAGGTAAAGGGTTTAGTTAATTCCACAACGATTTACAAATTCTTCTGTACTTTCTGACTTTAAACCACTCTTTATAGAAGTAGTAAAGTGATTTCTTCTCAGTTGACTGACGTACCAAGATCATTTACTTCACGTATAATGTGACTCTGAAACTCCCACAGAAAGCGTTTTGCCTCGATAATACAACGTTGATAAATCAATGCTCAGAGACGCCAGCAGAATAATCAACACGTCCTTTTATCTTCCAAAACCCGACTTTTTATCTGAATGGTATAACAATATAGGAGTACACTTACTGCAACACACACACACACACACACACACACACACACACACACACACACACACACAATATCTATATCTAGTTGCGACGGGCTGGGTAGCTACGTTATCTCCCACTACGACACGGTGGGTCTCCGGGATGAGCCGGTCACGGTACGATATTGATACCCCTATCTATATAGATCACACTGAACTGATAATCAGGGATGTAAACGATTAAGTGCCACTTCACGTCAAAACTTGCGAGGGAAAAAGCAATAAAAGAAAACAAAAACAAAAAATCGCCAGAACTTCAAGTTCATCCGCCAAAAGGAAATTTAAGTCATTGTTTATCTATCTGTCAATCTCGTATATGCAGTGTTCAATCAAAGTTAAAGTGAGGCCCTCCTCCCCCTCTTTTCCCCCTTCCCCCCTTCCTCATCCACAACTACACCCATCCCGACCCTCGGATCAGTTTTCTGGGTTGAAGAAAAAGATATTGAAAAGAGACAAGGCGGAAAAGGAACATCATCTACGGACAGACGGCCAGGCCAACGAACGACAGTGGGCAAAAAAATATTCCTGATGGGTTCCATTGACCTGAAGGTTTCGCAAAACTAGTCATAGTTCAATACTATCTATATGCTTCATTTTAGCTGACTTGCCTATGGTACGTAGCGTAGGGTTTTTAAAAGAAGAGAATCCATTTAAAGGACAATAACTAGATCATCGTTGCATCAATTTCAACAAAACTTTGAATGAATAAAATTCAACCATGAAGAGATTAAGTTGGTCAAAGAAAGTCGATAAACATGTTCGACAGCTATCAAGTTTCAAAAATTTCCAACAAAAACTGAGAAAAATGTAAAACTGTACAACTTCTTAAAAATCAATCATTTTGTCATACTGTCCGTGATTTCAGAGTAAAAACGGGAAAGCTATTTCTTTGTCATTTAGTTTGTTGGGTTTTTCTTATCTCTCTTTCTTAGGTTCAAGACAAGTGAGTATACTATTGTTCGGAGGATTAAAAGGCCATGCCTTCATTACGATCTGGTCACTTTGAGAAAACCTAGGCCTATATTCTAACCTCTGTATCAAGACGGATTTTGAAACACAGAGACAGAAGAAGCAGAAAAACAGAACAATAACTAGACAAAAAATTCTGAAAGACTTGCGCAAATTGATGTGCCTTTATTCGATCAGTGGCCATACCAACAGCAAATTGTGCGAGCAAAATCAGTTAAGTGTCAAAACGATCAGCTTTTATTCTATAGTTTACAAAGAATTGGGATTTTTATATAGGTCTACAAATACGCAGTCTAGCACGGACCTAGTGAACACTTACAACTTACATAGCGAAAAGGCATATGGCGAACATATTCTAAGGTCTCAAATTGTTTCCACGTATTTCTTTGAATTCAAACTCGCACATAGCAATAACAATAATATGTGCATAACGAAAGTAGTTGGCGTCAGCAAGGGAGGATCACATTAAACTCGACCGAAGTAGCTGTGATGAGAAAGGCCACGGTATGAGTATAGTATTAGGCCAACGACCTCTCCATAAGTTGGGGGGGGGGGCAGGACGTGAAATTGCGTAGGTCACAGAAATATTCGACTATCAATCTTACCTGCACACTTCAGTTGCTGGAGGGGAGTCAGTGTTCGCATGAAGACACGTACAGTCGAAGCTGTCATAACGGCCGCCTCCTATACAATCGGTCAATTTCCATCTTGCCCCTTCCATTTTTTTTTATATTGTGATAGCATTGACTAAGACGATAACCTGTCCGACGTGGCCGCTACATTTCATCAACGAACAACCTCACTACCCAGCCCTCCCCCAAAAAAATTGTTCGCAAGTTCAGTTCTTCCATAGCTCGAAGCTTTGTTATAAATTATATATCGGCCCCTGATGCTGTGCACAAGCCGTCATAATCCATTCGTCAGTCATTATTGTTAGTCCCTTCAATGAATGAACCGATTATGTTACGTATGTTGCTCCCACTGTTCAACCAAGTTGACCAGTAGGTAACAAATTGACATCTGCTAGTGAGGGAGGCGTGTAAGCCACCCCCAACTGGCTGGACACAAATCATAAGTGAGATGAGCAGTCGAAATGTTTACCCATGAGTCTTCTATACGACTTTATCCTCTGAAAATCTGAAAAATTATAATCGAAAGTGTCGCTACCGGAGTCTGTAGTGTAGCTGTTAGGCGCTTTGCTGTCGCACGCAGGACAACCGAGTTCAATTCCCAAGTGGGAGGGATTTTGTGTGTGTATCACGGTCTTTCTGCTGCGATGTTGTATCTCTCTTAGCTCGTGTTGGCCCTGACAGGCTAGATCGGAAGCTGCTTTCTAAATTATCTAATTTTTTTTCGATTTGGGGAGGAGGGTAAAAAATACTACTTTTAAAAATGAAGAATCTGTCACTGAGATCCTCTCTGAATAGTAAATACCCTATCCCCAATCTCAACGTATTATGAAGAAGTAGATATTTATTTTGAAGGGCAAAACAGAAGAAAGGTAACATTTTAATATGAAGATCTGAATTTTTTTTTTACAATTTAAACTCATGACCCTTTCGATACGCAATTAAGGAGCACCTGAATCAAGTCCTTTCTGCAAAAAGGCTGAGTGTCGGTTTACTCCGTTCGTGTGAGGGGTTTTTTTTCCAAAATGTTATAGTTCTTTTCACCATAACTTCGGTTCTAGAACAGATATCCTCGAAATATAAAGTGCAGAATACTCAAAAGAGTCCCCGAAAGCAAAAGTCAAAATTTACATACGCAGACACATTCCCAATTCTTGTCGATTGCCTTTCATTATTAAACTGTTTAATCACCATTTTTTATTTTTTATTTCTCCACTGGGTGTGATCTGTACTCTCATTCCCACGCGAAACATTGAACACGAAAAGTTATAATTACGGCTTATGAGGTAAACGATAATTAATGTCTCAGGGTATGTTCTTGGCGGGCATATACTTGATCCCACCGTCCTTTCACAGCCTAGTATTACTGTTGGTGAAATCGGTTTGTCTCTACCCTATTTTTTGTTGTTGATAAGATTTTAAAAAAGGGGGCCAGTCATTGACCTTGTTACTGTAACAAAAAAATCACGATGACTTAGTGGAATGGGATAGTTTTACAATTGTTTTTATCAGTTGAAAAGTAATTAATTAGCTAGCCTAAATCAACAGTAGATTTGTCAGCTTAGAGAAGGAGCAGAAATATAACTATTTTCTATCAAGATTGAGCAAATAAAGCTTGCCATGTTTCTTCCATTTGTAATGTATCCATAATTCCATAACTTAAAGCACACCACATGATGCTTATTTAATCATATTAAACCATAAGTACTCTGTATCAACTATTTTTTACCGAACACAACTTTGCTCACTGCCATCAGGCAGGTCCGTGTTTTATACCCAGTGCACTCTGTCAATTGGATTCAACAATAAAATTGAGTCCGTCCCAGCCAGAGTTTCCTCCTTGGAAGGGCAAAAGCTACCATTTTAGCACGATACGACCGATTGAACTCACTAC
Organism: Aplysia californica; assembly: GCF_000002075.1. NCBI lineage: Eukaryota > Metazoa > Mollusca > Gastropoda > Aplysiida > Aplysiidae > Aplysia > Aplysia californica. The sequence continues at coordinate 1,340,533 of NW_004797336.1, read as the reverse complement.
CTTGAAAACAATCACCTCTGATTTTGATGGTCACAGTCGAGTTTAGTCTAATTCTGTCAAAGGATGAAGGAAAGTGTTGCTGGCCCCGAATGAATTTAATGAATTCGATCGGAAGGGTGCACTGGGCATTAGGACTGTGGTAATAAGGTCACGCTCAAGGACACATCGACCACCGTGGTCACCAATTTAACAGCTTATCACTGGCATAACTTGGTATACAAAATTTAAAGGACGCCTCGTCCCTCACTAAACCACTTAACAACCACCACCCCCCCCCCCCCCCGCCTGCCAACGTTTAGATTTAAATATATCATAATTCAACAAAATGATAATTATTTAATCGTTACTTTTACTAGTAGCAATGAAAATTATAATAACAATAATAACAACAATTACAATAACAATTATAACAATAATAATAATAATTATTATTATTATTATTATTAAATAATAATAATAATAATAATAATAATAATAATAATAATAATAATAATAATATTAAATATAATAATAATATAATATTAATAATAGAGACTGCAATAATATTACAATAATCATCTTTCTTTTGTTTGTTTGTTTTTGTAAAGTGTTTTACGG
>NW_004797336.1:1327436-1334936 GCF_000002075.1 Aplysia californica | reverse complement strand
AGATTGGAAAACAGAGCAATTACAAATATCATGAAAATCCTGGACTTAACATAACAGGTGCTCATTAATGTTATTTTGTTTTTATTTAGAAGCTGTTGGTTTCGTGTATAGCACGAAACCTTTCTCGCCCATGGACTGTGTTGGTTAAATGTTGGACATAATCATCTGTCAGTGAGGAACAGAGGCAACGAAACTACCATGGTTTTGGGTGGTCTGGAACGGAATGAACAATACCGCCTTCGTGAAAATCACCGGATGTCTTGGCTTAGTGGACTGCATCGATCCAGTGCTGGAACATCATGGCATACCCTTATTTTCGTGATGGTGTCATCCATGTAGACATTTTTATGCATTGCAAAGCACTTTCTCACTGGGCCAATGCCACTAGACTGTTCTTGGAAAGCCAAATTAAATCAACGTTGGAGCGGTCATCAATAATTAATAGTCCCGATATGAATCCTGATGTTCGCCCTTCGCTGTCGAAGATGACCTTGACTTCATATCACGGGCGGGGTTGGGTGTGTGTTGAGATGGCTGATCAAGCCGATCTTCGCTTGGAAATGTATGTTGCAGTAGGGGTAGGGGATGTTTGGGACTGAACTAGATTGAAAGGTAGGGCTCTCTCGGGGGGAGGGGGGTTCAGCTGCCGTCTCCGTTCTTTATTTCACATGCGTCTTTCTTCGAACTTGGGTACTCCCGATCTTACTAAGGAACGCCAAACTGTACAACTGCGAGCAGCTTCTTCCCAGGTGGTATGAGGAATGTCTTATCTCTTCAGGCTATATCTCTTCCGGGATGCTTTCAGAGCATTTTTGAAGCGGTTTATTTTCTGTCCACCGAGAGGATGTTTGCCTAGAGTCAGCTCACCATAGAGTAACCTCTTTCGGAGGCGAGAGTCGTCCATGCGGTGAACGTGGTCGACCCGCTGGAGCTGAGAGTGCAGTAGGGTAGCGTATGCTCTCCATCTTGGCCCGCTGTGATATTTCATTGTCTGGGACTCTATCTTGCCCCTTGATACGAAGCAGAGTCCTGATGCATCTCATGTGGAAGGCATTGGGCTTCTTGGCATGCCGGCTGTAGATTGCCCACGTTTCGCAGGCGTAGAGCAGGGATGGTAGAACTACTGCTTTATACACTTTGAACTTGGTGGTAAGGCTCAGTCCTCTTCGCTCCAAGGCCTTGTCTTTCAGTCTGCCGAAGGCTGAACTAGCTCTGGCAGTTCTGTAGGCCACATCCTCATCGACATTGACCGAGTGAGAGAGGATGCTGCCAAGGAAAACAAACGTTTCTGCCACTGCCAGTGTCTGACCGTAAATGGTAAATTGGGGCTCTATGTAAGAAGCCGATGGGGTTGACTGGTGCAGTAATTTGGTCTTCTTTGTGGAGACGATGAGGCCGAAATTGTCACGGGGTTTGGAAAAGCGGTCCACGTTTCCTTGCATGTCTGACTGTGTCCTGGCATTCAGCGTGCAGTCGTCCGCAAAGAGGAAATCGTGGGCTATGCCTTCATGGACTTTGGTCTTCGCCTTTAGCCTCCGAAGGTTGAAGAGTTTCCCATCAGTGCGCAACGAAAACCGACACCGATATCTCCGTCGTGATAGACGTCTGTTAGCATAGCTGAAACATCATGCTGAACAGAGTGGGGACCAGCACGTAGCCTTGTTTCACTCCATTAGAGACGGGGAAGGGCTGGGAGTACACACCATTGTCCTGCACTCTTGCGTGGAATTGCTGGGCCATCAAGATGAACTTTGCGGGGCACCCGAACTTGGCCATGATCCTCCACAGCCCTTCACGGCAGACAGTTTCAAATGCTTTCGTCATGTCCACAAAGGTGGAGTAGAGTCCAAGGTTTTGCTCTTGGCATTTCTCTTGTAGTCGAAGATCACGTCCAAAGTACTTCGCCCCTCGCAGAATGCACACTGACTCTCGGGGAGCAGGTCGTGTTCCAGGTGTGCAACGAGGCGATTGAGCAGGATGCGAGCCTGAACCTTCTCAGCACTGGAGAGCAGGGCGATGCCTCGGTGGTTGTCGGTGGTGTTCCTGTTTCCTTTGCGCTTGAAAAGGTGGACAATCGAAGCGTCTTTGAGTTCCCGTGGCAGCTTTTCTTGTAAACGCATGGAGGTAAACAGGCCTGTCAGTCTCTTCTCTGTATTAGTGTCGAGTCTCCAGAAGCGTAGATTTCAGCTTGAGTGAAGTCAGCACCTTGTGCCTTACCACTGGACAGCGTACATGCGTTTGATGGTGAACACTACTTCTTCTTCTGTTGGTAGGTCTACCATAGTGTTGTCAATTGGCAATAAGAATCCTGCATGTATGTGAAGTCCCATGAAACAGCAACTGAAGCAAAGCAACTTTACTCCCTATTCAAACCCTTTGTTTGCAACTATCTGTGATATTCGGGAGGAAATGACAGACAATTATGTCAAACGTTTAAGAGTCGATGCCAAAGGGTTCGTGCACTAAACAAGACCAATGGCTCTTAAGCAAAATAACAATGAGCACATTTATTATTGTTAAGTACATGTTGTGCGTGGTATTTGTGATTTCTTTATTTTCTGTTTTGTTTGAAACTATCTTAACAAAATATAGTAATGAAATATTGTTTATAGCTCAGAGAAGATTATCCCTTCATTGGATATGAAAGGTATGTCCATTCTATGAATATTAATATTCCTCAATACACGCGCGAAGACAATTTTGCGTTTCTTTGATTTCGCACAATTTTGCCAAGCATGATTTTTTAAGGTCAATTTTGAGTTACCACATCTCAAGTGTCTCTTAAACATTGATGAATTATAAATGTATCATATGATGCAATGTTTTTTTTGCTATAAATGGATATGCTGCATGAGTGGGTTGTGCAATGCTTTAACACGATTATAGGGTGATTACATTTTTCAAGTTTCTTTTGGACGCCATAGACGCTATATCATATACAATTGAACTTCTCCAAGACAACAGCCCATTGTCGTGGAGAAAGTGGTCATCTGAGACAGATGGTCCTTTCGGGCAGTATCATCATAACAATAATAATAATAATATTACAGAAGAAGTGCAAAGGGAGAAGTGGAAAGTTGTACATGAGCTTGTCTTGGACAAATTGACTGTATTATACTGTATTATATCGTCATTCATATTAATATTATGATTACAATAATGAAGAACCGGTTGGAGAGTGGTCCACGGCAAGATTTCAAGCAACTTGGCCTAAAGTAACATTCTCAGGAGTCAGCCTATCCAAATGTTACTCTTTGTGCATTACTCTTTGTGTATTACTCTTGGCATGTTACTTTTTGTAAGGCAGCGACATATTTGATGTTGGGTGGGCGATCCTTGCTAGTAGACCCTATGCGTGCAGCGCTAGCGAGTCGTCTGAGCTAATCCCATCAAAGGCTGGCTGTAAATCAGAGGAAAAGGCTGGATGGGAAGACACTGACTTAACCCACAAGGTTATGCTGACAAGGGGCGTAATCCAAGAAATGGATGCACCTCCTGCACGCTAGTGCAGGGGCCAAGGGGGATAACCCACTGAGCAGGTCTGAAAAACCCTCGGGTATCGCTTGGCACGCGACGTCGGGGACACTCCAATTTTTTGTCAGACTCCAGAGATCATGTACGTCACATCGACTCGTCTTTTTTTTTCTATTGGCTGGTCAGGCGAAGAGTTAGTTTCAGTAATCCTGTAATCTCTATATCGTTAAGCGCATGGTTGTGCAGCAGGTTGATCAATAAAACTTTAGACAGACTTAAAAATAGCAAGACGGCTGTAGATATTTGTATTATTATGGGGTTTTCGTTCATTTCCTTGTTTTCATTTGAAGTACGGCGCTTATTTGACCTATTTGTGTTGTAAGTATAGTAAAACGCTTGCTAAAGCTAATTGATATTAATAAAAACTTTAAAGATTCTTTTCCCGACTTATAGTATCTGCTACCCGTTGGGCTTAGGGTTGAAAAGTTGGCGGGGGAGCGGGTAGCCTATGTTTGTGACAGGGGAGGGAGGGGGTGGGTGTGTTGTCCGCTGTGTTCCATTCTGGTTTTCTGTTTGGTTTGATTTAGTTTGATTGTGAAGCCCATCTCAAAACTTCTATTTTATGTTCTACTATTTAGCTGCAGTGTCACTTTTTCTTATAAATCTACTGTTGAAAAAGTATGTGAATTATTTCTTTCAAAGATGAGGTTATTGGTAGATTTTCTCCATCCAAATCCCATACTTACAACCCGTGTCCTAAAGATTCATCTGATCAAATATTTAAACCAAAAAAAATCTGATGATAAGAATTTTGTTTGACCCTATAATATAATGATGGTCTCTCATTTCGTTCTTTGGTGTCTAGAGGCTTCAACGTTGAGTATTAAAATTTACGCTTTTGCAAAATCATCCAAAGAGCCAAAAAGAACTTAAGATGAAAATATTTGTCGTATTTTCTTACTCACCGAACGCAGAACTTGAGATGCCACATTGTTGAAGTTTTGAGAAACCATAACGCTTTCAGAACCACAATGAAGAGCTGCCGTTGTCCACAACAATAAAAGCTACAGTATGGCATTATTCGCCCAATATTCAGCCATAGTAGTTTCGTACGCTGTAAATGATTTGAAAGGGCAAAAAAAACCCCCAAAATTATATTATTTTAAAGGCCCCCCCGCCCCCCCCCCCCCCCCGCCTTGCAACACTGTAAGGCTATCTAAGATGGGGCTTTAAATGCATCAGAAATTGGATGTCTGAAAAGGACACCCCGATGTTTTCCATTGTAAGCTATCTGTATAAAGTATCACATAAAAATTACTTTGATTAGTTTGTTTTCACTGAGAGTTAAGAGCATTGCTTTACTTCAGAAGACCTTTAACATTCTTTTCAAAAGAAAGTGGGGCATTTCTTGAAAGCAAAAAGACTAAGTAGTATATCAGGATAATATCACTTTACACAAAAGTAGGTAAAACTCAAGGAGTTTACAGTTCTTAACTCCTTGGTAAAACTTGTTGACCCATGGAAGTCCGTTTCATATACTGAAGTCTGCCGTCTATTTGGCATAAATTCAAAGACAAGTGTGTCTATACGCATGTATGTGTGTTTGTGCTCCCGTGAGTGAGTACCTACTCTTTTGCTCTTTTCACTTTCGGTTAAAAGGAACTCTACTGGAAAGATGGAGGTTTTGAAACACATATGTTGGCATTCTATTTAAAGAACCCATTATAAAATGAAACTGCTTCGCCTGGGTGCTCTTCTGAGGGGACATAACTCGCTCCTGGCTTTTCCATTACGCAGAAGAGCGATAATCACCTCGTTGCATCATGACAGTTTTGATCAGCTTTAAGAAGAATGTGATTCTGTGACGGGACAGCACCTCACAGAGGTGGGAAGTAAATAGAGTGTGTAGTAAGAGGTAAAAACCTCTTGTTAAAAAGCTGTATAAATAGTCTAGAAAATTACTTTGTATTGCTTGTTTATTTAAGTGAGGGGGAGGGGGGCGTTTTTATTCCCGTAAGGGGGGGGGGGTTGTTTCGTACTGTTTTTGTTTGATGTTAAGGCTGTTACTTTTTGTATTTGTTTAAAGGAGATAGAGTTTATGGTATTTGCCATCTCTTCGGGCGTCTGATGAGGATTTCGGTTTCTTCGTTTCCTGATTTGTTTGTTTCTTTCTTTCTTCGTTTGTTTATTTTTAGTTAAGTTTGTTTGTTTTCTTGTTTGTTTATCTGATTGTTTGTCTGTCTGTTTGTTTGCGGTTCTTGGTTGTTTTTTTCTTGTTTTGTGCGTGAGTGTGTTTTGTTTTTGTTTTGGGGAGTGTTTTGTTTCGTTGTTGTTGCTTTGTTATTTTTGTTTGTTTGTTTTTTGTTTTTGGGGGGTTGTATTTTTTAGGGAGGGTGGAGGGGAGGGTTGTGCTGAGTTTGGGGGGAATGGGGGTGTATGCAACACCATACATCGTTCCAACTTACGTGGTCCAAAAAAGTGCAAAACACCTTCTCTTCTTTTCCAAAGTCTGTGTAACGCGGTCTTTTGAGAAAGAGAGAGAGTGAGATCAACTGGCGGCGATTTCAATTGGGTTAAATCGATTTGAGATCGCGTGCCGGAGAAAGACTTCGTGATGAGCGGAGACTGGGCCGGGAGACATCTGGATTCCTCTCCTCATTAGGGACAATGGGACGGTTCCTACAATAAACAAAAGTATCTTATTTTCTAATTGAAGCCGTTCTGATTCACTGGAAAGCTATATGGGGATTTTATTTATAACTGTCTTTGTCTGGTCGGAAGTGTTTATTTGTAATGTGAATAGTGTATGTTATTTATTTATCAATTTTCATACTAGTTTATTATTTATTTATTTATTTATTTATTTATTTATTTATTACTCAATTACTCCTTTATTCATTCATTCATTCTTTTAACTGTGCATTTATTTTTAGCTTCTTTTATTTAGCTTTAAAAATTCGCTTTTAACGTGGAAGGGGGTCATATTTGTTTAATATTATGCTTTTCCAAAATGGTAATTTATCGTATATATATATGAAAATACGTTGTATAGTAGTAGATGATCACAAAACAAGCCTCAAGTGTATGCTATTGTTTTACGCTAATGTTGACCCAAAGTAAAATTTATTACCACAAAAATAGAGTTTTGGTTCGTTGATCAAATAGTTCTTTTTTGTTGTCTTTGGCCGGCGCCTCTGGTATGGCTGTTATGCGTTTTGCCACCGCGCACAGAAGACAGGAGTTCGATTCTCGTGTGGGGAGATTTCTTTGTTTTGGAGTACCTTTGTCTTTCTCCTGACACCTTATATCCCTTTCCACCTGGGTTGGCCTTGAAAGTCATGATCGAGGCCGCTCAGCTCCTAAATGATCTAAACAGTGCCAATGTGGGACGTTATACTTTTATAATTACATGTACATTCATTTTTATCTTTGAAACTTTGATTGCCTTAATTCTTGTGTCCCATGACCTTGCGTTTCAATCAATTGCTCTTTTGTCTTTCTTTTTCAGTTCTAAACCATATCAAAAGAGCTCTTATGTCATAGTTTGAGACGCCTGATTTCGATCCCGGCAAAAGTATCAACTAGGATTTTTCTTCCCTTTTTTAAAGACTTCTTAAAGGCTGTCGCAGTTGCGAGCGCCGTAAAACCTTCTACTATTATTATTTGAAGAATCAAACGTAAAAGCCGTCTCCTAGTCTGTTGTACATAACCGAAACGTCTCTCTCTTTCTCTCTCTCTCTCTCCCTCTCTCTCTCTCTCTCTCTCTCTCTCTCTCTCTCTCTGTGTGTGTGTGTGTGTGTGTGTGTGTGTGTGTATGTGTGTGTGTGTCTTTTATGCGTGTGTTTGTGTTTGTGAGTCAGTGAGTATACGCCTATGTTGAATTGCGTACATGCGCTAGCTTCAGTACCAGTTGCCACCCACTATTGAATTTTTAAAGTTTCAGCAGACAAAAATCACTGTTATGCGATGTATTCGAATTTACATGAAAGGGAAAATAATTACATTTTTGTTTTCTCCGAATAAACG
>NW_004797336.1:1324948-1326282 GCF_000002075.1 Aplysia californica | reverse complement strand
ACAATATGATGATGATGATGATGATGATGATGATGATGATGATGATGATGATGATGATGATGATGATGATGATGATGATGATGATGATGATGATGAAGATGATGTTCTACAAAAGTTTTTCTACTCCAACAATAAAGCAACCCTACAGTGTGCGGTTTACTGGTTGTAATATCTGCAAAAGAATCTATAGATTGTGGTTCCGAACTCCTGAAGTACAGAGGATCCTGATTGCATAGCATACAGATCACAGCAATGCTAACAAAGCTGAATTTAGAACCGGTTTTTTTTTTCATGTGGCAAGCTTGTGTGAACGAAAAAATGAATGTTCAGGAAAAGCAAATTGATTACGTTGTTTTAAATTGAAACTATAGTCAGTTGTTGACGAACGCCTTTGTCTGTTTCCTTCCAGTTACGACAGTTTACGTCTCTTCCCATGTACATGTATATCGGTTGCTTTTGTCCACGTCTGTTTCTGAGCTACTTGGTGTTAATTATTCTGTAAATCCCAACTCTGCTCAAAGACAGCGTCAAGCAGTAAAGTCATATCCGTCTAACGCCTGTCTGAAAACTTAAAGTCCGCCCTCCGTTTTCTCTTTCCGTTGCAAGCAGGTATGAAATGTTTGGAACCTTTTTACTCCTGTATTTCCTTTCTGTTGATGAAGCAAAAATGGGTTTTTGCGTTGGCGCAGCCGTGTATCTTGTAACCATGAAGTTCGAGGTCGAGGTATGGGTTAAACTTGTTTTGAACAAAAGAATTAAAGTGCTTTCTACAACCTTGAAATCTCAGACAAGATGGAATGGAAAAAAAAAAACTGGCATCAACTGCCTTCAACAGCACGGAAGGTAGTTTCGGGTTTTATATTTTGTCATTGATTTTTTTAATTTTTTTTATTTTGTTTGCATGTTTTTGAGGGGAAGGGTGTTTGTTTGTTTCTTTATTTATTTACGTTTTATTGTTGTATTTTTAATTTCACAACGTGGTTATCTTTTATTTTCATTAAGTATTGTGGTATTGTCCGTCGACTGCTGTTGTTAGCAGTTAGACCCTTCGCCTTCATAAGCAGAAGACCAGAGTTCGATTCGTCGTGCGGGTTTGATTTTTCGGGTGACGGTTTAGTTGAAAGTCTACCGCAATGTTTCTGGTTTGGTTGAAGGTCTGCGGCCGAACCAGTCTGACATTTGGTTTTTTTGAAAGTCTATCGCTAAGGTTTTATCTATAAAGGTTGAAGGCAGCAAATGGCCATTCAAAAATGCTTTGGAGGTTGTAGTTTGTGGAGGGAGAGGGGAGGAGAAGCGGGATTTGTTGGTGTGGTTGGGGGGGGGGATGTTTCCTT
>NW_004797336.1:1322087-1323106 GCF_000002075.1 Aplysia californica | reverse complement strand
ATCTATCTATCTATCTATCTATCTATCTATCTATCTATCTATCTATCTATCTATCCGAGATTTTACCAACGGCGGCTTGGATAGCACGTATGACCCCTGACCAATTGAGCTTCCAACAAAATTGATTCACGGCAGTCACGTGTCCTCTTGTCACTTTTTGTCCAGCTGTAGGGGCGGTGCTAATCTCATCACAGACCCCGCCTCCTCCGATAGGGGTGTGTTTATTGATTTCACGAGAGCCTATTGCACGCAGATTTACAGTGTAGTGGCTCCCTCAATAGACGGAGAGTGAGGGAGGAGACCTGCTGTTGTTTCTGGGATAGAGGCTACTGTGTGGTTGCTTCGGGGCTGAGGAGAGAGGGAGGTGGAGAAACGGAGAGAGAAACAGAGACAGAGAGGAGGGAAGAGAAAAATACAGCGCGGTGGTGGGCGAAAAAAAGGAGTGAGGGAGAGAGATGAGGTGGAGAGAGGGAGAAAGAGAGAAAGGGTCAGTTTGAGATGTGGGGGAGAGAAATGAGGTAGAGAGGGGGTGCACAAAGAGAGAGGAAAGGAGGGACCCCTCTTAGAGAGGAGTGACGGGAGGGAGAAGAAAAAAAAAAGAAAGGGAGCAGAAAGAAAGGGAAGGGGGGGGGGAGAAAGGCAATACGAGTGGGGGAGAGAGAGACAGAGAGAGAGACAAAGAGAGAGAGAGGGAGAGAGAGAGAGAGAGGCTGAGAGAGAAAAAAAAGTCCAAGAGATAAAAGAGTTGGTGTGTGTATGGGTGTGTCTGTGTGTATATGTGTATGTGTGAGTGTATGTTTGTGGAACGTGTATGCGAGTGTTAGAGTACATGTGCTTATGTAATATGATATGATATATACATGAATATAATCTGTAAATGTAAGTATTCACGCATGAGTGTATATATGTGTGTTCTTTTGTGTGAGCTTTAAGGACCGCATACCATTTTATTCCTAGACTTCTTTCCCCCCTTGTTTGTCCGTCTATCTGTCTGTGTCTCTCGCCATGGTATATATATA
>NW_004797336.1:1318183-1319605 GCF_000002075.1 Aplysia californica | reverse complement strand
ATTATTATTAATTGTTTTTATTATTATTTACTAGCTGGGTCTCCTTTCGACGAAAGGAACGATCGGTGCATTAACATCAACTGAAGGTCATTGGCCTACTATACTTACACTCTACCGAAATAGAGCAATAAATCTTGAGAGAAAAGTGACACATGTGTTTCCAAGTTGCCAAATACAATATAATAGAATTATAGATTAATTCTCTATTCCGCTTTCGTGGTTGTACACACCAGAATTTCAAAAGTGTGAAGCATTGCGCACGGTTGGTGAACGAAAGCCTCACTTGTTTACAATGGTGTCTAAGAAGACGGAGTTTCCAAAGATTAGATCTAAATGAAACTAAAGAAGAACTGAAAATTAAACTACAGTGACTTCAGATTCCTCAATAAAACGGTGCATCCTTTACTTTATTCTGAACCATCAATATTTTTTTCAAATTCGAAAGTTAAGCGGTTCTGAAGTTTTAAGCGGCCAAAATGACGAACTTTCACAAATATTATATAGATATCTATACAAGATTATCATTAAAACTATTACTACATAAATACTATGTATTATCATAATATGAAATTATTATTCATACTTTTACTACACAGTATGGATTATCCCCATCAATGTAATTATTGCTAATATCATTAGTATGCTGTCTGTTTCTTGAAATTCTTCTTTTCAACAACTAGTGTTTCACTTCAAAAGAGTGCAAGGTTTGATTTTTTTGAAAATTATAGTTAAGATGTTTGCCTTATGATTGTTTTCTTGCAATGTGTATCTCTCGTTGCATAATCTCTTGTTCCAGTTACTATGTTATTTACGAAACAGAATAAGTAGTCAAGAATTTCTTTTACATTTTACGTTGGATTACATACACATACTTGAACGGGGTGTTTGAGCTTACGTTACAAAACGAGTTTTACGGCACTTGCAACACAACTAGGTCATATAAATGCCGAAGATTAGAGGTGTTACAAAAAAGTAACATACAAAGAAAAGAAGGAGGAGGGGTCAGGACGATGGATGTTTGATAGGAAAGAAGGAGCAAACCACACCAGAGCACCCTCGTCTGTGACCTAGTGGTTAGGCTACCGGACTCGTAATGGTGAGGTTACGTGTTCGGGGGTTCGAGCCGTGTGCCCGACGTTGTGTCCTTGGGAAAGGCACTTTACACGAATTTTCCTCATGTCACCCAGGTGGGAATGGGTACCCGACCATAGAAAGAGAAAGATCTTGTCAGTATATTAGTGTTTTAGCGCCTATAAATGGCTGCTTGCACTGTATGCTTCACAGGAAGTTGAGGTTGTTTCAGAATACTCCCAGGTCTGCTGTGGTAATAGTATAGATTGTGAAGCGCATAGAGCTTGCTGTTGAGTGGGGATTTGCGCTATACAAATTATATCTATTATTATAATAATAATTATGATGATG
>NW_004797336.1:1308907-1317946 GCF_000002075.1 Aplysia californica | reverse complement strand
TGATGATGATGATGATGATTATTATTATTATTATTATGAAATGTGAATGCATGTATCGGTAGCTACTCCGTGGAATATTTTGATAGTTTCTTCGTGGTGTCCACAAAGTAGTGTCAGGGGTGTTTTTAGTAGTGTCGTGAGTGTTTTTAGTAGTGTCGTGGGTGTTTTTAGTAGTGTCGTGGGTGCTTTTAGTAGTGTCGTGGGTGTTTTTAGTAGTGTCGTGGGTGTTTTTAGTAGTGTCGTGGGTGTTTTTAGTAGTGTCGTGGGTGTTTAACGCATAACGATAGCTCTTGCACGGAGCCATGCTATTCTGTATAAAGGAAAAACAAGCAAAACCTTCACGAATTCGTTTAAGTTTTTGGCTTGAAGTGGGGTTTTTTGTTGTTGTTTTTTTTTGTATTTGTTTTGGAATGTTGTTTTATGGTGCTCATAACTGCATAAGGTTATAATATGAACGCAGGGGAGACCTTAAACATTTTCAGTTTGGCAGGAACTTCGAATTTTGCCCGGGTGGCGGCGAAGCCTACTCTTATCGATTTTAGGACCAACAAGGAATCTTTAACGTGCGCAACTTGCACACAGGACCTCTGAAATTTTTCCGCCTTATTCAAGAAGGCCAGGAGTAGATCTTACCTACTCTAAGATCAGGGGTGTGGCTGAAAGACAACAGTAAGAATGAGCCAAGGAGTAGCAGTAGAAAGGCTGCAGAAAGTCAGGAGCCCAAAAGGAGCTTGAAGTGTGTAAATGAGTAAAAAGTGGGAAAACCTTGAGGTCTGAGTAGGGGTTTCAGGACTGGTTGACTGCCAGCCAGGAATTCAAATGCATTAAAATGTCGAGTCTCACAGAGGAAATAAGTGGTAATTCAATTTATCCGTGTTACTATTTATGATGTTGTTTTGTGTGTGGCAGTGGAGGGGGGGGGGGCTATCCTTGCGAATTGTTTGAGCCCGAAGAGCGTGCTCTTCGCCAGGGCCATCGCCTCTCTTGGGTAGTGGGTGAGGAAGTCCAACCTCCCTGAATCCTCTCCAAAGAGATACCAATGCCGGTTGTTGCTGTTGTTGCTATTGTTGTTGTTGTTGTTGTTGTTATTGCTGCTGATAGTTGTGAAAAATTATTTGTATCGTCATTGTTATTATTGTTAGTAGTAGTAGTAGAAGCATCAGCAGCAGCAGCAGATTATTATTATTATTATTATCATTATCATTTTTATTATTATTTTCTTGTGCTAAATATTCCACAGAAATAGAACGAAGAATTGCAATGGCTTAGGCAACTTTCAATAAAATGAGCCCAATTGTGAAAAATATAAATATTATCTCAATGACTACCAAAATGAAAGTTCTGAATGCTATGTATGGTCAAACCTTCTATATGGCTGTAAATGCAGGACAATCACTATTGACAGTGAAAATAATATTGAAGCATTAGAAATGCGGTTTCTTGCGAGACGACTGAGAATGTGAGAACATCAGAGCCGCGCTCTTTAGAGAAAAAACTATCAGAGCCGCGCACTTTTTTACGATATCGATACAGTTAGATTGCTGATTACCAAAACCAGTACCATCCAACGATTTAAATACCCTTAGCATTTTACTGGGCTTGGTACCAGATATCAATTAGATTTTGTATTGAATGAATAGGCTTTTTCATGCATAAAACCATGTGTATAGGACAGAGGCGATCTTTAAAGTGTTGAGGTAGCATTTTTTGTTCATTCAGGATAAAAATTGAACTTGCCCGTTTGCGTACATTTGTTTGTTACACTGTCTCCCCTCTTTCTTGGTAGTGCCTTTCTATTTGGTCTGTGTTTTTAGTTTCAGCTTAGAAATGGTCTGGAAGTCTCTGAACGTCAGCAGAAGGATGCATATATTTGGATGGGGGCTGTACAGACTACAGATTGATCTTGTAAAGGGGATTGTAACCGTTGGATGGAATCGGCAATCTAATTGTATCGATATCGTAGAAAAGTGCGCGGCTCTAATAGTGCGCGGCGTTGATAGTTTCCCCTGAGAATGTCGTAGAAGGAAAAGAAATCAAATGAGGCGGTATCATCATCACCATCATCATCATCATCATCATCATCATCATCATCATCATCATCATCATCATCATTATTGATGTGTATTAATGGCCACAGGCTTACGGGTTTTTAACCACGCTCTCACAAGTTGTGACAATCCGCTGTATGCTTGACAGTCCAAGTCTTTCTTTTCTTTTCTTTGTTGTTATTGTTTGTTGTTTTGTTTGAGTTTTTTGCTTTGTTATTGTTGTTTGTTTTGTTTTATTTGCTGCTTTTTGTTTGTTTGTTGTTTGTTGGGGTTTTTTTGTTTTTTGTTTGTTTTTTGTTTTTTTTGTTTTTGGTGGGGGGGGGGGGGGGGGGGTGGGGTTTGGTTGTTTTTGTTTGTTGTTGTTTTTTTGTAGGGGGGTTGGGGGGGGCGTCTTTTAAGGACACATTCACAGGCTTCTGTGTTGTGGTTGTAACCGCTACGCTGTCACGCACAAAAGACCCGATTTCGATTCCCCTGGTCATATTTATCGAGTATTTCGGTCTTTCAAGTGAGATATTTTTTAAAATCCTTTTCACCCTTGATTGGCTCCTAAATTATCTAAACTTTGTCTTTGTGGGCGCAAAGCATCTACATTGGGGGGGGGGAAGAAGAACGCATTCACTGGCATTATTAACACGCAAAACTTGCAAATTAGAGATCAATGTATTCGAATCACTTCAATACTCTAAACACAATAATATGGTGGTTGTGACTTCCTCTCGCTGTTTTTGGAGATAACTTCGCTGTTCACCCAGATTTTTTAGTTCTATTTTCCTGTATCTGAAACTTTAAAAATCAGGTAACAACACGCATTCAATGAGAGACGAAAATATATTTTTCATGACTGTATAATATGATGCGGACTTCTACGCCCTTGAAAAGTTCAAGGAGAGAGCGAGAATGTATTTAGAGTAAAGGTTTAAATATTAGTGTGTGTCCATATTTGTGTGTGTGTGTGTGTGTGTGTGTGTGTGTGTGTGTGTGTGTGTGTGTGTATGTGTGTGTGTGTGTGTTTGGAATATAGGGATGGGGAGGGGGTAATTTTGAGAAACTGTAGCAATCAGTGAAAACTTTCGATTTCGCGGGTGGTTGGCAGTTGCTCTGCTGGGGGGGGAGGGGGGGGGTTGTAAGTGTTTTACGGCGTTCGCAACTGCATAAGGTCATACAAGCGCACGGGACACATTAAACTTTATCAGCTGGTAGGAAATTTTGGATTTTGCCCTGGTGGCGGCCAAAACCTACTCTTATCGATTTTAGACCGTCAAAAGATCTTTAATGTGCTCAACTTGCACACCGGACCTCCGAGATTTTTCGCTCTTGTCTGAGAAGGCTAGGTGTAGATCTTTCCTACCAGAAGATCAGGGGAGTGGCTGAAAGACAGCAGTAAGAACGAGCCAAGGAGAAGCAGTGGAAAGGCTACAGAAAGATTCAGGAGCCCAGAGGTGGGGGCAAAGGGGGTGAAGGGGTGGGAGCAGAAAGTGGAGACGAAAGCAGACGACAGAAAATTGTTAGAGAGCATGAAAGGAGGTGAAAGGAGACAATTTTAGAGAAGAAAGTTGTTCTGTCGCTATCCGGATTCGAACCCGGGACCTTTGAATGAGAGGCGAACATCTTAACCTGTAGACCACGAGAGCCCGCCTGCTCTGCTGTGGTTTGCTCCTACTCTCTTGTCAAAGATCTATCGTTCTGATCTCTCCTCCTTTTCTCGTGTTTTTGGGGGGTGGGGTGGGGGAGGGGGTGGGGTGGGGCTTTTTGTTTGTTTTCGTTTCTGTTTTTACTCTCTTATAATAAATCCAAGCTTCGGTAGTTATATGACCTTATTGTGCTGCAAGTGCCGTAAAACTCATATTAAAACTAAAAACTTAAATTTCGCTGCTGATGATTCAAATTTCCTGCTTCAAATTCTACATTAGGTTTTGTAGATTTTACTAGAATCTTTACTTTTTAAAAATAAAGTATGCCTGCTTATTACTTTCTAATTCATGCGGACTGCTTCTCGTTACTTTTTACCGAATGTATGCTTTGTAAAAGTTTAGAGAATAGTAAAAGTGTTGACCGCAGATGAGATGTGGTTGTTTGCTTTTACAAGGTTCTTGTAAGAAAGGTTGTTTATTCAGGAGCAGAGGGTAACAGAAGATTTGATGATTGATGTGATTTTTTAATAAATACTGCATGTGAACCGAGTAGGAGAAAAACGGATTTTGGTTTCTTTGTTGTAATTCTGGTTTTTTTTTTTATTTGTTTGGTTTTTTTTAATTGAAGGACGACTTCATAACTATTTTGCAAGACTCTCTATTATTCTAGATGTATCCGATAACTCTTCTTCGAGCATTACACACCTAGGCAAGTGATGTAAAATTTGTAATCGGGCTACGGTTTGCAATATTGACGGAGAGCCGTTTGTTTTTTAATACGAGTCGAGAATTTCGTATAAAGACAATAATTTTGCAGTGCGTTATTTTGCCTTCAGCATAATGGTATATTTTTGCTCAACCTTGAGATCTACAAAAATATAAGGTAATATATTACACTATTGAGACAAGGAATGGTAAATTCAGTACCATACGCAGTCCATTAAAAAAACACAGCACCTTAAGAGTAAGTTCCGGGTCCCTTAAAGTTTAACTCTGAGATGTTAAAACTACAATTCTTTCCATTTATCTTTCCAGGCATATTTTTTATTTTTAATTACAGCCTTATAGCAATGGTCACTTTTCCCAGACACGAAGGGTCTTAATCTGCCCTACTACACGTTTCGAAACACTAGAGTACACTGTATTTTCAGCACACTGGGTGGCAAAGCTTACAATATAAACCAAAGGGGATTCGTAAACAGAATAAAAACGTGTTTATTTTTTCCCCATTAATTTCAAATTTGTTCCACAGCCCCTGTGGGAGTATTTGTGCAGTAAATCAGCTTTAAAAAACCGGATTAATTAAAAAGTTAATGAGAAAATATATTATGTCTTGATGAACGATTGTGAACGATTGTGAACGACATGTATATGGAATTGATTTTTCCTCTTTGTCAAAATGAAGTAGTTTTGAGGATCACATGAATAAAACAAAACAAAAACGTTTCGCCTGTTATAGGATAACGAATCAAGTTTGAATTTGAATTAGCGCTGAGCTTGGAGGAGCTCCACTGACATGCCTGGTAATGTCACTTGTTGTTCGTCTTCGTCACTGTCTAAATAGAGACCACCTTAGGCGCCTTTGATTTTCGTGTCATTTTTAAAAAATATTATGTTAATGCTTTTATTCAGTTTTGTACTTGTTTCCTTTGTTTGCTTTTTTGTGGGGACGTTGTTTAGGTTGTTTTGTTTTTGTTTTAGTTTCTGCATGCTGTCGTTGTTTTTGTTGTTTTGTTTGGGGGGGGGGGTCTAGTTGGATTTTGGTTTTATTGTTTGTTTGGGTTGTTGTTGTTGTTGTTTTGGAGTGGTGCCAAGTATAGCATGGCTTTAATTACCTTAGAAACATTGAGGGCTATTATCAGAAGTATAACATCAGCTTCTGTTGTGCAGCGGTTAGATACTTCGCCGTCGCATGCAGATGACCTGGCTTCGATACCCGCGTGGGGAGAATATTCATCGAGCATCTCTGTCTTTTTGCTGGGATAGCCCTGACAGGCAAGGTCGAAGTAGCCCACCTCTTGAATAATTTAAATTGTGTTGATGGGGGCATAAAACATGTACAATTGCATTTTTAGAAAGAAGTAGAACATCTCCGATAGGTCAAAACTAAATTGAGGAAGTCATTGAAAACTCCCAAAATAACTAAAGTTTTAGAGCACTCAATGGGGATTCGAATCAATATCTTTTTTTTTTAGTTGTTTAGTTTTAGTAAGATTTGACGGCGCTCTCAACTGCATAAGATCATATGAGCGCCAAGGGGGTGAATGTCAACAGAGAAGTCCAAACAGGGAATCAGGCTTACTCTCCTTGCCTCTCTAGCCTTAGCAGCACAAAGACTGCTTCGACTATCAAGGAACCCCAGAAATAGCAGTTCACAAGAGAGAGACAAACACACAAAAGAAGTAGACGAAAATGACCATAGTAAAGATGAGGAAATAAAAAGCAGTAGTACCCCGTACGAGCGTGACATTGATAAATCAGCCCATTTACAATTCTACTGTGCACAAGAACATGTAAATATCACTCCTTTGGGAATGGCCTAAAGACACTTCAACCAGTAGCACTGTCCGGGGGAGGGGAATCTTTCTTCTCTTATAGCTATGCAAGATACAAATTATGCTATTGAAAGTAAAGAGCTGTTTTGTTTTGTTTCTGTTTTCCATTTCGTTTTTGCTGGTTTATTTTTGTTTCTTTTTTAGTACTTGTTGTTGTTGATTGTTAGTGTGTTTGTTTATTTGTGACTATATGTTTGTTTGTTTGTTTTGTTGTTTGTGTGTTTGTTTGTTTGTTTGTTTGTTTGTCTGTCTGTTTGTCAGTTTGTCAGTTTGTCTGTTTGGTTGTATTTTGTTGGAGGGTGGGGTTTTTTGGGGGGAAAGGGGTATGCAAACTGCCACATTGACATAGTGCGGTGATTATTTATGTGCAAAGACGTACAAAACAGCAATAAAAGTTTTCCTTTGATGTAAATCATACGTGTACCTCGGCCCAGGGTGCTTAATAGAAACACAGCAAAAACAATTTTTTAAACCAGGAACCTCTGTTGCACAGTGTGGTATTTTCCCCTACATCTCTTCAGCCACAGAGTAACAAAACTTTGAGAACGTGGAAACGAAGAAAGTCTGAGAAAGGTCATGATGTTCAACACACTCCCCGCAGTAGCGGGTGCAGCACCGACCCCTAACGCTTCGCAACTACCACCGCCTCCTCCTCCACCACCACCACCACCATCAGTCGCAAATCTACTGCCACCATCCCAAACGCCAGCCTATTTCCAGCCCGCTCCTCGACATGTCTTGCCAATGCAGAAGTAAGTAGTTTGGGCTATTGTAGTTGGATTGTTTGTTTATTTGTTCATTTGTTTATTCGTTTGTTGGTTTGTGTGTTTGTTGTAAGGGTGGGGGGCGATGTATTTTTGGGGGGGAAGGGGTTTGGGGGGTTCGGGAGTAAGGACAGTTCGTTCTTTATATTACTTTTCAATTAAATCTATATGACAGTATCAAAAGCACTCTCAATTTCTCAGTTTTATAGAGCAAAATTAAATACAATCTTTAAAAGTGCTTTCGAAGATGCAAATAGATAGATGGATGGATGGATAGGTAGATAGATAGATAGATAGATAAATAGATAGATAGATAGATAGGTAGATAGATAGATAGATAGTAGATAGATACGTTGTTAAGAGGCTGGTGTTGCGATTTAACACCCTTTTCTGATTTGGGATCGTGCCACGCGGGTGTAGAGCCTGGAAAATTTATCAAACAAACCAAGTTCAAACAACGTCCCTTTAAAGATTCGAACCAGGGACATCAGCGCCGCAGATAAAAATTAATACCAACCAAGCTAATGGTGGTGGCCGATAGGTGGAAATTAAACAGAAGTGAATTTAGCAATGAGGCATGCAAAAGAAGAAGAAGAAGAAGAAGAAGAAGAAGAAGAAGAAGAAGAAGAAGAAGAAGGGTGAGCGAGCGAGAGAGAGAGAGAGGGGGGGATGTAACTATTAATTAATAAACAGAGCGATAACTCATTTATAGAAGAAAATATGTCAATCAATGAGCGGTCCAAACACGTGAACAAATATGTTTTACTATTTAAAACTCCAGCCTTCGGGTGCCCAAACACCCGTCTGTCATGGGCTATTAGCCTGCAGCAACAATACTGCGGGGTTCCCTCTACCATTTATTTTCATGGCGCTCTCGCTAGACCCTCTCCCCTGGTTGAAAAAAAACGGCCACATTTTCCGGGAGAAATCACGGCTTCGGGGTCTGAAAGGGCAAGCGGTTAATCCATTATTCATTGCACGGCCGCGACGAAGCTGATATGCGGTCCATCTTCACAGAAAGAGAGCGGGTCTGTCCCAGCGAGTGTCCTTCGACGCATGCGCTCAGAGCCACGATCCCACCCGCGGGGAAATACCGGCCATTGAGGCGGGGAAACGGGAGGTAATTCCCGCTACGCAGGACAGGAACTCGCAGAGTTATCGTCCGTTTACGGGGTGATCTTTGGCTGCTGATTCCTGCTCCCGCCACGCAGTGCATTACCAGGCCCCCTTGCTTGAAACCAGTAAATCTGAGAGATGCCATCAACTCTTGATGTTTCTGAACCTCACAGCTTGAGTACTTGCTGTGTGATTCTGTAAACCATGCTTGGATGAAATAATAGCTATAGTGCTGTTAATGTATCACACTCTCGGGGTTTTTACTGGTTCCCTTTACTGTCTCCGAGGCAGAAAGACTTCCTGTATAATGCCATTGTCTCTGAAACTCAGAGGTTTTTCCCTGTTTTGGTTGTCTGCAAGAGGCCTACCGTTACTTTTCCCCTTGTTATACCATTGTCTACCATTACCAAAGCTAGGTAAACCCTTTCATCACCGTAGCAAAGTAGAAGGAACACCTTTTCTCAGTCACTCTAATTAATATTCCTTGACCATGTTATCGCTTCTTTTTTTTCTCCGAAGATTTTTTAATTATTTTAATCTAAAGGCTTCTTTCCTGGACAAGTTTACAAACTAATCGTTTAATGGTAATCAATTACACCGACAATATTGTTTTGCTTATTTGCTTGTATGTTCGTCTGTCTTTTTATTCGTTGTTTGTTTGTTTGTTTGCTGCGTGTTTGTTCTTTGGGGGGGGGGTGCTTTCTTAAAGAGGTTTTTATTAATATTTTTCCCCTGGAAATCAATTCTTTTCAATCATTTTTATCAGACACACAAAATCTAACAAGACCGCTGACAGTAAGATCAGTTAAAATTGAATTATACCCTCGGGAAGAGCTCTCTATTTAATCTCCCTAACATTTCCCAACAGTTGGCGTATCGTGCACAGAAGACAGTTGGCGTGGCGTGCCGTGAGCCGAGTTTT
>NW_004797336.1:1296407-1303907 GCF_000002075.1 Aplysia californica | reverse complement strand
GTCATGGCCGCCCCTGGGTCAGTCCATTCGTCCACCTGGAGATCCACAAAGTCTGTGCCACCGGTTCATGAACTGCCAACCGGTCAGTCGACAAGCTCATTCATAGGAAATTATTTTTATTTCTTTAATGTATGCGTTTTCGTATTTAGATCATTAATGAAAGGGGGGTTCGGCCCTGCCTAAGAGGGGCAACGCAGGCGGAGAGGGATACAACATCTCAAAAGAAAAACCGAGATACTGTGATAAAAACTCTCCTCCACCCGGGAATCGAACTTTGGTTTTCGGTGTGCAGTAGCCAAACAGTCACACCACGGATGCCAGTACCTCCTTGAGTGTGTAAAATCTAAAGCTGCAAAAGGTGTATCTGTAGCAGACGAAATATTTCTACTCTGAGCAATGCATTCTATGTATGGCGAGTAAACGTTTTAAAAGGTAATGTATTTATCAATAATAATTGTAATCAGATAATCAGTGGTATGTAGTAACTAGTTGTAAGTATCTTTTTTTAAAGCCATGCCATAAAAATCAACTTGATTCTTTTTTCCGTTCCAATTAGGTCTCCTCTTGTCACAAACTGGCCTGTCGGGCTTAACGCACTACGCTGTTTTCTGTGGAACTCATCCTATCCCAAAGGGTACCAAGTTCGGACCTTTTAAGGGTCGAGTGGTGAACCCAAGTGAGATGAAGACCTTCGATGACAACGGCTATATGTGGGAGGTATGTACTCTCAGTACAGTTTTTGTTGGTTGTAACCCCCCCCCCCTTCCCCTTGTGAACAAGGGTTTTCATACTAGTGGGAGATAAAACCCCGCCGAATAAAATAAAATAAAAGGTAAATTGCTCACACTGATGTTTTTAATGTTAGTTTAATGCAAGCGAGTGCTTTAATTTTGTGTTTATTTTATTATATATTTTTCAAGTGGAAGGGGGGTGGGGGTGGAATGTAAAGTTAAAAGAATTTTTTTTTTATTTTGTTACTGCAGAGAAGAAGGCTGTGGTTTTCTTTTATCTTTATTAACGGGTTAATTTTCTTTGATTTTTATTTTTAGTGAACAAACCTTCCATCTCTTTCTAATAAAGATGATGTCAGAGTGTGCACTTTTCAACACCAAAATCACATCGATTTAGATGACAAATGTCTTTGTTTCACTATCTGTTTTGCACTCGATTCTCGCTCACAGATCTTTAAAGAAGGCCGCCTCAGTCACTTCCTTGATGGACGTGGAAATTCTGGAAACTGGATGTCTTACGTAAACTGCGCGCGCACACCAACAGAACAGAACCTGGTGGCTGTGCAGGAAGGGGAGGTCATCTTCTATGAGGTGAACATCCCCTTATAATTCCCTCGAATGCACTTCTCTATCTAAACAGATTATGACTCAAAATTGTGTGTGTATGCACGAATATATTTGTTCATTTATTCAAACATTTATACCAAAGCATATTTGCCAATTCCATTACGTAGTTATTTGGTTATTTTCTCAATTAAGTTGTGTATTCACTTTCATATTCTTTGCAATATATTAATTTATTTTACTTCGTTTTATTCACTTATTTGCTTACAGTATCGCAAAATCTACTTACGTTTTTTTTTCTCTGATTCATCCATTCTGTTAGTTCTGTACTTATAAGTGGTGTTTTAGAGAACGTGATTTTGAACTTCTTTCACTTCGGTTCCTCTGTTATGGCCTGAGCATGTATGTGACGTCCGTGATGTTCGATTTTACCTGCAGAAAGAAAATATTAATATGTGTGTCTGACGTCCATAATAAAGTGTATACATGTACTTTCAATTACACCGTTTAGCTGCGAAATTTTTAAGTTGGGTACTTTATTATAAAATTCATAAGCTGTACTTGTGCACGTATCCACAAAAATGTACTGCCCAGTTATACTTTTGCCCATTGTTACGAACGGTCCAAGTAACGTTTTCTTTTTTCTGCCCATTATCGCGCTAAGTAGTGAAGACATACGGAAAAAGTTTGAATTGTTTCCCTATTCTCAGAGCAGTCGTGACATCAACCCTGGCTCGGAGCTGTTAGTCTGGTACTCTGACGACTACGAACAGTTTATGGGAATTCCCCTTGGCCTACAGGGAATATCCAATTCTTCAGAAGTCACCGAGAAGAGCGAATCAGAAAGTAACTGTCTATACGAAACAATTTTATAATGTACAGCCGCACATGTTTTACTATAGCTGTCCAATGGTTGTACAATATTATTATATGATGCGTCGCCTCTCTATATATATGTTTAAGGATTATACAGACTTCAACAAAAGTTAAGGACCACCTTGACAGACAGTCTTGATTTTTTTAAATATCCGAAAAAAAGACAGCAAGGAATGTTTCAAATTTGTTTTACTCTGAAAGCGGTAAATGGTTACCAATGCGTACTGCAAAGCCTCCTAAAGGACAAAAACCACCACGTGCAGCACGGACATCCTCGGGGAATTGTAGCCAAATTTTCTGGTTTTTATCGACTTGTGTACGACACCAAGGACTTTCCTCAATAAAAATTTCTGGTGCACGTCATAAACGGACGTACGGTCATGAACTGTGCTCACTTTGATGGCAATATAAACCATCGTTTGCCCAAAATCCGGATTCGCATCAACATACCACCAAGACGAAAGCTGAGAGACTTTGATCTTGCCAGAGCTACGGCATTACTGGAGGATGGAGTTGGAGCCCGAGAAGTTGCCAGAAGGCTTGCAGTGTCATACTCTGTCATTGTCCGCCCAAGGCAGCACCATCACGCCACTGGATCAGTCCAAAAACGCCCACGTGCAGGTCGACCCAAGAAGACCACTCAGAGTGTTTGCAAGTGGTCCCTAACTTTTGTTGAAGTCTGTATAATATTATATTATGAATGTTCTGTCAAAGGTCCACTGCAAAACACCCTCAACAGTAAACCTGTGACGACATTTGAGTTAATGCTCGTATAATTTGGGGGACTGGTCTTTTTCTTTTAGTTGTGGAGTTGGTGTTAATCGTGTATGCAACCATTTGTTACATCATTAACAGTTCGTTTATTGCGGCATCCCATATCTATGTTTTAATTGTGTTTCAGCCTACTATCTTTAGTTCACGATGGAAAAAGGACTCTTTCATCTAATACTGCTGTGAAAAATCTCTTTTTAGAGGTTCTGAGAAAAAGGACAGTCAGTGTCGAAGCAGCCTGCCTCCGAAGTGATTGTGTCGAACCGAGTGTAAAATATCTACAATCACAATTACAATACCCCTTCTTCCTTTCGGCCCTACCCTCTTTTTTTATCTCTGCGCCTGCGCACAGCGACCAACGGCTTCCAGTGCGAGCACTGCGGCAAAGTGTTCACCTACCAGTACTACAAGGACAAGCACCTCAAGTACACAAAGTGTGTAGACCAAGGTCACCGCAAGTTCCCCTGTCAGCTATGTAGCAGGTATGCTGTTTTTCGTATGAGTTCAAAGCCCTGCTAGGCACGCTCGAATGCGTGTGTATGGGGGGGGGGGGTGTTATTGAACAAGAAAAGAATAAGTCAGGCTGAAAAAAAACTAAAGGGCTGCTCAGCGGCGATAAAACAATGTTGAGTTGAATGTCTGCATTTGAATAACAATATTGTGTATTATGCAAAATGATCGGGGATCAATAAATGTCGAATTTATTTTTAATTTGCATCTTATCTTTTTTTTAAATCACTTTCATGCACAGATCGTTTGAGAAGAAGGACCGACTCCGCATTCACGTGTTACACGTACACGAGAAACACCGGCCCCACAAGTGTCTGGTGTGTGGGAAGAGCTTCAGTCAGTCCTCCAGTCTCAACAAACACATGAGAGTAAGTTAGAGGAATAATTAAAGCATGTGTAGCCTACAAGAGGTAGACCCAGGGCAACATACTTAGGGAATCTAAACAAATTGGTAATGGGGAAAGATCAGGGAAATGTAGCTTTTTTAAGAGCATCCGAGCAAAGGAACGAATGGAGAACCATGATCGCCGATGTCTATTGCAGATCTGGCACTGGACGATGGGCCCAGTGAAATGTATTCGCTTTGTTTATTTTTTAAATTTGTTTCTGTTTTTCTTTCTTTTATTCCTTATACACAAAATCGGTGATTGCTAGGGCTGAAGTCATGGGTGTTTTGGATTTTTCTTGTGCGTACTGGGTGTCGGTTTTGTTTCGTCTTCCCTTACTAGGTGCTGGGTTTAAAAAAAGAAGGGGGTTGATGGTGGCGGTGAAAGTGGTTTCTCTCAGTTTTATTTTTTATTTTATTGGAAGGTGGTTTTGGGGGTGAGGGTGATTGTTTGTTTTTTTAGATTGTTTTTTCTTTCTTTCTTCTGCTTTAGAAGCTATAGAGTGGAGAGGAACGACAAAGGATGAGAGGTTGAAGAGAGTGGGAAAGAGAAGCGATTGTTGAAAAGGAGACGGTGGCAGTAGAAGAAGGGAGGAGGTATAGGACAAAAGAAGACTGACCTGAGAATGGAAGCTAGTTGCTTAAATCAAGGTACCACCTTCAACCCTTTGATAACAAAAATTCTAGTAAATGTATGTCTTTTCTCTTCTGGTTTGCGCCTGTAATCTTTTTTTTTCTTTTCTTCCTCCTCATTCCCTTCCCCTTCCCCTTCTTCTTTTTCCTCCTGCTTCTTATGCTCCTCTTCCTCTTTACTGTCATTTGCAATCAATGCACGCTGGTCTCTGATCTTCCCTCTAGGTACACAGTGGAGAACGCCCGTACAAATGCGTGTACTGTAACAAATCCTTCACGGCCTCCAGCATACTCCGGACTCACATCAGGCAACATTCGGGGGAGAGACCCTTCAAGGTAGTTCAAAGTTAATGCTTTTATAACACAAAGTTTCCATTATCACCACTTCCGTCATCGCCATCCTCAGAACCACCTTCGACCATGTTGTTATCATCATCATCATCATCATCATCATCATCATCATCATCATCATCATCATCATCATCATCATCATCATCGTCATCATCATCATCATCGAAAAATGAGCAAACGCGCGGGCGAGAGAGAGAGAGAGATAGAGAGAGAGAGAGAGAGAGAGAGAGAGAGAGAGAGAGAGAGAGAGAGAGAGAGAGAGAGAAAGGCAGAGACAGAGAGACTGACTGACAGACAAAGAAACAGAGACAGACAGACAGACAGACAGACAGACAGACAGACAGACAGACAGACAGACAGACAGACAGACAGACAGACAGACAAGCCTGGGCCTATCTAGCCGAATAGATTCGAAGGGAAGCATGTTATCTCCATCGACCCTCGATCGTCGCATCGTCCCAAAAAGTGACAGGTTATGGGAAAGTGGCTTCACTTCGGTTTTGGTTACTATCTGATGACTGAAACAGTGGATTCTGTCGCTTTGTGTACGTATGTGCGTATGTATGTGTGTGCGCGCGAATGTATGTGTGCATGTTTGTGTGAGTATGTGAATGTATGTGTGTGCGTGTTTATATGTGTGCGTCTGTAAGTGTGTAGGTGTGTGCATGTGTGTGTGTGCGTGTATGAATGTATGTGTGTGTTTGTGCGAGTGTGTATACGTATGAATGTGTGTACGTGTCTGTGTGTGCTTTTGTTTGGAGGGAGCAGTTTTAGGGCCGTGGTAAAATTGTGCCTTTCTTCTTTTTCGCTGACCATTGCGACTGTATGTGTACTCCTCATTTCCTCCAGTGCAAGTTTTGCGGCAAAGCCTTCGCCTCCCACGCAGCCCATGACAGTCACGTGAGGCGCACGCATGCGCGGGACAAGCGACTGAACTGTGAGATCTGTGGCATGGAGTTTGCTCATGAGCTGGAGCTGCAGCGACACTCTCTCAGTCACATGGGTAAGCAGTTGACACCTGTGTCTGTGACGTAATAGTTCGTTTTTGTGTGCTGCACGAAAAAGATTCTTTTTTTGTGCAGGTGCTGTTACGCCTCAATCGACACAATGAAAAAGATCATTAGGAAGGCGGGGTTCCGATCATGCCTGTCAGCACCACCCCGCGCAGAGAGGGATACAACATCCAAGCAGAAAGACTCTGATACTTGATAAACAATTCTCCACAATTGGGAATCAAATTCGGGTCTCCTGCGTGCGACAGCGAAGCGCCTAGACACTACATCATGGACGCGGTAAAGTAAAAGACGAGAGTTCAAGTCTCAGGCTGGGAAGTAATTTTATTGAGTGTAATAGATGTGTTTTTATACAGGATTGTTGGGGTGTAGTATTCCTCACAGCTTGGATTGATCCTAGCGCGTAGAGGGAGTGAAACAGTTTGCTTAGTTAGGTCCAGCGCACAATAGGAAAATGTCCGCTCATCACACGGCTGCATGTATGCAAATTAGGCATATTTTTGCCCGTTCGTCTCTATTCACGACCCAATGATGTACTTCACAGCCAGAGACGAGTGGAAATTTTCCTTGTGCGCACAAGGCCTTAATGATTTCAGAATTATGACGATCTGGAAGCAAAACCTTTACAATCCTTAGCTTAGTAAATGTTGCACCCTTCTGATCTCCGAAGTAAGATGTCACTTATAAAAGGAAACAAACGGGCAAAATTGCCTCATTTGCATGTTAGCAGCTGTGCGATGGGTAGACATTTTTGGACGTGAGCGGCCGTGTTTATACTTATCTGTCTTATATCAAAATGTGGCCTTTGTCAGGCCAATTCACCAAAAACAAGACTCAACACTAATCGTTGAAGGAAATCAACAAGAACGACAGCAAAACAAAACCAAAAAAAAACAAGAACAATAACAACACCAGCAAAAACAATTAACAAAGCGACGGCAACGACGGCATCAACACCAACAAACCAAGCAAAAGTAATGACCACAACATGAACCCTTGCTATTGACTATTGTTTTACGACCCTCCAGACACAGGCGGATTCGTTTCTTATAATGGCCGTAGATCCTTGTTTCATTTTGAATATTTTGCAACCCAATTGACACAATTTCCATAATTTGGCAGGCGGGCTGCTTCCACCCTGCAGGATAGGGCCAACTCAGGCTAATTGGAATACAACATTCTGGAAATAAATTATCACTCGTTAAATTGAACTCTCCTTTTGCGAGCAACCGCAAAGAACAGTACCAGATACCAATTTTTTGTTTGTCTGAGGCTGCAATGTTTTAAAGTTATTGCTTTATGCGTGTGTGTAAGAAGGGGGGGGGGTGGAATATGAAGTTTTAAATCAGTGATCCTGATACTTTATGCTCCACTTACGTCCATTGTAATTCCATGCTCTTTGATCACACTAAACTTCACTTTTTCCCAATTAAAGGTATCCGAGGTAAAAATTAAACCCACTCGTCACCAGCAAGAGATGCAACCCCTCAAATTATGGACTATCACTTTGGAACTTATCTATGCTATCTAGTTTTTCTGCATGTCGTATATATTTGTCAAATATTTGTCTTACTTCTTCCTTTAATTTTTCACAATAGCATCTAGGGTCAGTGACTCCACTTACAAATGATCCGTTTGTGTTTTCTTTGAAGTCAAACTCACCACC
>NW_004797336.1:1294619-1295579 GCF_000002075.1 Aplysia californica | reverse complement strand
TGTTTCTAGACACTGTAGTAAGTGCATGGTGAGATCAAAAGTAACGAGCATGTTAGAGTTCAAGAATAAAGAAAACCTTCCCAAAAAAATCTCCAAAGATTGTAATTAATATAAACCCCAATTGACACAATTTCCATCAATTTGGCAGAGAACTGCTCAACTTGTTTCCCTTTGATAAAAAATTACGGCGCTTGTAACTGCATACGGTCAGGCTATGGGGGCACGTTTCGACTTTGTCTGCGAACAATAGAGACCACAATAATTAACAATAGTATCCAAAAAGACAAAGACAAGTGGTTGGACACTTTCCAGAAGTGAGAATTGAACATATCGCAGGTGTCCGACCCCAACCATTTGTCTGCCTCATTAGGCCAAACTTATTTTGTCTCAAATTATGTTATCCACAACAGCTGCAATTGAAATTGGTGACATTATGATAAAGGAAAAGAATATTCTGCTAAAAAAAAAAGAGTAATTGTTGTATAGATAGTAAGAAAAGACTTGTGTGTGAGGAGGAGGAGGAGGAGGAGGAGGAGGAGGATACCGCCGATTGTATATGAAGCATTTCTGTGGATGATGTTCTCCAATGGTTGCAACTTTCGTGGTACTTTCGATGTAATGAGACCCCCTTATTTTTTGTTTGTAAACCTGTCTAATTTCAAGTTTACCACTCAAATGTGTGCTACAAGGCTAGACCAGCGTCAATTCAAATAAAAAGTTATTGAACCAGATGTCACTTTTGTCTTGTTCCTTCAAAATAACCCATGGGTTTTAAATGTGTGTTTTTTAACAAGTTTTTCGTTTGATACTTTCACTATTGATGTGTTGTTATTGTTTTACGCGACCATTGATACTATTTATTTAGTTCATTTTGAAGTTCACCGATGTTGGCTCCTTATTGTCCAAGAGACGAGAAAATCAAAGTTAGAGAGAGAGAGAGAGAGAGAGAGAGGAGGGGGA
>NW_004797336.1:1293295-1294423 GCF_000002075.1 Aplysia californica | reverse complement strand
ACACACACACACACACACACACACACACACACACCACACATCCCCTCTCTCTTATTTTCCAGCAAGTCCCAGCCCCATCACACGACAGCTTTGGAAAAGACGGATGATCGGTCCCTAGGAACCGGACTAAATGACCCACCGGTGTCAATTACCGCAATTTTACCGCACCTCTTTGGGCGTCTTCGGTTTTATTCGGCGATATCCGGCGGCTTACGGATTCACGTCACGTCCGCCGGGCGACGCTAGCCGTGGTGCGCAAATCACGCGAGAGGTGAGCGGGCGAGAAGGGAAAGGTTTCTTATAATTTGGGAGGGGCGCTGGGCAGGAAGGTCGGGTCCTGAGAGAGCGCGTTGATCTCATTTCAGAGTCCTCGAAAAGAGGATTTGCTGTCTCCTCGTGTCCGGGCTTAGAGTTTACGATTCCGCCCTCTGCCTTTTCTTATTCTTTCCACAGGCCAGGCTGGTCCTCGGAGAGCGCTAAATGAGCCACAAACAGACAGTAGACACACGTACGTGCATACTCGTGTTTTTTTTTGGGGGGGGGAGTTTGTTTTTGGGTTTTTTATTGTTTTTTGAGGGGGTTGTGGGGTTGTTGTTTTGTTTGTTTTTTTGGGGGGGTAGAAAGTGTTTTACGGCGCTCGCAACTGCACAAGGTCATATGAGCGCACAGGACACACCAAACATTTTCAGTTGGCAGGAAATTTTGAATTTTGCCCAGGTGGCGGCTGAGGCCAACCCTTATCGATTTTAGACCACCAAGGGATCTTGAACGTGCGCAACTTGCACCCGGACCCTCCGAGATTTTTCGCCCTTGTCCGAGAAGGCTAGGTGTCGATCTTTTCTACCAGAAGATCAGGAGTGTGGCTGAAAGACAGCAGTAAGAAGGAGCCACGGAGTAGCAGTACAAAGGCTGCAGAAAGAGTCAGGAGCCCAGAGGAGGGGGCAAAGGAGGTGAGGGGTGGGGGCTGAAAGAGGAGACGAAAGCAGACGACAGAACATTGCTAGAGAGCGGGAAAAGAGATGAAAGGAGTCAAATTTACAAAAGAAAAATTTTCGGTCGCTACCCGGATTCGAACCCAGGACCTTTGAATGAGAGGCGAACACCTTAACCTCTAGGCCACGATAGCCC
>NW_004797336.1:1286378-1287541 GCF_000002075.1 Aplysia californica | reverse complement strand
TTATTATTATTATTATTATTATTATTATTATTATTGTTATTGTTATTGCTTTCATAGCCATACTCTGCAGTATTTTCTATACGTTTTCCAACCATTAGTTGAGACAGAAGATTGAGTTCTCCATGTGGTGCCATTTTGAAGCATTCGTTGTACATACCTCGAAACCAACGTTTTAAAACAAATGTTTTAGACTAAAAGCATTGAGCTAATGAGCAAGGAGATAACAAATTTATATAGATATGAATAAAACGTTCAAACATAGGTACCAATGTCCAGCTTCTCCTCAAAAGAAGGTCGATGATATTTTTTAACGGTTCATCCTTAAAATGTACCTGCCCCATTGCTCGTTACACTTTCGACGCATGCAGTAAAAGTTATTAGTTGAAAAATGTATGTGGTGTTTGTAGGGGATTTTTTTCCTGAAGCATGTAAAATCCGTTGCACGTCTAACGTTAACAATTTCTCTGTGAGGCTCGACATGTTGAATGTGTGATCGTAGACTCACACGTCCCACGGTGCAGTTAATACATCAGTAACAACAAGTATTGTATATTATTGTCTTTTGTACCCCATTTCATTATCATCACGGAGTGCCATGTCTAAAACAGACATCGGCGATCATGATTCGCCATGTATTTTCAGACTGGTCTTTCTTCATAACCAATGTTTGTAAGTTCTTTAAGTTGTTCTTAGTCTACCTCTGCACATTTTGCCTCCTATTTTTAGAGTGAAAGCAACACGTTCAAGGACTATAGGTATATCCGTGTCCTAGAAACTACACTTGAGTCTGCCTTATTTAATTTTTAGTGAGTGGTCCACTCTGGCTTCTTTCAGAACTAACTCCTAGTTTGACTCCTTTGCCTATTGTAAGAAGAGATTTGATTTTTTCCGTTTTGGCCATGTCCCCTTTATTTTATAATGACTCTCGTAATACAAACATAGAGCTTCATCCCATGATTCTCTAAGTCTGTCTTCTAGAAAGGAAATTTTCAAACTTTAGAAATAATAATTCTTCATTTTGTTCTGGTACATTAGCCAGATTTATATGACCATAATTTGTGCGAAAGAAATACCTTTATATTAACAGGTGATCATCAGAAAGTGTGTGTGTGTGTGTGTGTGTGTGTGTGTGTGTGTGTGTGTGTGTGTGTGTGTGTGTGTGT
>NW_004797336.1:1273423-1285777 GCF_000002075.1 Aplysia californica | reverse complement strand
CCCCCCCCAACCCCTCCCTCCTTTCAACATTAAAAAATACGCACATGCACACAAATAATTAAAGTAAAGTAAGAAATTACAAATAAGAAAGACGAAAAAGAAAGGAACCACCCTCAACAAAACAGAACGGAAACACAACCCCAAAAAAACAACACTAAGAGCCCAGTGAACTGTGTATAGACTTGTATAATTTATTGCCTTTGTAAAAACGTATTTGCTTTTATACTGTACTGTTTTATTGGCCCTAGTGTTTGTCTGCCATTATTAGATTAAACTTGGTCTGAGAGGCGTCATCGAGATATCGATTGTTAGCTTCCAATACAGATGAAGACAGCTGTAAATTGGGAGTGCATTGTAAAAGATAATAGCAATTCTATCACGTAAGCATTTATTGAAACATCGCGGCGACTTGAACGATTTGGTGTGTTCGTTTTCCGATCATTTATCGGGCGAGACAAGACAGTGCCAGCATTTACTGCTGTTGATCAAGCTCTTCACGGTGCCAGACGGCACAGCTCCTGGGTTTTCTGTAAACCGGGTTCTGATAGTGATATCTAGTGTCAGCGTCAAGAAATGAATCTCTAGAGGCTAAAGCCACTCTTGTTTTTCATAATGTTATTATGACAGCATAGGCACAGGCGTGTTTGGCGGTACTGTTACATCCAGCAGAAAGACGAACGGGAGGCGTGAGGGGCCGGCCTGTGTGGCATAGTGGTTATAGGCTCTTCAACATCGCTTGCAAAAGATAAGTTCGATCCTTGAGTTGAAAAATTGGTTGGGGTTTGCTTTGTTTATTTTTTTTACTATCTCCATCTTTTTGCTGCAGTGGTGCATCGCACACTGACAGGCAAATTTTGGAGATTGTCAATGGGGGCGTAAAATATATCCAGTCTTTTACAATCACCGAGAAAATAGCTCCAACGAAGGAAAAGCCACTGAAATTGTTGTACACGTAATTCTCCAACATGAACACAACTACGGTTGTTCATGAGACGGGCAGCTTCGACACGTCTGTCAGGACTTACCAAAGTTGTGTAGGGCATTTCCTAGTAAAATAGTAAATAGACGGAGATTCTCTATGAAGCGCTTCCCCAAATGAGAATCGAATTAAGTCTTTTATGTGTGCAACGTAAGTCCACAGAAAGACGGGAATATTTGATTGAAATTCTCCTCTCATGACAATCAAACTCAAGTCTTCTGCGTTCGAAGACGAAGCACTTTGCTGCTACACCACAGACGCCCGTGTAGCTGACCAGAATGTTATTTAGCTCTATTTAGCTCTCTGACTACATAATATAGGCCTACATTTTACATACATTTTTACCCTGCTGGTCACTTACAGGGTAAAAAAGGTTAACTTAATTGGGTGGCTTTCAATTATGCGTCCACCACATTTAGAACCATCCAACACACTTTCAAAACAACCCAAACTCAAGAATGTTCCTTTGAAAATGGATATATTAATGGGCTGAAACGCATCTTAACTCAACATTATAACAACCTTATTTTCCTCTTCTTGTTGATTTGGTTTTGTGTTTGTTTGTTTATTTGTTGTTGTTGTTTTGTGTGTGTTGTGGTTCTTTTGTTGTTGTTTGGGGGGGGCGTTAAAAAAAGGGGGGGGGTCTTTTAGTTTCCGCGTATTTATTTAATTTCAAGGATTAATGCGACCCAAAAAAAAAACGACAGCTCTAATTCCCGGCTCCCACTATTGTTCTTCAAACTAGATCCTTCCCACATACTTCCCTCTCGATACTAGATGTCTTATCTACGAATCTCAAGCTCCATATTTCACCCTCCGCTCTCCGCCTCTCGAGTTTACAAGCCATTAATACACTCCCGTTGGTGCTATCTCCAGAACAATTGCCCTTAATAACTTGGCATTACGATCGTTGATCAAGACGCGCTCAGTCTGAACAGGTCTTAAGAGAGACGACTTTATTGGCAGGATCTTAAATTCTTCTTATTGGTTTAACGAGTGTGACGAAAGGTAAGCACTGCCAGTATGTCCGCCCGCTTTATTGCAACACTGAGCTTTTCCGTTAATTGACGTATTTCGTTTATACTTTTCTGTGGGTGTAGTTGTATAGGTTTAACGCCACTTTCAACTCTGATACGTTATTTAAGAGGAGGGACCTCCGAATTCAGCATCCATCTCCGATAGGACCAAGCCAAATGGAGAGCCTTGAAAACTGTCCAAACAACCAAGTTCAAAGACAGCCGACGAGAAATTTGAACTTGGGCCATCCATCCAGCACCATATCAACTGGGCTAATGGGGCTGGCTTTTATACTTTGTAGAGCAGGGAGGGGGGAGATCACTTTGGTTTAAAAGGCGGACATTTTGGTTTTGGATTTTATCAGATCGACAAAAGTATTCATTCTAGCACACAGTACAGAACCTATTTGGACTACTGGATCAGGTCTTGGACTTGTACGGAGAATGTAGGACAATGTAGGACCAACGTAGAAAGGCAGGTTGTTTCCCAGAGTGTCTAACCGTGACCGGTACTTTTACTGCCGTTGGAACGGCACCACCTCAAATCTCAAATATTCTACTATAAGTAACATGGAGTTGAGCTTCAGCATGTTTGTTATCTTAAAGGCAAAAAGAGTGTATACTATTTTCAGGTGTGTGACCAGAAAAAAACATATGTTAATGTGTTCCAAGATGGCATAGATCTTGAAATAGAATTACAAAACACAGTTAATTTATCTAATGCTTTCTTCGTGAAAGCGGCTCTGTTAATTAAGCTCAGCTGACTAACAGCTTTCCCTTGACATTGTCTCAGCCACCCATAGAGCCAACGTGTAGGAAAGGAAAGAAATGTGTCCTACTTGTCCCCTTCCCCCTCCTCCACATACACACACCATCTATCACCAGTAATAGGTACAATCGTTTGCACATCAGTTTCGAGTACTCTATTTCGATGAGCAAAGAACAGTTGAACCGGCTCTAAACGCCGCCAGTCCGAGACATCCATCTGTACAAAGGATACCCCCCCCCTTTTATTTTTCTTTACGTTTTCTTTCCACATTACACTGACACTGCCCAAGACGTCCACCTGCCTAAGATAATTTGTTTTCCCCTGGACAATAGGTGGCCATTTAGGATCATTTCGACCGACCTTTCACTGGTGGTCGGAGGGGGTTACAAGTTACAAGTAGGCCATGCTTATTTTTCTTTCCATGTTTTATTTCTGTTGTTTGTTTGTTTGTTGTTTTTTTTTCAATTTTCTTTTTAATTTCTCGACTAAAAAACCGTTATCATGCACTTTTAAAAAACAACTAAACTATCCCTTTGCCGTCCCTTGTACAGCTCAAGATAGGAAAAGTTTTTTGTTATTTGTTTTTTGTCGAAAGACTCGCTTTCTGTCTACCCTTAAACAGGAATTCAACCTACACCCTACGAGTTGCTGTCCCAGTACTCCACTAGTTTGCTAAGATCGTTTCTACCACCCACCCAGACCGCCA
The DNA here is from genome assembly GCF_000002075.1 of Aplysia californica. Classification (NCBI taxonomy): domain Eukaryota; kingdom Metazoa; phylum Mollusca; class Gastropoda; order Aplysiida; family Aplysiidae; genus Aplysia; species Aplysia californica. The sequence continues at coordinate 1,282,307 of NW_004797336.1, read as the reverse complement.
TTACCGCTTTTTGTTTCTCTATAATGTCCTGGAAGTCTAAGAAATAAAGTGGCAATAGCTTTGCCGACACTAGCTTAATGTGTCAATGTGATATGCGAACCCTTCCATTGGCGACTAATGAAGACAATTCTCAACAATTAATGACATTTTCAACGGTTATTGGATTCGATCAGAGTCGGATCGATCAGGGAGAAGACGTTTCAGGAGACGTTATCAGTGTATTAGCCCCTTGACCCTTCCTCGTTGACACCTGCGAGAACAGATTCATGTACCGTTCCCGACGTTTAATAAGTTCCCTGCAGTTGTCCACACACCTACCTGTCCAGGTGGCGGACGAGAGTGGTCGTAAATAGCAGCCCTCAAGTACCGGAAAAACCCGAAGTCCCTCCATAACCGTCCCTATCATTGTTTCGAGCAGAAGTAATGAGTTGCATGCTGAGCATGCCAAAATTGCTCGTTCACGTTTTTACGTTCCTTAAGTGATGTAATCGTGCACGCAGATAGATCAGTTCTGCTGAAACAGCAAGTGGAACGTAGAAAGAAAAGGCCTCTTATAAGAAAACTTTTATACTAAATTGTGTTCGAATTCTTTTCATTTGTATCACTTTCAATTGTTGATCATGTGCAACTTACCAGAGTTTCCGAGTAGGTATATCAGAACAATCTAAAATTGGGTGCTAACCATTTTGACGATGCAAACATAAATCAAAATAAACATGAAGCCCGGGAATTTTAGACTTAAAAAGTAGGAAAAGATATGAAGAGAGAAAAGTACTGTACTATTCCATGAGTTAAATATTTCTGATGTCTGGCAAGGGGTGCCGGTTTGGCAGACGACCGGAAACAGCAGCCAATCTTTGTTATGAAAAAGTGATCGTCCTAAGGTTAAGTTACAGAAGACAGAAGGAGAGGGGAGATCTCGTGAAGTCCCATGTCGTTGATGATCAATGTAAATGCAGATTCTCGCGGACAAAACAGACAAAGTTTTTAAAAAATGATATCGCGAGAAAATTAATTTCTAAAAGCTTGTAGACTCCTAACTTCATTTTTGATTGAATGCTGTTTGATTTGTTAAATCATTGTTATTAGGTGAATGGGAGCTGGGACAAAAATGATTAACAAACAGTTGAAAGGAACAGAAATGTTGAATCCACAAGCTCTTAAAATTAGTTGAGTGTTTGTTTTTTAACAATTCCACTTTGCGGTATTGCTCATTTCCCCTGTGGACTCCTTAAAAGTGAAAAAAAAATCATGCTTCGTGGGTGTTTCAATAACGAGGTCGTTTAGTGAGAGGAAAAACGAAAAGGTTGAAATTACCTCCTAAATTTAATGCTTCATGAAAAAATGAATCAGTAACATACCTCGCCGTTCATTACAAATTGACATAGGAACCAAACAAAGAGGTTGTCTGTTCTTAAAGTGAAAAGTGAATACAGTCGAATTTGTCCAAGACGATCATCCATTGTAGAGGAGAAAAGTGGTTATCTCAGACAGGTGGTTTTCTTGGGCAATGTCTTTACAATATAGAAAAAAGAAAGCGACGGGATAAGTGGAAAGTGGTTGGTTGTACAAGTGGTTGTCTTGGACAGGTGAGCGTTAAAGCAGGTTCGACCGGACTTATTTCCGAAAGCCCCCTATGTCTTAACAGAAGGTCGGCAAAACTCTTTATTGACGAAAATGGCTAAGGGTTGACCTGACAGTTCGCACGCATACGAGAACCAGTTGTGCAGATCTCCACACATGTCGAAAGGAAGTCACCGCCAGAGATCGAATCATACATATAGCCTACCCAGATAACATACCAAATAAAAATCCTTTAAAACTCGAGTTTGAAATTCGACTATGTACCTGCAATTAAGTAAATAACTTGTTGAAGCACAATCCTGAAGTGGACTGATTAAGATGGACCAGAGAAAGGTAGGGAGGTCTGTGAGCCCCTTGATCGTGACATTTTCGTCTAAAGTAGAACCGGTGGGAGAAGCACGACACAGGGGGTTGCATTAAAAAAGACTTGCCTACTCTCTTTTCTTAAATAGTCAGACTGCCGTCACTTTTGACAATACATTATGTGCAAGGAGAGCCAAAAAACTGAATGTTGTTACCAGGAAAGCAAACTCTTTGACAACGTCCTAAGTCACTGTTATTAAGAATACTATTTTGATACCAGCTTTGCTTTAAATGCAGTTTTCCTGGTAACAGCATTCATGGTAGTTGGTTCCGGGTTTGTTTGTTTGTTGTTGTTTTTTTGTATGTGTGTGGGTGGGGGGGGGGGGGCTCTACTGTAAAACTGTAAAAACTGCATAATATATATATACTGTATTTTCTAAAATGCTGGCTGCAGATAGATAATGTGCACATGACTTAAAGCATGTAAGAATGTGTTTCTGCACCTGCCCTACCCTCCAAGCCAAAGCGTCGCTAAACAAATACACACCTGTTTGTCTGTGGGCACTAAACTCGCTCAGGGGAGTGAGAGTAGGCCTATTTATTTTCTGTAAATAATTGTAAAACAATCATGTTTGGAAACTCGGTGGTTTAGAGGGTCTTCAAGAAGGGAACATCTCGATGTTTAATTGAAGTCAATGTCACGGTTTACGCCTGTTTGTACTTGACACGAAGACACTGAAGGACGAGGGGAGGGGAGCGGGAGGCAGAAGGGAGGGTGTGCTCCTGTTGTTAAGTTGCGGCAGTTGTCAGTTCTCTTTCCCATTGACAGCCACATTGTTGAAATGAAGAGATTTTTTCTTGGAAAAAAATAATCATTCTAAATATTTGGTTCACACCATTATCACAGTATTTGTATCATTTATAAGATATGGTGCTTCGACCCAGATTGTCAAGACTATAGGGCTTGTCAAAACTTCGTGGCACAACTTATTGTCAAATCATATTTCCTCAACTATAGAACATAAAATGTCCAATTTTTTAACATTGATTTGTGTCAATTTGTCTTAACAGATCAATATTTTCGTAAACATGTGTCAGTTTTATTCTATTGTTTTCTACAGATTTTAACAGGTTTACATCTGGGACAATATGTCTTTAAACGCAAGTCTGTCATTTTTCTAATTGCGACGTCATGCTTATTGAGCGCATAGTTTGATAACTTTTAGAGCAAAAAAAAAAATTCACTATGAATTTCACCGTAACAAGAGTGGAGAAGCGGGAATTGTTGTAAACAGTCCCATTTTTGGCGTGACAAAGGTGTATAGTATTTCTATAAATTCAAGTAGAAAAGTTTAATCTACACTTATTTTGTCTGGAAAGATATGATTAAGTTGAGACACATTGATACAAACGGCTGTGCAAAGCATCACTGAAACTGATTTCTCTCGCTGAGAGGATAATTTGCACCTCGAATTAATTGCTTACCGCACTATAACTATAGCTAAACGTTTGTCAAGTATGCTACATCCCGGTAAAACCTGTTGGAATACTTTACAAAATGAATATCTTCACGAAGTAAAATGAAATTCCCGTCTTTAGCATGAAACGAAATTTTGTATGTCAATAAAAGCTTCAAACTTTCATAAATTCCTCATTCATTGCTGCATGTCCATGTTAGTTCATGATAGGACACAAAGAGTGTCTACTTTGCCTCTGCTCTGGTGCCATTTTGTATAAGGAGTAAAATGACAAGACGGGGGTTAGACATGTACTACTTGATCAAGTACTGCTATGATCGCCGCCCTTCAGGCGAGTATAACATATAAACTGCGAAGTATGGGCACCATGGGAAACTCCATTATGCCCAAATGAAGGGCAAAACACAAAATCTCGCTATAGTTGAGTGCTCTCAGCACCTTCCCCCTTTCTCTTCGTTTTAGCTCTAGTGTTGCTCTCCAGGGTGGATCTCCTGGTCAGAGTCAGGGAGCTTTGTCTGTGACATTAAAATACAAGTCTTTGGATGAGAAAAGATTGCTGATTCATGTACATTGGTGGTGGGCATATCAAGAGTTGGAAAGTAGAAACAAATAACTTTAAGGGCTTGTCACACTTAAATACAAATACTACATGCCTATTGTTTCTAGGATTTAAAAAAATTACGCTGCTTCGCTATATTCCGAAGTCGAATCATAATGCTTTCCCACACTAACAAGTTACACTATGGCCTTATAACCTTGAATCGTTCTTCTAAAATTAAAAAAAAATCTCGCTCGATTGATATTGAATAACGTATAGGCATCATATATGAAAAGAATCTTTTTTTAAAAATCCGACAAATGCGCGATTTTGTGTGGTTACAGTTAGAGGACCTTCCGATATTTGCACCCCCCCCCCCTCCTCCTTAAAAACATACACACACACACACACACACACACACACACACACACACACACACACACACACACACACACACACATCTTTTCCTCTGATTATCCCTCCCCTCCAATCACCCCATCCCCTTCACTTTCCACCTTCCAAGTCATAAGTGTCTTTAATATATTATCTGAACAATGTGTGGGCGTGCATTTTATGGCTGCTGTACTGTACGGCTTACTTTTTTATTTCCTTCAAGAAATTGCGTGTTGTTATATGCCGAAACTCTATGGCCCATGAGGGCTCTTCCTTCTCCTTGATTACGCAGTAGTGATCAGTGAGTAGGGTTCTCAACTCTCCGAAACTTCCTACTCCAGATTCGCGCTCTTCGGAGTTGAAGTGTCGAGAACATCCCGCGGCTTATTGCAGGATGTTGTCGTTCTTGAGTGATGAGATGGGTTCGAAGGGTCACAGAGGAGATTTCGACACACATAATATGACTCATGCTGCAATAATGTTTCTTGATTGCATGTGAGGGGTTTTGTGTTTTGTTGTTGGTATTTATTTAATTTAATTTTGTTCTGGGTTGGGGTTTTTTTGGGGGGTGGAGTTGTTGTGTGTGTGTGTTTTGTACTTTTTTATGTGTGTGTGGGTGGGGGGGGGGTTGTTGTTGCTTTGTTTTGTTTTGTTTTGTTTTGTTTTGTTTGGGGTGGACTTGGGATTGGTTTGTTGGGGGAAGGGGTTGTGTGTGTGTGACGGGGGGGGGGGGGGGGGGTAGGGAGAGTTTGCGGACTGGCTTCGATGATGTGATAGTTAGACCCTTCTTTATTGTGTCAACTCATATTTATTGGAAATAGATTTATCGAATGACACCGACTTTTTAGCAGACTGGGCCGGGACATGGTCATGGCAGGCCACAATCGCCATCATCATCCTCGACATTTTTTACCCTGTGACGAAGAATTAGATTCCTCAGCTTTGGAAAAGGTCAAAGTAACGTGTACTTTTGTAAGAATAACTTTTCTGAAATACATGACTGATTGATAGTTCTTGTTCCTCGCCATTCACCAAAACAATTTTAACATAATTTAGGACGCGGGATTTTTCAACCCTGACCTGCAGGACTAGCTTTTACTGAGCGATGTATACCCTACAGCATTCACAAATAAGGACGGACAAACGCAGTAAAATAAAATTTCGCCTGATGGGAATCGAGCTCACGTCTTTGTGTGCAGTGACGAATAGCGCTACCATTACACCTGGGTCTTTGGTCATTGTAGAGTTTTAACGCCCTTTTAACACTGTATGACTATTTAAAATACTGGGTGGCCGAATTTAACGTCCAACTGAGCTAATGCTGCGCATATATTTACACAAGGCATGTCGTCAAACTAAAATAGTCTTTCAGATGCGGTTACAGTTTCTTGAAAATACAATGTAGTTCAATGGAAAACACCTTGAAGTGTTTAGACAGTCTTATCTGGTTTTTTGTTGTTGTTGTTGTTGTTGTTGTTTGTTTTTTTGTTGTTGTTGTTTTTTTTTTGGGGGGGGGTGTTTCTTTGTTTGGGTAGGGAGCAGCATATCGACACAAGAAGGCCCATTCACGTCTGACAATGTCAGTGAACTAATTATTCGGTCAAACTGATAGACTATCTATAAAATACACAGTCTCACCCCCCCCCTTTTTTTTTCCCCCCCCCCCCCCCCCCAAGAAAGATCAATTTAGGCTAGGTGTTCACAGGCTCCGCTTCTCATTATGAAACGTCTGGACGGATTCGGGCTCATTCCTTTACGACGACTTCGACATCAAATTACGCAATTGCCGAAAACAGCTCTTTTATACCCTAGGTTCATTCATTAGATGAAGAACTATCAAAGTAGGTTTGCTAGTTTTGATTTAATGACCCATTAATGAATGACGTTTTTGTCATATTTAGATTTAATGCCCCCCAAAAAAGCCCCGGCGTAGTGGGTTCACCCCCATCGGAGATAAAGAGGTACATGTCGTGTTTATCCGCACCATCCGCTCCGCTCCGCTTTTATTTTGTCACCTGATGCAAAATGGCGCTGACAATAAAACGCAAAATCTTTCTTTGGTGGTGGTAAAAAAAGAAATATCTCTCCAATTATCGTCGTTACTGGATCCATTCCGTATGTCGTGACCGTGCCAAACTAGGATAATTCAGACTCCTACCCCAAATATTATCTGATTTCTAATGAGGAAAAATGCATGAACTATCTACGGGTGGGTGAAGAAAGCTACATTTTATTTTCCTCAGACAACGTGTGCCCCTGGCTTACAGAAACAAGACACAAACTGGAGAAAGGCAATTCCACCAACGGAAAGATTAGTTGTAACTTTAAAATAAGTTTGACTGCTTGTTGTTGTTTTTTTTCCTTGATCATTATCCAATCATCATCATCATCATCATCATCATCATCATCATCATCATCATCATCATCATCATCATCATCATCATCATCATCATTATCATCATCGGCTGCGGGGGCAGCAGCAGCAGCAGCAGCAGCAGCAGCAGCAGCAGCAGCAGCGCGGTCAAAGTAAAAAATCACACCTCCGACTCTCCTCACAATCCGTAGAGCGGTCGACATGTTTGACGACATGTTTGAGGCACAAAAGTGAGGAGCGGTGTGGAGCGGGGCGGAAAGGGGGCTGGGGACAATGTATTGTAAATATTAGTTCATAGAGTTTGACGCTTTCATCATCATTTTATTATATCTGGCGCCTAGCGGAGGCTGTAGACAAGCGCTCTTAGATCGCCCAGCAAGGTGGCTACGGTCATGACCAATCCAATTTAAAAGCCTTGAATCTCACCCGACAGAGGCAGATACTCTATTAATATTTTTACCGCGCGAGAGTCAAACTTACTTTCTGTATGAGCAAGATGAAAACTCTAGTGATCACACCATGAAACTCCCGTACATTAGGAAACTTTGCTGTGGGTGGTTTGCGGATACTGTGGTGTAGTTTATCTGTTCTAATATGTTTTATCCTACTTTTATCGTTCTTTGTCAGTCTTGTCTTTATATTTGTCATTCTTTGTCAGTCTTGTCTTTATATTTTACTCTCTGGTAAGACCTCTAATCTACGGCACTAAACATTAATCCATTGATCCTATTTTACTAATAAAGACGTGGACAAACTCAAAATTTGGTAAACCTACAGGCCCGGAGCCCGAACGATACTTAGAAATCGTGATTACACAGAAAGTCCGATCGAGGCTCTCTGTAATCCTGTATCTTACAGTAATGGGTGTTTATTTTCATTATTTGGTTAGGTGCCCTTTTCACCATGAGTATAATGATAGAACTTGGGTCCAGAATCCTTTGGCCCGGGATGATACGCTGAGAAATTAACTGAACAATTCACACTATCTTCACACCTTGCGACACCGTTGCCAAACGTATTCTTGGCATGCACAGGCTTAGCTATGTTTGTAAACTATTTCGTCACATAATTTCGCAGTAAAGGGAGTGTGCCGTCTAAAGTGACTAAAGCGCACCTTATTTATTGCAAATGCTTTGTATCCTTTCATTGTTCATTGCTTCAGGAAGCCACATCCCTGCACTCCGGACATGTCCATTGATGCTCCGTTGCTCTCTCCAAAATGTTGCCGAGGGTCCCTCTACTGATTGTGCCAGTGCACATCTAGTTGAGCGTTCTTCTGTTCTTTCCTGCAAGGATGCCAGATTTTCCGCTTCCTTATAGAATACTAGTTGGGTACCCGTTCGATGAACGGACTCAAAAGAATCGATTGTCAAGGCATTGTGGAAAAAGTGCGCACTGCTTGTGAACGGAAGCCTCACTTGTTTACAATGGCGTCTTAGAAGACAGACTTTCGAGGATCTAAACGAAGCTAATGAAAAACTGAAAATTATACCACAGTGGCTTCAGACTCTTTAATATAGATTAACTGTGCACCCTTTTAAAAATTCCGAATCACCGTTAATTTTTTTCAAATTCGAAAGTTAAGTGGTTCGAAAGTTCAGGCCACCAAAGTGACGAACTTTTACAAATATAATATAACTAGATGAGCCCCCTCTCGATGAAAGGAATGATCGGTGCATTAACATCAACTGAATATCATTGGTCTACTATATTTACACTGTACTGGAATGGAGCAATAAATCTTGAGAGAAAAGTGACACATGTGTTTCCAAGTTGCCAAAAACACAATAGATGCATAGATTGATTCTCTATTCCGCTTTCATGGTTGTACAGAAGCGTGTTGATTGTTCCCAGCAGCAAGAAAAAGAATTTCACAAAGGAGTCCAGGAAAAGCGATGACGGCCATCAGACGAAAGGATCACAGTCGAATTTAGCACCAAGTTAAAAAAAGAAAGCATGAGGCTAGATCTGTACGGGTCGCACACTTAAAATAGTGCTCAGTATTGCGCCACAATGCGCGATAGTATCGAACGGAAGTACGGCTTGAAATAAACAAACCTGGCGGATTTTCTAAAATCACAGAGACAAAACATTGCTCAAGAAAACATAAGAAGACACAAACGGGCTTTAGAAAAGGAAGAGGGTGCACTGATGTAATCTTCGCACTCCGACAACTGTGTGAGAGGGCTTTGGAATACAACAAAGATCTCCACC
>NW_004797336.1:1270406-1272451 GCF_000002075.1 Aplysia californica | reverse complement strand
TGTCCCTCCTACAGGCCACACGACTTGCTGCAGACAGACACCTGTGTCTCCCCCCGACACCCCAGGGTACAAGCGGAAGAAAAAAGTAAAGTACAGAGACAAAAGCGTTGGCCTACAAAACCGATTGGCGAAATAAAGAAATTAAGCTTTTAGCAGTAAAACTATCTCAAAACTGAAAAACGAAGGGTGTCATCATCTGGAGAATATTTTAAAGAATCTTTTGGTGAAAATTGCATATCGATCGATGTAGCCATTAAAAAAACTTTTGAATAGCAAAATTCGGCCACCACAAATAGATAATAGAATATATATATAATATTTTTCTAAAAGGAACGACATGTATAGGCCTTCATGTCCAATGTTTTCTCGTGTTCAGACATTACATACAATCGTTAGGTGTATTCTCAATTGCAGTTTCAAAAGTGTATTGTATCAAAAAGACACTTTCTTGGAGTTAAAATAGAATGTCGAAGACTCTGTGAGTGTGTGTGTGTGTGTGTGTGTGTGTGTGTGTGTGTGTGTGTGTGTGTGTGTTTGTGTGTGGTTGGGGTCTGGTTGGGTTTATTTTGTTTGTTTGTTGGGTGTGTTTGTTTGGGGTTTGTTTTTTGTTTGTTTTTTGGGGGGGTTGGAAGGGGAAGCTGGAAAAGGATGAGGGCAGCTAGTATGACCTATCTGCATTGCAAGTGTCGTAAAATTCTAAATAAAATAAAAAATAAAGAGACGTCGCCCTCAAAGTGACTCATCCCTCTCATAGTTGCACTTTTCAAAGTTTATTGTCGTGGAAATTCCGGTACGCGGGAGATCAGCGAGCCTTCAACTGCACGATTCCATCTTTACAATGCCTGCTTCCTGTTGTATATTATTCTTATTATTATAGTTTTCAGTGCACTCTGGAGCAATTAAAGAAATGTGAAAAAGGAAGTGCGCTATAAACCCTGACTTGGCGGGAATAGTGAAGCCTCCTTCCGACATCTTTGAATGCAGGGGTTGGCTTGAACTTGAAGTAGAACAGGTTAAAGGTAAAAATATTATATTGTACTGTCACCCCGACCTCAAGCCGGGGAATGAATGCCTATATCCCTATAACACACACACACACACACACACACACACACACACACACACACACACACACATACACACATCAAAATGTTTTCCCAGATATACAGATAAGATATTTACTTTGGTATGTCTGTTACACTTTTCTCGTTCACTAAAATTATTTCGTTTTAGGACCCGCGCACACTAGGAACATTTCAACTCGTCACGCGGCTACCAAGTATGTGGTCGCTTAGCGGTGAAGAGAGACGAATAAGTGAATATTGGTCGCTTTTAAGCATAATAAGGTGGCTATCCCGAAAAATGATGTTTTGAGAAAATCGAAGGTAAAGTTTCTGCCCCTTGTTCAGTTCCTATAAAATGCAAGGAGAGGTTTTTTTTCTCTAAAACCAAACAAATATACACAGCAATGAAACGCAACTCCTCCTATAGGTAGGGCAATGCCCACTTTTGGTGTAAGTCAAGAGTTCTGGAAACCCCCGAAATCCGGGTTAACCCGCTTGTCTGCGACGATATTACCTCATTTACATACTTGCGGCAGTTGGACGAATGAACATGTTCCTAGAGTGTATGGGTCATTGTCTCATCTCTGATCCTAATGACCAGTCTTCAAAATAACATGATTATACCGCTATAGTTCTTTGTGTGTATGCGTTCTGCGGTCACCTAGACACACATAATATTTTGTTTCGCAGATGTTTCACTCAGTGCTGTTTCAGCAAACTAGTTATATAAAATAGGGTTTTAGGTTGACAGTCATAATAACAAGGAGACGATGGAGATGGATTGGGCATGTTCTGAGAAGAGAACCAGACTCAATTGTAAAGACTGCGCTCCACTAGACACCCGAAGGACATCGCAAGAGGGGCAGAGATCTTCACAATCACAATTGTTGTCTGAGATTGTCTTCGGCTTGCTTTGTTTCAATTTTCTGTTTCCATATTTTGTTTTATTTGTTGCAAGAATAATAAGTAAGCTTTAGTATG
>NW_004797336.1:1261653-1263945 GCF_000002075.1 Aplysia californica | reverse complement strand
AATCAGTGCACAAACAAAATAAGTATAAATAAGGTCCTGAGAACTCGTAATGCACACAACCCCGCCTCATAAGTTCTCTTTTTCACTCAAGAAAGGTTTCACTGTTCTCTCGCCGTAACGCTATTGACTTGGCCATCACGTTGGCTTATCCTTTCGCTGTGTTGTTAGCATACATTAGCTCAAAACACAACGCGCACTTCGCGAGTCGTTGCTTATCGCGTTTAACAAGCGTTTTAAACGCTTATTTCGATAGTATTAATTACACAAGTCATGCCTATCATGAGGCTAATACTGTCTTCAGTTCAATTTTTCGCATGGTTTGTTTCGATTCTACAAAATATGTATTTTAAAGCAAAAGTAGCTACCCCTTGGTACGTTTTGGTAACACCTCCTAGTTGTTTTGTTCTTTGATCCAACATCAAAAGGCGGATTATCTGTAGCTACTCCGTGGTGCATCCCAGGGTGAAAAAGCCTTTATCACACTTGCCTTAAAGCTCATATTTGTTTTACCTCATTGCTGCAAACATGCAAGGTGGGTATAGAAAGATTACAAACAGTATTGCAGATAGCTGTATAGAAATGACGGGAAGGGTAGGTCTATATAACTACATGTATATCTTTCACAAGTGAGAGCATGACTCGTTGATGAAGCAGCCGAATTGTGAGAACTAGACTGGAATTAAGATTCTTATTAAAATATTATAAGAATATTAAGCAGCGAGGCTTAGCACATAAAAATAAAACTTTGCCTTTATAATTTTAAGATAACCAGGGTTTGTTGTGTGGGGGTGGGGTGGTTTGGTTGTTTTGTTTGCTTTGTTGTCTGTTTGTTTGTTCGTTGTTGGGGGTGGGGGTTGGTGGGTGTTCGTTTGCTTTTTTTTTTTTGCTAAATTTTTTTTGGGGGAGGGGTTAATTAGTTGGGGGGGGGGGCATTGATGTAATGCAGAATTATTATTTTTTTAATTCATAAAAACCACACTTTTCTAACGTTGATGTTTTAACGCTCCCATCGACGCAATTTAAATAATTCGAGAGGCAGACTTCAACCCTGCCTGTCAGGACCAACCATGGCTGAGAGGGATACAACTTGAAACAAATGTATTGTAAGCAGACGAGGAAAAAAAAAAACATTTTGTGTGTTGACTGTATAGTTTCCCACCTATTGGGGGGGGTAAGATGATGTAATAATTTACAGTGTGCGATATTCAAGGAACTCACAGCCAAAAGCGTATATAATAATATGGGTCTTAAATACAAAGATACTGTATTTCAAAGGAACACACATCCTTGTATGACGACAGGAAACATATTAAGCAGACCACAGAGAACATCTATAAAGACAACCCCTCCCCTCTTTCGGCTTTGTTTCTGCTTTATAATGACACTACGCTACCTCAAAATTACGAAGTCTCCATCTGACATGTTTGGCCGTTTTGGGTTACTTAGACCATGAGGTCAGAAACCAAATATTCTATCTACTCTATCAAAATCGTAAGATTATTCGGAGTCGTCATCAAGATATTAAAAAAATTGCGTTCAAGTAAAACTTGACATGATGTGAAACTCAAGATCTTTGACACCAAATTTCTTAAACTAAGTATTGAGAGGATGTTGTTATTGTTTACTGTTTTCAAATCCCTTTAGCTGCGAGCATATTGCTTTTGGCAGCGCAATGCCTCCCTCAAGTAACCACAGGTATTGAGAGGATAGAACGTTGTAATTCTGAGATAGCCACTATGCAAGAGGACCATCTATCTAAGAATTGGCCGCTTTTCTTCTCGACAATGAATGGTCTCGCTTTGGGCAAGTTCGACAGAATTCCTAGAAGTTATGCTATGCCCTGTAATCATAATATGTTATGTCCTGTGTCATCAGCTTGTCAACTGCAGCACGAGCCAGACATAGCTCTATGTTTGGCTGATCTACTGATGTTATTAAATACTATGTATGTATATGCTATCCGACCAAACGGTAATCTACTGTAATGGCATGTCGACACAGAGTCAGCGAGGTCATTGAATATATCGTTTAAGTGCGAGGGTAAGGTGGATTTATAGGCTCGTGGCATAATGATAGTTTATGAGATGTGACCTGTAACAAGGGGATGTGACCAGCGTAATGAGGCCTGGACTCGAATAATGTGTCGTATAGCTGTCTCGGCCAAACAGACCCAGCTGATAAATGCATTTATTCCTCTCGCAAAGAAGAAGAAGAAGAAGAAGAAGAAGAAGAAGAAGAAGAAGAAGAAGAAGAAGAAGAAGAAGAAGAAGAAGAAGAAGAAGAAGAAGAAAG
>NW_004797336.1:1258697-1261553 GCF_000002075.1 Aplysia californica | reverse complement strand
TTGTTTGTTTGTTTGTTTGTTTGTTTGTTTGTTTGTTTGTTTGTTTGTTTGTTTGTTTGTTTGCGGGTAGTTGGGTTTTTGGGGGGTTTTTGCTTCTGTCTGGCTGTCTTGCTTTCCCTCTGCACCAAATGACCGTTATTGCGTCGACGTATCGATCAAAAGGAGATCCTACTGTGGGACGGGTTATAACCCACACCCTACAGACATAGTTTGTGAAACAAACGAAACTTCAAAGAAACAATCTTGCAAATTATCACAGTAAGCAACAAACACAAATCAAGGACCTCGTGGTATAGATTGTTGATAAACTGGACTAATGCGCAAAAAGTGTGGGTTCGAATGTGAGATTTTCCTAGTTGCCCTCGCCCTTCCCGGAAAGCTTGTGTTTTTCAACGCAATGCCCAGATTTCAAAGTTACATAACATAATGTGTTTAAGTGCATAGAAGTGTACTGTGCATCCCAACTGTGCCCTGTCATGGCCGCTGATCTCTTCTCTTTATGAAAACTTGCACTATTACGCAAAACTAAAGGGCAAAACACATCTTCGCTATTGAAGTGTGTGTACCCGTGGAACTTTTCCCTACTTGCTCTTCGTTTGTCTCAAATTTAGTCAAATGGTGTACCCAGTAAGGAAACGAAGAAGCGCCAGTGCACGATCTAATAATTCAAGTCTATGCTAAAACAAACGTCATTTATTCAAAAGTTTACTTTTTTTTAAAGATCCAGAAATGGTTTACGAATGTATGCTTTCTGTAATTTTGTTGTTTGATCTTTTAGTTGTGACTTTATCGTACCATGATTAAGTAATATTCAGCAAAAACTATTGAGTCTAAATAGTTTTACAGGCCTAGAACTGAAGTAAAAGTAAAATTAACACCAAAAAGAAGCCTGGTAAATCATAGTAAAATGGCATGGGTTTAGCGCCCCTATCAACACTATTAGGTTATTTAAGAGGCGCGGCCCTAGTTCAACGTCCGTCTCGGAAAGAACATAGCCAAATGGGAAATTCGTGTAAAGTGCTTTTCCCAGAGACACAGCGTAGCACCGAGCTGAGACTCGAACCCCGAACCCGCTATCTTACTTAATATAAATCACTGTTAATTGTCTTGTATCTATACAGTAGCAGTAACAGTAGCCAGTTTAATTTGAAAACAAAAATATTAAAATTGATGATAACATCTTTTTGGAAGTTGGGTTGTTGGTTTTTATAGAATTCCAAGAAATAATGTTTGGTGCCGGTTAAGTTGAAGGTCTACCGCGCTACAGTGATCTACCCACCCGATGGAGCACGGTCCACTTCGATATTGCACGTCTAGCCCCGCCTGACTGGCCACGGTAATATCAGCGCTGGAGGGCATATTTAGACAAAAGGCGGTGGTGTTAAACAATTGTGGTGTACGGGTTGACATTGCTTCCTATTACGGTGTCCTTACGATAAAAAAAAATGTTGCGGGGATTATGACTGACAAGTTAGTCGCGACAGCAGGTGACCAGATTGGGACTGTGGGGACTTGTCCAGAAATCAATCGGGAAAGGGGGGCAGCTCCCCTCCCTCCTCGACCCCTCTCCCTCTCCAACCGCCTGCTTCGCATCCCCCCCCCCCAAACAAAAAAAAACAACCCCAACGTAGCGCTTTTTCCTTCTCCTTTCTCCAAGAAACTACAACCACCGAGACATTGTAAATGTGGTCAATATCAGTCCTAAGCCTTTAAATAAACCAGCAGTCAGATCGGTTCGAAGACAGACCCTCTATTAAACCGGCAAACAATGCCCCAATGTCGCCGTTATAAGTTAACTTCCGATTTTCTTCTGCACACATCAATGCGTGCCAGAGGAGTTATTGACGAACACGAGAAGGAAAATAGTGCTTTTTCAAGAGTTAAAGCTAATGTTAAAACCTACTGAATGTCATGAAAAACGCAACACTTTGCTCGCAAAGTCTGAACATGTTTGCATCAGATGAAAATAGATTAAGAGAAGTGGGTTTTTTTTAAGTTAATTCATTTTCAAACAAATGTGAACCATTTTTATCACACATTTCAACTGATTTCGATAAACTGTTCTCCTTCTTTTGGAGTACCCCCTTTAGACGAATTTGCGTATAAACACAATCGAAACTCACTAAAGATCTCTCATTCTTAGTAAATTACATGGCCATCATTAACATGTATACAGACCAAAACACTTCTTCACGTGTATCTTATAACATTTTAAATATTTCGTTGGGAATTTTGTCCCACTTTCGCGCACTGCAATCTCTCAATAGCTGCAGATTCGCAAAACGGCACACACTTTGCATTTCAGTTCATCCCATACGTGCGCTGTTAGAGACACGTCTGGTACGTACACTGGCCAGTCCATGACTTTCATGTTATGATCTTCCAGAAACTGTTTTGTTTGTTACATGGGCAGTGTGAGTGCAGGAGTGTCGTTTTTCATGACTGGGAGATTCTGTTGTTGTTTTTTTCTTGTGATGTTTCGCACAGTGAAGACGCGCTGTTGTCGTGGCTTCGTCGATTGTAGTTCCAAAAAAACAACAACTCAATCTAAGTCCGGAACTTATTACTCGGCGCTTCACACTGATGAAAGAAACATTTTCACGCACCCCTTGCATGCCTTGATATTAATGTTACTTTTGAGGAACGAAACGATTTCGCAGAGGTGACAGCAAAACCTGCTTCTCTTGAACAGGACTGGTCACTCAGGGCTGTCCTATTCTGTGTCCATCCCGGACATTTCAAGTGTGCTAAAATCTTTGTATAAGTCGAGAACACTACAGCATTGCATTTTAACGTGTTCCTGTATGTGTGTGTGTGTGTGTGTGTGTGTGTGTGTGTGTGTGTGTGTGTGTGTGA
>NW_004797336.1:1257459-1258597 GCF_000002075.1 Aplysia californica | reverse complement strand
CTACTACTACTACTACTACTACTACTACTACTACTACTACTACTACTACTACTACTACTACTCTCAGCCCTGACCCAGCGCAGAGGGGTCACAAAAACACTATTTCCTGTGTAGGCTTCCGGGAGTACCACGTACAGACACGTATATTCTATGCAAATGCGGCGATGTAAAAGGTAATGAGCATGCGGAAAGAAAGAAAACAATGACGGATTAGTTGTTTGGTCCGCGCACGCCGTACTTAGTTTTCTGAAGGTTGCTGGCACCAGGTACCATCTCATGCTTCTTGTCTTTGTGGAATTAATTATCTGCTGTAATTCATTTTTTGCTATTGCTAAATTCAAGAAAAAATGGTTTAGGTTTAACGCCCCTATCAACACCATTATTAGGTTATTTAAGAGGCGCGTGACCTCCTAGTTTAACGCCCATTCCCGAAAGGACAGGGCCACGTGGGAAATTTGTGAAAGTACCTTTCCCAAGGACACAACGTCTGACCGAGCTGAGACTCGAACCCCCTACTCGCAATTTCATTATTACAGGTCCGGTAGTCAAACCACTAGGCTGCCGACGCCACTCTAGATTTAAGGCCCAGAGAGATCTTAAATGAATTCCTAACGTAAAAATTCTGAGAAACAGAAGAAAATAACGTAACAGTCTCTGAATGTGATCTATTTCAAAAGAAGTTTACTTTGAGCCAGACGGAATGATCAGTCCATGGATAAATCAATCATCAGTCTATCAAGTACTCACTCACCTACCTATTTACATACTCTACTATCTTTATGAATCAATTGGTTCACCAATTTTCTATTATATAAATCAGTCAATTAGGTGGTAATAAGTCAGCAAACCAACTGCATACAGGATCAGTGAACCAATGTACAAATCAATCGATCCTTCAATCAATGAATTAGTATAATAATTAAATACGAAAATCAGCCAATCAACCAAATTAAAGATAAACCAATTTATTAATCAATCAATCAATCATCCATTCAACCAATCAATCAACCAACCAACCAACCCGCCAACCAACCAACCAATCAACCAACCAACCAACCAACAAATCAATCAATCAATCAATCTATCAATCAATCAATCAATCAATCAATCAATCAATCAATCAATCAATCAATCAATC
>NW_004797336.1:1255524-1256980 GCF_000002075.1 Aplysia californica | reverse complement strand
GGGGGGGGTCATATTCTTTTTTAATGTTGACTTCATGCATATTTCAATGTTTCCTTCATATTCTTTTTTTTTCTTCTGGTTTTTAGCTTATGTTTCTGTCCCTAGATTCCACATTTCTTCCCAATAGTTTGGAGCTAACGAAAAAATCCCAACTCCCAACGTTAAAGATTACAAAAACATAATAACATCTAGGACAATTACGTTTCCCGTCTTTGGATTCTTTCAATCCTCATTCAAAAAGATACGTTATGTTTTCAACGGAAACGGTGTTTAAACCACGCGGAAACATCGTAGGAGCAAACAAAACCAAAAACAAAGAAATACTTTTTCTCCTTTTTTGTTTCTTTGTTGTTGTTAAATTAATTTGAATTAAGATAAGCGTTTTCTTCACTTTCTTTTTTAATTAATTATTTGTTCTTAAATTGTTGGTTGGGGGGGGGGAGTCCTTCTTCTTGTACTGCAATGGTATCAATAGGGTTAATCTTTTCGCACTTGTTGTTCATAATATTGGAGCATGATGAACAAGCTTTAAAAAAATTCTTTACTTCATTTTTTTTTTCATCAGAACGCGGGGAAAGAAAACGAAACGGCGAGTTTTATTGGACAAAGAAATCGGTTAGTGATCCTCTTCCTCGGCCCTGACTGACCATGATCTTATTTCCTCTTAGATATTCCCGGAGGTTGAAGGTGTTTAGGTTGTTTTTTGGTGTGTTTGTTTTTGTTGTTTTTGTGTTTTGTTTTGTTTTGTTCTGTTTTACTTTGCTTTAATGTGTTTGGTTTGGTTGTTGCTGTTTTTTACTTTCATTTCACATGCTTTTAAGAAACATGCTCGTATATTTTTTAAAAGGGAATTGAGGGTATTCATTTGTGTGAAGGCAATTCATGTTGTAAATGTTGCCGTTTTGTTATTCATTAACGTTCGTACTGGACAAAGGCATAATGAATTTCTGAACTTTAATATTATTCATTATTGCGTTTAGAAAGGTGAATTAACTACGCTTTTCCCGGGATTTTCCCGCATCTTAGAAATGTTTAGTAATTGCATATTTTAGTGACAAAAAAGAAAATAAACACAAAAGCAAAGTGAAACATAAAGAAATACACCGGCAAAAGTTAAAAGAACCCCCTGATTTAACAAGTTCGACTGTATGGACCACTGTCACTTTTAAAGTATCGGTCAGTGATCCGTGTATCTTTTCTTTCTTTTATATCATTTTAATATCTGTCTCCTCTTTAGCAAACTCTTTGCCTCTTTTGGCACCTCATGTCAGTCCAATGGCTCTATGTGTTTAGCGGTTCTGGCTTCATGCTGTAAAATAGAGTACAAAGATATTCCTTTGGCGGCGCCTATGGGTTGTTTTCGACTTGAGTGAACGTTTTCATTTTTATTTACTTTTGAATACATGTAATTTTGTTGTTGTTGTAGCAGTTGTTGTTGTTTGGGGGGTGGGGGTGG
>NW_004797336.1:1252003-1255424 GCF_000002075.1 Aplysia californica | reverse complement strand
AAAGAAACCACAGCCAAAAAACAACCTAAACACCTTCAACCTCCGGGAATATCTTTTAGGAAATAAGATCATGGTCAGTCAGGGAAGAGGAAGAGTTTATTGAACCGAGTTCTTTGTCAGAGAACACTCTCCGCGTCCCTTTCTTTCCACTGACCATGATCTATTCCTCTTAGATATCCCGGAGGTTGAAGGTGTTAGGTGTTTTTGGTGTGTTGTTTTTGTGTTTTGTGTTTGTTTGTTTGTCTGTTTTACTTTGCTTTAATGTGTTTGGTTTGGTTGTTGCTGTTTTTTACTTTCATTTCACATGCTTTTAAGAAACATGCTCGTATATTTTTAAAAAGGGAATTGAGGGTATTCATTTGTGTGAAGGCAATTCATGTTGTAAATGTTGCCGTTTTGTTATTCATTAACGTTCGTACTGGACAAAGGCATAATGAATTTCTGAACTTTAATATTATTCATTATTGCGTTTAGAAAGGTGAATTAACTACGCTTTTACCGGGATTTTCCCGCATCTTAGAAATGTTTAGTAATTGCATATTTTAGTGACAAAAAAGAAAATAAACACAAAAGCAAAGTGAAACATAAAGAAATACACCGGCAAAAGTTAAAAGAACCCCCTGATTTAACAAGTTCGACTGTATGGACCACTGTCACTTTTAAAGTATCGGTCAGTGATCCGTGTATCTTTTCTTTCTTTTATATCATTTTAATATCTGTCTCCTCTTTAGCAAACTCTTTGCCTCTTTTGGCACCTCATCTCAGTCCAATGGCTCTATGTGTTTAGCGGTTCTGGCTTCATGCTGTAAAATAGAGTACAAAGATATTCCTTTGGCGGCGCCTATGGGTTGTTTTCGACTTGAGTGAACGTTTTCATTTTTATTTACTTTTGAATACATGTAATTTTGTTGTTGTTGTAGCAGTTGTTGTTGTTTGGGGGGTGGGGGTGGTTGGCTTGTTGGGTTGGGGTTTTTTTTGTTTTTTTTTGGGGGGGGGGCTGGGATAGGTATTGTTGAGGTTGTGGGGAGTGCGGGCGGGAGGAGTTTTTAATTTTGTTTTTGTTTTGAGGCTGTTGTTTTTTTCTTTTTTGGGGCGGGGGGGGGTTGTTTCATCATTTTGCTTACTTTTTTAAAAGTTAACGAGCTTGAGAATTGACAAGCGGTCAAAACAGGAAGAGACTTGAAACATTTACAAACATTGCCAGCCGTCTAATTGTTTTTGAGAAAAAAACATGCAGTTCACACTTTTGATACTTCACTGTGTGCGTAACCCAAGTTCAAATCCACAACAGGCTATTCTTGAATTTGGATCAATAGTGTCTCATCCCCCCCCCCCAAGAAAAAACCCCAAAAAAGCTGTTAAATAAAAGAAAAAATTGTATAAGGAATGAAATGAAATTGAAAATAGAAATAATTATTTCTTTTTCAAATATTAATATTATTTGGTCGTCAGGAAGACGAAGTATCAAATCTTAACCCTCACATTTTAAACAACATTATTGTTTACATTATTGTAGACCTATGCAATACCATTGTTAGGGATGTCTAGTTTGGCTGTTATACACTGGCCAGATCAGCTTCATTCATGGTTTGTTGAGTTGACTCCCCGATTTCTCACAAACGGATAGCTAACTACTCGGCGATGTTCACCCATCTTTCGGCAGCAGTTATAAATCGTTTTCGTTGCAGTTTCTTAATTTATGATGTTTTTGGCACGTGCCCAAGAGATAAAATTATATTTGTCGAAATTCAAATTCTTAATGATTAAAATAGAAAGAAAAAGTACATTATGTAGATCGATACAATTATTTAAAAAATTAAACAGGGGGTTTTCCCGTCTTCTGTCCCTTTGTTATACATATATGTACAAATGTATATTAGTGATACGTTCTCTCTCTTTGCTTATAACGGCCTAATGTATTTATTTATTAATTGATTAAAAGCTTTGACTTTCCCTATTTATTTATTTATTTATTTATTTATTTTTAAATTAAATTCATTCATTCATTCATTCATTCATTCATTCATTCATTCATTCATTCATTCATTTATTCATTTATTCATTCTTTCATTCATTCTTTCATTCATTTCTTTCTTTCTTTATTTATATCTTATTTGTTTATTTATTTAAGTAGGGGGTGCGAATGAAATGGGGTTGTTTCAGTAATTGCCTTTACGTTTCATGTCTTTGATTTAATGAATGGTGTCTCTTTTGCCGCGGTCGAAAAGAATAATCTCTGAGCAGTGTCATCGCAGCTGTACTTTTACTGAATGTCGACGATGAACCAACAATAATACGTACCGTACATGCTTCTCCTGTGTCCACAGCTAGAGCAACTTTGTCCCGAGTAAGACACCAGAGCAGCAGTTTGTCACCAGTAAGCCTAATAAAAGAGTTACAATGGCCTCAGCAGTGGTAAGACATTCTATAGACAACATTCTACGAAGCCCAGTGAGCAGCATCAACAAAGACAGACCAGACACCTTCAATTATACCACAGTGAAGCTCGATCTGTCTAGCAACAAGTTCTGCACCAGCAAAGCTCCAACAGCGCCCTCTTCAGAGGTCAGTCAAGCGAACAATAACTCTGTGGGGTCTGTGGACGATAATGAATGCGAGGTCAAGAGAGAGAACCCTGGCGACAGCAGTCACGATGATGAGATCGTGGGGTCAAACGACGACTGCGTGAGCAGGGACGAAGCAGGTGGGAGTGGGGTCACATCTTGTGTCGTGAGTGAGACGGAGGGAAACATCAGCTGGCACCATCGAGCTGCTTCTTCGTGTACAGGTAGGCGAATGTTCTATCTATCTATCTATCTATCTATCTATCTATCTATCTATCTATCTATCTATCTATCTATCTATCTATCTATCTATCTATCTGTCTGTCTGTCTGTCTGTCTGTCTGTCTGTCTGTCTGTCTGTCTGTCTGTCTGTCTGTCTGTCTGTCTGTCTGTCTGTCTGTCTGTCTGTCTGTCTGTCTGTCTTTTCTTTTCTTTTTTTTTTGGTAAGTGATTTACGACGCTTGCAACTGCATAAGGTCATATGAGCGCGCGGGACACACCTAAGATTTTCAGTTAGTGAGAAATTTTGATTTTTGCACGGGTGGCTGCCGAAGCCTACTCTTATCCATTTTGGACCACCAAGGGATCATAACGTGCTCAGCTTGCTCACGGGACCTCCGGGATATTTCGTCCTTGTCCGAGAAGGCTAGGTGTAGATCTTTCTTACCAGAAGATCAGGGGTGTGGCTGAAAGACAGCAGTAAGAACTCATATGACCTTATGCAGTTGCGAGCGCTGTAAAACTCATACTAAAACAACAGCAGTAAGAAGTAGCAAAGGAGAAGCTGTAGAAAGGCTGCAGAAAGAGTCACAAGCCCAGAGGAGGGGGCAAAGGATGTGAGGAGGTTGGAGGGGGGG
>NW_004797336.1:1248999-1251771 GCF_000002075.1 Aplysia californica | reverse complement strand
TGTCTGTCTGTCTGTCTGTCTGTCTGTCTGTCTGTCTGTCTGTCTGTCTGTCTGTTTTTGTTATTGTTGTTGTTGTTTCTTGTACGATTAGACAATTTAGAAACCTTCCAGCCAAGGTTAACGCATTGTGGATGAAATTGTCTGTGAAAACGTGCCACTTTGTTTAAAAAGAAGGACAAGAAATAAGACAAAAGAAAGGATAAAACTCTAATAATCTAGTGCCCTTCTGGATTCATTTCATGTACTTTCAAAAACAGATTATTTGGGTACCTAAAAGATAGTAGTGGCGTGCAAGTGAGAGCGTACCAACGGAGGGGGGGGGGATTACGCCCCTTACCATACAGCTCATCATAGCCACTGTGGAGCGACTTGACTTGTGGGCTGCTTGCTTATTTCTTACACACATCTGCTACGGTAAAGGCTGTAGTGTTAACAGGTTAATTAACGCATTAGGGAATTTGTGATTTGGTTGACGTTGGCCTGGACGGAACCCACTGTTGTCCATCTGGGCTTTTGAACTGTTTTGTTTTGTTTTATTCTGAGGCGGTGCCAGGGGAGAGAAAAGGAGGGGACGGTATGGTGGGAGGTGGTGGGAGAGAGTGTGAGACAGTGGGAAGGGGGAAGGTAGTGGGAATGGGGGAGGGCAGAGTGTAGTAGTTATAAGGAATTAACCATTGTGGTTATTCTACTTTGATTTACCTCTGCAATGTCTTCTAAAAGAATCACCCTTTAGGAAAATAAACTAAGACTCTATTTCTAAATTTAATTCTAAATATTAACTCCTCCAAGTCGTACACCTACTCCCTGCTTTATCGCTGCAAGTCTAGTTTGATACATAAACGTTAGCATATTCAGCTTTCGAAAGATAGCTTTTAGGCTACACGTACAAGCATGCATTACCGACTAAAATATTCTGAAAAGAATAAAGATTTGATACAATTTATAAGGATGCATTTATTGCGCCACAGGCAGGGAGACAGGTATAGCGAAAGAGGAAAACAAGCCAAAACAGTAATGTAGCATCTAGTTTGTTGACTTGCCGACTTCTAGCAACTAAAACTTGGTGTTGATATGCATTTCAGGTGCTGCTGATTAGATCTACATTCCTTTTACTTTTTCCAGGTGCAATCAGTGACTTATAATTGGATGGTCACCTGGTGTTCTGTTGTGGTTTGCTCCTTTTTCCCTATCAAACCTCCATTATCCTTATCACTGCTCCTTCTTTTATGTGTTTGTTACTCTCTTGTAACTCCTCTAATATTCCGCACTTACATGACGTAATTGTGCTGCAAGTGTCGTAAAACGCTTACCAAAAACAAAACAAAAAATAGCAACTTCAAAAACTAAACAACATATCACATATGCAATGTATCTCAAAGTTCTTGTTCGTACAAATGAGATCATGTCAGTTTAAAAGTGAACAAAGATTGAGCGTCTTTACCCGCGATCAAAATCAAAGCTCTCATCCTATCTCAGGGAAATTGTTACGTCCCGCATAAAGATACGCAATGGTGTCGTTTCTTTTTGTCCTCCTGGACCGCTGCGGGAACTCTTTGAAGTCGGCGCGAGAGATCACCGTAAAAACCGGTGTTATCACAATTATTGCACCGTTAAATCATGTCACTTCAATGCTCTCCTCGCCGATGGTTGCTGAGTGCGACGTGAGACAGATCAACAAGCGCGATGGTCGGCTTTATCTGGAAAATATTCGTTTGTGAAATTATTACCTGCCAGTAAATTAGTTCCTTATCTGGCTCCGTTTGTACTGCTGTTGGCCTAGCTCTCACAAAAATTAAAGACTTCAAGGTTGTTACTTCCTAGATAAATCACACCAGCAGAGGCGTTTGTTTGTTTGCGAGCAGTTTCGCATTTCCGTGTTTCTCTTTATCGTTTGGTAGGAACACAGGACATGTGAATTTGGTCTGGTGGTGTAAAGTGTGCACACGTCTTGTCTCGTCTTGTCCTGTGTGTATAATGGTCACGACTTCTCAGGCCAAACTTGTTTCTGAACTGACGGCTATTCGAAGAGAGCGGACGAGTCTGTCCTTTTCTGGTTACTTTATACACCTATCGTGTCCACAAAAGAAATCAAAGAAAATGTATTGCACCGGGTGTCTAAAAACGACAAGATCCGTACAAAGGGCAATTTTGATGATGCATAGTTGCATCGTTTTCAACAAAACTTTGAACAAATAAAATTCAATAATGTCAGAGGTTTACGTTGTTTGTGATTTTTTTAAAATTTCAACCAAAACTAAGTAAATAGCAGACCTCACAACTTCACAAAATTCAACCTTAATGAGTATTTCCGCATTCAATAATACATTCCTTTTTTCGTCGTCTTCAACTCACCGTTTATCTGAGTAACGGTCACTTTTGCCTCATTAACGTACTGCACTTTTAGGGCTCAATGGAAGGGGGCGGGGGGAGGGTCCTGAAATTATTTTAGTACAATTTTAAAACGTCAAAACGTCGCAGATTTGAAAAAAAGTTTTATTTTTAATATGGCACGAACATACCTCACTAACGTTTTCAATTTACTCAACTGGAAAGCAATTTACGTGACACTGAACTTCATGGGAATAGTACTGAGTAATAAGATTTTGTCAAGGAGACCGTAACCGTTGGATGCAATCGGTAATGTAACTGTATCGATATCGTCAAAAAACTTCGTGGCTTTGATAGTACCCGGTTTTGTTTTGTTTGTTGTTGTTGTTGTTGTTGTTGTTTTGTTTGTTTTGTTTTTGTTTGTTGTTGTTTTTTTTGGGGGGG
>NW_004797336.1:1236811-1247571 GCF_000002075.1 Aplysia californica | reverse complement strand
GGGGGGGGAATAACTAAAACATAGAAAAGTAAGATAAATGAACAATAAACATACACCTATTCGAAACTTGCACATAACATGCTTCGGGTGACACGAAATAATAATTCTTTTGGGGGAAAATTTGGTTGGAAAAGACGGGAAATAACCCAAGCCTCGTGTGCGTCTATCAGTTCTTTGTGTACGCCGTAGAACTTCACACTTTCTCTGAGCATATTTAATGGCTTATGATAGGACTGAACAACTCTTCACCGCAACCCACCTGCCTCGGTCGCTGGGTCAACAAGACGCCGTTCACTCAAACGCTCGTCCGAATATCGTTATTAATACAATCCCTATCTTAATTCCCGATTTACGAGCAGGCCTCTCGATAAATCGGTTACAGATAGTCACAATAAGTAGGCCTATTTGCTGGAAATGACACTAAAAGCTAGTTCACAGCCGTACCCAGCAGCACTCAGCCGTGAAGCCTTTAAATATATAGGCAGCGCTCATTGGAGGATAGTTCAGTTCGGTTCGGTTACGTTACGTTACGTTTCTGGCGGCTTCAGTGCACACTATAAATAGACCCCTGCCTCAAAACAAACGCCCAAATCGCGGCCTTGAAAAAAAAAAACGAAGTGGCTAGCCGTACTTTAAGCCAGTCAAGCCATACTTAGATATCTAGGTTTGGCCCTATCGACTCGAACCTGTTGAGTACACAGGTCTCATTAGATCTAGATCTAGTAGTTATTCAGGGTTAAATAATGCAAGTCAGTAAGGCACCTTTTGGTTTTGTCTGAAATACAAATACTTTAGGCTTTGCAAACTAAAAATTTTATTTACAATTCAGCCATCAAGTACGGCTAGCCTGACAGTCTAGAGTACGGCTAGCCTAGCCGTCTAGCCGCAGCCGTACATATCTTGGGAGGTTTAAAATACATGCACTGTCATTAAGGCACGTGGTTTCATTTCAAATACAAATACTTTAGGTACTGCAAACTTAAAATTTATTTTCAATTCAGTAGGCCTTTTTTATGGTCAGTCAAGCCTAGCAGTCTAGCCGTCATTAAGTACGGCTAGCCTCTTCCCAAAAAAACCCCACATTTATTCTTGAAGGTCATTGTCGGTTTCGTTCGGTTTGTGCCCAAAGAGTAGCTTTTCTCTCTCCATGGAGGAAAATCTGGCTAGCCCCGAAGGCGAAACAAATCGAACCGAACCTATCCTGCCAATGAGCATTTGGTATTACTGCCTGGGAACACAAGTTGAGATGTTTTGCACCCCCGCCAACATATTTAGATCGTGAGTGCCCATTGCGGATGGGATCAGGTCTGGTTGATCGCCCAACTCGTCGTCTGAAAACAAACGCGTTTGTTTTCTAGGCGAAGAGTCGGGCGCAATCTGCGTGTGCCCCGACAACCGCTGTGTGCCCTCAATCTGGTTAGCAAACCGACCCGATTCGACCCAATCCCCCAATGGGCACCAAGTAACGAGACGGATTGCTTCGACCCTGCCTGTCAGGAAAAACCCTGGCTCAGACGGATACATAACGTACAAAATCCCAGAAGAAAGATGGAGATACAGTCGAACCTGTGTAAGACGGAATCGCAAGGGAGCCAGAAAAAAATTCCGTCTAAGACATTTTCCGTCCTAGACAGGGGAATTGGGGGGGGGATGGAGGTTGGGGGGGGGATGGAGGTTGGGGGGGGGCAAAGGCCCAGCCGGTGGAATCAAGGATCGCTTGTCCGATCGGCAAGCAGTGGTCAAAACTTCACACCTCTCAATTGCTATTCTGTCTAATAATGACATGCGTCAGTCTTACTTATCCAATTACCACCAGCGCTTGCCTTTCACAGGACCACTGTTTGACCTATTAAAAACAGAAACGTTTGAACATCTCCTTTGCTTCCAACCTTAGCCCCACCCACCAATGCCACCTCTCACTGCCATCACTGTAACAAACGATTCGAGGAACTCTTTTCTCGGCTGACAGTACGATCAGGGCGGCAGGCATTGGTCAATCGAATTTCTCACCTCTGGCTTCTAGCTAGGCCTACCCAGGAAAGTTTCCACAGTGGCTGGCTACTCGAACACTCTCAAGGGCAGTCGTGAGATTTCACACCCACACCACACTCACCACAAGCATCGCTCAGGGCTCACATGATGGGGTAACATCTACCCCCAAATTGCATCCCTACAACAGGTTCCCTTCCTCTCCCAGCAGCATGGCCATAGCGTTAAGTTTAGAGCCGGGGGAACCAAACTTGCAAGTTTTGTTTCAAATCAGGGCTGAGCGGTTAGACAGGTGGAACCCTCTGAAGAGAGCGGATTTTTCTTTCCGTTTCCGCGTTGGACAGGTTTCCGTTTTATACAGGTAATTAAGTAGGTAATATCAAAGGGGGGGAGGGGGGCGAGGAGATTCCGTAAGACAGGTTTCCGTTTTATACAGGTTTCCGTTAAGGCAGGTTCGACTGGATAAAAGTTCTCCCTTTACAGGAACCGAACTCATGTCCCCGTTGTTTTTTGGTAAGTGTTTTACGGTGCTCGCAACTGCATAAGGTCATATGAGCGCGCGGACACATTAAACACTTTCAGTTGGTAGAAAATTTTGAATTTTGCATGTTTGGCGGCCGAAGCCTACTCTTATCGATTTAGACCACCAAGGGATCTTTAACGAGCGCAACTTGCACACGGGACCCCCGAGATTTTTTGCCTTTGTTCGAGAAGGCTAGGTCTAGATCTTTCCTGCCATTAGATCAGGGGTGCGGCTGAAGACAGCAGTAAGAAGGAGCCAAGGAGTAGCAGTAGAAAGGCTGCAGAAAGAGTCAGGAGCCCAGCGGAGGGAGCAACGGAAGTGAGGGGTGGGGGCAGAAAGTGGAGACGAAAGCAGAGTACAGAACATTGCTAGAGAGAAGGAAAGGAGGTAAAAGGAGGCTGTTTTGGGGGTGGGGGGGGGTGTGGAGAAAAACTTCCGTCGCTATCCGAATTCGAACCCGGGACCTATTGAATGAGAGGCGAACACCTAAACCTCTAGACACGAGAGCCCCCCCCCCCCCCTTTCTCATGTCTCCTGTCTGCCACTGCGAAGTACCAAACTGCTACCGAACAGACGCCAGTGTCACCTTCTAAGATTCCGCATTAAAAGAGATGAATTTGATAGGTACGTCTATACATCGGTATCTATATTAGTGATATGGTTAAGCAAAAGTCCCCCAGGGGCTCTCGTGGTTTAGATGTATGGTGTTCGAATGTGTCCCACGCGTTAAAAAAAATTTCCCTCATGCAAAAGACATGCGCTCAAGAGGATATTACGAGGGTTCTCGTGGCTTAGAGGTTAAGGTATGAGTTCCATTCAACAGGTCCCGGTTGGAATCCGGAGAGCGAGAGAAATTTTTTTTCTCTAAAATTGTCTCTTTTCACCTCCTCCCCTGCTCTCTAACAATGTTCTGTCGTCAGCTTTTGTCACCACTTTCTGCCCCCACCCCCACCCGCCTCACCTCCTTCGTCCTCTCCTCTGGGCTTCTGACTTTTTCTGAAGCCTTTCTACTGCTACTCCGTGGCTCCTTCTTACTGCTGTCTGTCAGCCACACCCCTGGTCTCATGGTAGGATAGATCTACACCTAGCCTTCTCGGACAAGGGCGAAAAATCTCGGAGGTCCCGGGTGCAAGATTTTGGTGATCCAAAATCGAAGAGTAAGCCTCGGCCGGCACCAGGGCTAAATTCAAAATTTCCTACCAATTGAAAATGTTAAAATTTTAAATGTGTCCAGCGCGCTCATATCATATGACCTTATGCAGTGGCGAGCGCCGTAAAACACTTACCAAAATATTTTTTTTTAAATAAGCAGAAGATATTGGTGAACCTTTCCAAGGTGACCACCCACTGTCCAGAAGAAAAAAAGCGATCATCTTAGACCGGTGATCCTTTTTGTAAAGTGTCATTTTCAAATAGTAAAATAAACGCGTAGGGAGAGGAATGGGAAGTGGCCGTTAGACCAGGTTAAATTGTATTTAATCAAGGATCTCCAGCTTTCAAGTGTGACACTTTCCACGTAGCCTGGTTTGCCCCTAAATTGCCTTGTCTAAGCAACCCGCTCCCTAAATCATCTAAACTGTGTCGGCAAGGGTGTAAAACATTTTACTCTCCCCCCCCCCCTTCCTTGGAATTATCCATTCTATCTATATGATTTACACCAACCAAAGCCCACAATAGTACCGAGAGGACTATCATTCCTTTTTTAGTAAACTCACACTTACAGAAAATTCTGAATTCCCATGATTTTCACCTTTATACAAATTATGCGAAATAGGACAAGTGCACTCTCCACTCTACCCGACACAAACTCTCAGAGAGCAAACACTGGTTTATGGTGGCCTTAGTGTTTGATTCCAGTGAAGAAAGGTACACCGCAACCAATCATAAAGAAAGCCGCGACGTTTCCGTACACACACCTGCAAAGTTATATCCTTCGGAGCCCAGAACTCGAAACTCAGAAAGGAAACCACTGGATTGTCTGCAAACACTCCAACTAAGTGCTGGTGCCCATATATTTGACGAGAATGACAACAAAGCGATAGCGAGCGTTTTGGTGTATTTTGAATGTCGCCTGCGACCTAAAGCGAGAAAAGTTATAACTTTATGACGTATCTACAGTTCTGATCTAGGACATCCTTGCGATCGTTGTTTTGAACTTCTGCTGCTCCAAAGAGGAGGATGAATTGTAGGTTTGGTTGGGGTTTGTTTTGTTTGGTTGTTGTTGGTTTTTTTTTTTTGGGGCAGGGGGGGGGGGGTCTCCGCCGCGGCTCCCCGGCGCTGCTTTTCTCCTCGTTCGGTTGGTGGGTTGTTTTTTTGGGGGGAGGGGGGTTGTTTTTGTTTAGGGGGCTTTTTTAGGACAAGGGGCCCAAAAAAAATATAAGTGTGCGTGTGTGTGTGTGTGTGTGTGTGTGTGTGTGTGTGTGTGTGTGTGTGTGTGTGTGTGTGTGTGTGTGTGTGTGTGTGTGAGTGTGTGTGTGAGTGTGTGTGTGTGTGTGTGAGTGTGTGTGTGTGTGTGTGTATGAGTGTTAGTGAGTGCGTGCGTGTATGCGTGTGTATGTGTGTGTGTGTGTGTGTGTGTGCGTGCGTGCGTGTGTGTGTGCGTGCATGTGTGTGCGTGTGTGTGTATGTGTGTGCTATGTGGGTGTATTTTGGTTTCCTGTTAAGGCAAGAGACCTTGTTCAGTAAGACCAGCAAAGTAAAAGAAGGAAAGAAAAGGGGGAAATTCTACAAGTCAAAGGAAGTATCACATCTTATTTCACTCTATACCCAGTGCACATAAGTTTCGCCAAATCTCAATTCGATAAACTTTCTCCCCTCAAACACACGAAAAATAGAACTCAAGTCTTTAGTATGCGACAGCTCAGCTGAGCGCCTAACCGCGAAAACATGGATGCGGGTCCACTTTTGCACGCACTGGTGAAGAATTTAAAATTACTATAATAGTTGAAAAACATGGATGTGTCACTTCAGAATTTGACATGTAATGATCTGCCAATGTTTACAGCTGCATAAGGTCATATGAGCGCACGAGACACCTTAACCATTTTCAGTTGGTAGAAAATCTTGAATTTTGCCCGGTGGTGACAGAAGCCTACTCTTATCGATTTTGGACGACCAAGGGATCTTTAACGTGCGCAACTTGCACGCGGGACCTACGAGATTTTTCGATCTTGTCTGAGAAGGCTAGGTATAGATCTTTCCTACTATAAGATCAGGGGTGTTGCTTAAAGAAAGTAGTAAGAAGGAGCCAAGAAGTAGCAGTAGAAAGGCTACAGAAAGAGTCAGGGCCCCAGAGGAGGGGGGTCAAAGGAGGTGAGGGGGTTGGGGCAGAAAGTGGAGACGAAAGCAGACGACAGAGCATTGCTAGAGAGCGGGAAAGGAGGTGAAAGGAGACAATTTTAGAAAAGAAAATTTGTCTGTCGCTACCCGGATTTGAACCAAGGACCTTTTGAATGAGAAGCGTACACTTTAACCTCTAGGCCACGAGAGCCCCCTCGTGTGACGACTATCGTTCTTATCGATCTCTCCTCCTTTTTTTTTTTTTTTTTTGTTACTCTTTTATGGCATTTTTAATTTTCGGCACTTATATGACATTGCCGTGTTGCAAGAACCGTAAAACGTTTACTAAACGTCTTGTCGTTAAGCTACCGAACTCATAAGATTGTGGGTTCTGTGGTTCAAGGCTCAGCTCGGTCTAACGTTGTATTATTAGAAAAGGCACAATACACGATTTTATCCCACTTGGCATGGTGCATTCGGAGATGAACGTCAAATTCAAGTACCCCGCCTTTACATTGATCTAGCAGCATTGCAAGGAGCGTTGACCCTAAACCATTGCGACGATAATTCGTTTTCGCTACAACAATGTTTCATGTTTGGGCCAAAATAATTGTTAAAGGGAAATGCTCTCAACTGTCAGTCGAAAGAGATTTTGTGACTCTGTTTTGTTATACCAGGTGCCCATTGACACGATCAGGTCGAGTTGGGTCGGTTTGCTTGCCTGGTTGAGGGCGCAAAGTGGCTACCGCGGCAAAAACTGATCGCCAGTCTGCTTTCAGGCGACGTGTCGGGCGATCTACCCAACCCGACCCGACCCGACCTGATCCCATCCGCAATGGGCACCCCATACTACAGATGGGATACCGTACAATAGAGTTTGTACTTTAAAAGCTTATGGACCTTCAAAGAAGAACTGGCTGAAGTATGACAGAGTGTAAAAAAGAAGCTAGTGACAGTAAGCACGGTTCATTGCACGTCAACCTCTGAGCCAGAGATGGCAAGTTCAGCATTCCAAAAGCTTATAAACGTTTTTGTATCCATTTACGCATGCTTGGAATATATTAACTGAACCATTTTCAACGTGAAAAGTGCGTGATCCTGCTGAAGTTAAGTCAGTTTCTTCGTATGACCGATCGAATACCAACACCACCCAACTGTTAAATTCCCCTTTACAAAAAATGCCCGTACTAATTCCATGAAAATTACTTGTTCCAGTGAGTCAAACTGATACAATAAGTGAGGTGTGTTGGCGCCCTTTGAAAATAAAACCATTTTCCAAAACTGCGACTGTGTGTTAACAAAGTCTTTTCTTTCTCAATCATCATGGCGTGCACAAGGCTAGAGTGGCGTACTCCTCAAATGAGTGGCAAAGACATTTTTATAGAAAACTTCAAGTACAAATTCGACAGAAGACCTTTGCTTTCACATTAACTGACGTTACTGCACGAAAAATTGTACGCTTGGGCCTAAACGAACACTGAGGAAACCGCCATTTTGTTACGATAGCACCTCCAAAGCCATTAGCCAAAAGTTGAGATAAAATTTGATTCGTGCTCGACGAGCTATTAAGAGAGTCACTCTTTGATAATTGAACAACACATCATTAGAGATCAAGATCGTCTGCGAGGGGGCGTCCGCAGTTGACAATCTGACCTGATGTGACGACCATGATAAAAACTTACAGTCTTATTCAAGACACTGAGAGCGAGAGGAATTGAATCGCCAGTAATCGGTAATCAAAAAACATATCAATATCACCAAAGAGCGGGCGGCCTTGATTTTTGTTTCGAAAGTGCAGGGCGCTCAAAGCTTTTCTTTTCTTCCTTTGCCTTTTTGTTTCTATAGGATATTTTGCAACATGTATAATTTTTTAATGTAGTAAGTGTATTTTGCCAGTGATGTACATAGATTTACCTTAATATTAATACTATGCATTCAACAGCGAACACGCAAGTGAACTCACATTTCGGATTTCTAAAGCTTGTATCCCTCTGTTTCCTTTCAGACTTACGTTTGGCTAGACAGGAATCAAAGCCTGAAGTTGCTCATATCCAAAGATCTCCTAGTGCAAAGTTACGATGCAACCTTTCTCAGCCGAGCATGACGTCACCGCCGAAAGAGTACAACCGGAAACGGCTCCAAGCTGAACTGCTCGAAGAGAGTATGGCTGTACAAGACACTATTTCAAATCGCGAATTAGCTATGAAATCGAATAGCCCTCAACATTTGACGAACCCTGCAGTTTTTCCAGAAATTAATCATAAAACTTTTAAAAACAACAGCGCAGCCAGAGGAAACGAAGCTGAAAAATTGTACTTTGCTGAAAAGGGGATGGATATCCAAAACGAAGACATAGCAGTGAAAGTTGAAGTGAAGGATATGGGCCCGAAAGATAATTTTTTGCAGAATATCAAAAGTTCGCCTCCCAAACCAGACGTTTCATCTCTTGAGAGTAGATCTTTAGCTATGCAACCAAAGAAAACTTCTGAGTTTAACCCTCCTCTTCGCAGGATCAAGTCGGAAGAATATCGCGATGAAAACCCAATACAATATAACCAAAACAAAAATATATCAGACAGTAACTCGAACATTCATTTCCTGGCACAGCAGAATCGCCTTGGCAACATAAAAAAGCGTCTACCGGAACCAAAACACAGTTGGATAACCAATGAGAGCCCTGGAAAGGCGACGGAAGAAGAGGCAAACGACACCCCGTCGTCATCAGCTGTTGGTGCATCTTCTAGCTGTCATGGGAGTGTGTCTGCGAACGGGCAGACGTGCGGAGCAAAAAAACGACGCGTTCGCACGACATTCACCGCGGAGCAGCTTCAACTTCTAGAAGAGATGTTCTGTGTGACGCATTACCCGGACGCGAATGCCCGTGAGGGGCTTGTGGCCAGGACTGGACTCAACGAAGAACGAGTGCAGGTGAGTCCACGTTCATAAACAAGATTACTGTCTTTATCTCTGACTCTTGCTCTCTTGGTCTCTGTCTCTGTCTATGTCTCTGTCTCTGTATCTGTCTCCCTCTCTCTCTCTCTCTCTCTCTCTCTCTCTCTCTCTCTCTCTCTCTCTCTCTTTCTTTCTCTCTCTCTCGCTCCTTTTCTTCTTTCCTCTCTCTTTCTCTGTCCTTCCAAGACACCCACCGTCCCTCTCTTTCAGTATCAACACTATCTTAATGAATTTCAAGCCAGAACGTCACCGACTCGATAATAATCTACAACTTATCAAAGTTACCACCTTTGAGTTTGATAGGCCGAAAGGGTACCTATTGTCTCTTTTTTTCCAATATCTTATTATCTTTATCTCCTTCTTGGCGAAATATAACCGAATCGTGAGGATTGCCATTAACGACACTGTCACTTATTGAACTATAATGTAAAACGGCTTAATCAAAATAGAACCACTCCGTCTTTTTGTAAATGCTTCTCTCGGTATTGCAACCACAGAAGAAAATAAATCTTAAAATAAATAAAATTAGAGTGGTTCTATTTTGAATAAGGTATTACGACGCACATCAGTTTGTGACAGTGCCATTAATGGCTCTACT
This sequence comes from Aplysia californica, assembly GCF_000002075.1. Taxonomy (NCBI): domain Eukaryota; kingdom Metazoa; phylum Mollusca; class Gastropoda; order Aplysiida; family Aplysiidae; genus Aplysia; species Aplysia californica. The sequence goes on along the minus strand of NW_004797336.1, from coordinate 1,238,230 downwards.
GTTGTTTGATGGTGTGGCGCTGTTATTTATTTTCATGTCGAAAAGGCAGCAGTTATATTTAGCTAAAAGGGAGATCAGGGCAAAAATATTTGTTTTAGTAATTGTTTTAAGGCGCTCGCAATTGCATACGGGCATTATGAGCGCCCCAGACACATTAAACACGAATTGCAGTTTGGTAGGAATTTTGAATTTTGCCTGAGTAGTGGACGAAACCTATTCTTATTGATTTTAGGGTCACCAATGGATCTTTAACGTGCACAGCTTGCACACGGGACCTCTGTGATTTTTCGCCCTTATCGGAGAAGGCTAGGTGTTAAATCTTTCCAATTACATACAAGATCAGAGGTGTGGCTGAAAGACATCCGTAAGAAATAGCCAAGGAGTAGCAGTAGAAAGGCTTCAGAAAGAGTCAGGAGCACAGACTGAGGAGGGGGCAAAGGAAAAAGGGGGGGGGGGCAGGAAGTGAAGACGAAAGCAGACAACAGAACATGGTTAGAGAGTATGAAAGGAGGTGTAAGGAAAACATTTTAGAGAAGAAAATTCTCCTTTGCTATCAGGTTTCGAACGTGGGACCTATTGAATGAGAGGCGAACACCGTAACCTCAAGACCACGAGATCCCCTTTGGACAATAAAACTGTGGAGATGTAGAAAAAGCAAAGCGTACCTCTCGGGCCAGTCAAAATTTGAAATGGTAACTTTGATAAGTTGTTAGGTCATTATCGAGTCGGTGATGTTCTTGCTTAACAATGCACCAGTGTGTTCATTTTTCTTTTCTGTCTTTTCTTTTAGATTTGGTTTCAAAATCGTCGTGCTAAATGGCGCAAGCACTCGAGGCTACGAAATTTCGGAGGGCTACAAGATCTTACGGAAGTGTCCTATGTCCCCGCCCCTCAGCCAAATCACAAACTGGATATTACACCTGTGAGTTTTACAAATTGTTTCTTTATTTTCTTTTAAAATAGTTTGTGGGTTTTTGTTGTTGTTTTTGCTTTTGTTTCCGTTTTGTTTTGCTTTGTTGGGCTCTTTGTGTCATGCAGTGTTCATTTTCCAGTCACTTGTTTGACCTTGTCTATGATTATTAAAGTTATGTCCCCGTGTTATGGTTTGTGATTGTGAGTTAACCCATTCATTGCCTGACTATCTCCATAATCATAATTCCCCCAAAAACGTAAACAGTTACAGGCGAAGCAGTGAAGGGGTTAATCTCGCGCTGTGCTTTTTTGATCGTGCTTTGTGTGTTAATATGAGTGTCTTTACACTGCGGGAATCCTCTTTCGGAAGAAAACGTTACTTTCTTCTATCTCTGTTTCGATCCTTTTCAATCTTTTGTTACATAATATTTGTTTATATTCTTTTGTCCAGCACTCTCCCTCTCCCTGCCCCTGTCTCTCTCCTTCTCTCACTCTCTCTCTCTCTCT
>NW_004797336.1:1233314-1236142 GCF_000002075.1 Aplysia californica | reverse complement strand
CCCCCCTTCCTCACCCTGGTAGACCCTACTCACAGAATTCTACACTTATAGAAGCGGAACTCTCTCTTCGCGATCGCCGATTCGCTGTGAGGAATTGAAACTAAAACCTGGCGGCCTGTTGAGGGCAGCTTTGGCTGCGCCGCACAGCGAGGCTCCGCGTTGCTATGCACGCTGATGCTAGTGGTAGGGCTTAAAAGACACCTTACATCAGTATTTTAAAAGTTTCTTCGAAGAGGAAATACAGTGAAATAGTCTAATACATTTTATTGCCAACAGTATGTCATAATTGGCAATGTTACAATGTTTTTGTGTTGTTGGTTTGGTTGTTTTTTTTATTGATGGTATAGGATCTAGATCTAGATCTACTTAAGATCTTCACACTCACAATACACTTGATAATGACACTAATTACGAACATTAATTTTGTTGGCAAAATATCTAGATATAGTCTTGATTAGTACTACGATAAAGGGGACGCTGACAGTAACATGCTCTCTCCTCTCTACAATTACATTGTCATTAAACTTAAGGCCATCGGATCCACAGCAAGCAAAAAAGAACAATAAAAGCCTTTTCTCCAATTTACTAGACAGAGATCAGTAAATTGAGCTTATATTGAGGAAATGTATTACATGTATTTCTCACTTTAAGAAATTCATCTCTGTGTTTGCATCAGAGAAATATAGTGTGTACAACATAATATGCTTTGTTTAAAGCATGTGCGAGTCTAACAAATACAAGAGATTGGAGAATGTGTCGGTTGCACATAAAATACATAGGCCTGTTATACATGCTGCCAAAAACACAAAAATGCAGAAAAGGCCTCAAATATTGTTTTACACATAAACGCCAATAATGCAAAACAAAGTAAACAAGAGTGGAACTGGCATATGTTTCCTGAATTTATGTTCAAAGTCATTTTTGTGTGTGTTGAGAGTGTGGTTTCTAATGCATGAATGATAGGCTCATTCAGATGTGATAATGAAGAAACTTGTGTCTACAGTCACAACAGAAAGAGTTTTATGGCGAGTGATCACTGGTCAAGGATTTCCGAGCAGTGTGCATTTTGAGAAAAATGTATCCCCTATACCCTGGTCCACATGTCGAGGGGATGGGCTTGCCCCCCCCCCCCCCTGTAATCCCCGCACACAGTAAACGCACACATTTTTGAACACGTGTAAAGAAAAAATAAGTGGTCTCTTGTTACGGATCAAATTGAAGTCCTGTTACAATTCGATTAATTGATAAGAGCGCGTATCGCAATGCATTGGCCAAACCTGCCCTATAGGCCTATGCTACACATTTGTATTTAATAAATACATTCGTCAGATCTGGAATCTTTAATTGAAGTCCTATTACAATTCAATTAATTGATAAAAGCGCGTATCCCAAGGCATCGGCTAACCCAGCACTATTACGCTATTTTATAAATACATTCGTCAGATCTGGAATCTTTAATCTATAATTTTTAATCCCCGCACACAGTAAACAAACACACGTTCATGAACACGTATAAAAAAAAATAAGTGGTCTCTTGTTACGGATCAAATTGAAGTCCTGTTACAATTCGATTAATTGATAAGAGCGCGTATCGCAATGCATTGGCCAAACCTGCCCTATAGGCCTATGCTACACATTTGTATTTAATAAATACATTCGTCAGATCTGGAATCTTTAATTGAAGTCCTATTACAATTCAATTAATTGATAAAAGCGCGTATCCCAAGGCATCGGCTAACCCAGCACTATTACGCTATTTTATAAATACATTCGTCAGATCTGGAATCTTTAATCTATAATTTTTAATCCAGGCACACAGTAAACAAACACACGTTCATGAACACGTATAAAAAAAAATAAGTGGTCTCTTGTTACGGATCAAATTGAAGTCCTGTTACAATTCAATAATTGATAATAGCGCGTATTGCAATGCGTTGGCTAACCCAGCATTATACGCTATTCAATAAATACATTCGTCAGATCTGGAATCTTAAATTGTAATCATAATTATATGTGCCCGCGCGTAGGAAGTGAAAGTGAAAGGAATTGAAAATGCTTTCGAAAACAATTATGAAAGTAATATAATTGAAGTAGGAATACATGTGCTTATAAAGGCCCAAAAAGGTGTATGGATGCAGAAATTAATGTTTCGGATGAAAATAATATTCTGTCTCTACTACTGTAGCGTGCGGTCAAAAATTTGTTGCGCAACTTATTATCAAATATCTAGGCTACTGAACTATCGAACATCTAGATCAAGATCTAGATTCTCCTACTTTTGCACAAGGACTTAGATGTATCAATTCGTCTTAACAGATGAGTATTTTTTCAAACATTTATACACATAAGTTCTATATTATTCTAGAAATTTCTTTAAAGAAAATTCTTTAATAAATACTAGCCCAATATTTTTTTTAAATCCCAGTCAATGGTTTCTACGGATTTTTAAAAGTTTATAGCTGGAGCTAAATCTCTTTTAAAAGCCAGTCCGTCCTTTTTTTTTTACCTCTGCTGGCGACATAAAGCTAATTATTGAAAGCATGTTTTGAGAACATTAATTAGATAAAGTGAAAAAATATGTTCTGAGTAAAACAAATTTCTTGTAACAAGTTTTGCTACTAAAAAAATTACGTAGACCATTGTGCGTATGCAAAATGTGTGTGGGAAGCTAGAAGTGCTGTGAAAAATCCCATCCGTGTTACGAATTTTTTCAAAGTTCTGTAGATCTTGTATTTATAAACTCTCTATGTCTGCTTTTTCTGTTGTTGCACCCAAAAACACAACAATTTAAAACCATAATTCCGATTTCCAGGTTGCACAGTGAATTC
>NW_004797336.1:1225535-1232827 GCF_000002075.1 Aplysia californica | reverse complement strand
TTGTTGTTTTTTTTTCTATGCTTGATCGTTTTTTGGTTTACTAGGTTTATGGAGTAAAATTATATATATATACATAATAATGAATTGCATATTATGCAACTCGTAGTGCAATGCAGTGTCAATTCATTTGAATTAAAAACATGAGCATCAATGTTGGATAAAATCTCACATCGATACTCATATCTACCTCGGACCCAGGTGAAATTTGGCTTTTGTCGAGTTGAATTGTATGGTATGGGTGTTGAATCCCTACTAAAGCTCATATGTTATTTAAGGGGTGGAAGCTCTGAGTTAAACGTCCATCTCTGAAATGACCGAACCAAATAAGAAATATGTGTAAAGTGCCTTTCCCAAGGACATGTCGACCGAGCGAGGCTCGAACCTTCGTTTGTTGAGCTGAATCAGTCAATATGAATCAGTGTATATAGTACACAAAACTATTAAAAACAAAAAGCTTCACCTTTGTAACAATAGTACTTCTTATCACCATTGTTTACAGGCCGAAGGGCTAGAACCCAGATGGCCGCTAGTTTGGAAAAGCAAAAGTGAAATAAAAGTATCGTCATTGTTGCAATATTCGTATACTACAAACATGACTGTCTTTTCTTTTATCGAGCAAATCAAAACAAAATGTTCCCACACAACTGGATCTTTTATTTTATCATTGCAGTTTTATGTATTTCGCATTTCCATTATCCAACATATAATCAACTACCAGGAAATAACGATGCAGGAAGTAACGATACATAAGCAAAATATAAAGCAGAATTTAAAAAACGGTCAACCAGTTCAGAAAGCAGACCTGTTATATGTTTATTATTACTATCATTTCTCTTCCAGAAACCAGTCCCTGGAAGTGAGCAAAGTGCTCAAGGATTCGACACTCTTTTACAACCCCTCAAATCCCCCTTGGGCCCTCGACTGGAAGACATTGCCGCCCTCTCCAGAGCCTCCAGTCGCTCTCCACTGGGCATGCCCTTCAGCTACCCCTCGCCTTATCTCGGGTTCTCTCCCCTGTTGCTGCAATACTACCCACAGCTCTTCTACACCTCGAGGTTTCTTCCGTCTCCACAAGTACCTCCACCTCACAGCCCCCTCATCCCGCCAGACACATCAGCTAGCTCTCTCATAGGAAGACTTACTCACGGGCACAGTCCTTATTTCGCAGAACCTGATGCAGCCCTTTTGGGACGTGAATACATGCAGTCGTCATTTTCACCAATGACGCCGTACAACAGATCACAAGCTATGAACCTTGCCAACGCAACAAATACCATTTCCCAACGAAGGAAGACTTTTAACAGCTTTGAACCACAGACTGAAAGAAAGACGTCTCCCCTTACATGCGTGGATTCTTGCGGTGACACCGTAGAGAATGACGATGTTGACCTCGACGTCACTTCCAGCACTGAGCCAGAAAAGGAAAATCATCTGAAAAGATCTTTCTCTGAAGAGAGTTTACAGAACAAATCCATGCATCAGTCTACAGCGACGGATGTTGCAAAGAAGAGAGACCACCCATACTTTAAACCCAGATCAAGCAGTTCTGAATCCCCGATGTCTCTTGTGTCGAAACCTAACAACGATTCTGGTTTCCTAGGCGACGAAGGAAGTGATATCGACTCTTCTGGACTTGAAACTACGACAAGCAGTAAGCCAGAGACGTCGAGCGAACAGAGAAAACGAAGGGCAAGTTCGCCGTCTTTGGGTTTGTCCATCACACCGAATCTCACCCCGAGGTATGGCGCACGGACCTGACGATCTACTTTAAGAGACATGAAGACCACCTCCGCCCCCCCCCCCCCCCCCCCCCCCCCAACCAGGGCAGTGCTACTGACTGAAGTTGTTTTTGTGCCATTCCCAAATGGTGGATATTTACATGTTCTTATGCACAGTAGAATTGTAAAAGGGCTGATTTATCAATGCCATTCTCATACTGTGCCAGAACAACATCTGGGGAACTGCTGCTTTTTCTTCCTCATCCTGACTATCGTCATTTTTCCTCTACATGTACTTCTTTTGTATGTTTGTCACTCTCTTGAGAACTACTGGCGCTCATATGAACTTATGCAGTTGCGAGCGCCGTAAAACATTATTTAAACTAAACTAAGACATGAAGACATGATGTTATCGTTACGCTCATAATTGCCTAAGTCATTTTTCGCCGGTTTGTTGAAGATTTTGGTTCTGAAATGAAGAGCAGAACCGGCTCGGTAATACATGTATAGTTCACTTAGACAAAAGAATAACATGAAATCAATTGAGTGTACCAAAATTCAAGTGTTTCCCAGAGTCTATCGTTCCAAAGAAACCGTTTTTCCTCAATTTCTCAAAATGGCTAAAATGACATAGGCATGTATCTTATGAGCTTGACGTCATGGTTTTACTTGTCGAACATGTTATATATTGTAGAGGTGCCAACCGTAATTTATTAGACTATGGTTATGTTATATAGTGCTGTTACTACTGGTTATAACAGCCACAGTGCTAGGTATCTTAAATGGCATGATGTGTGTGTGTATGTGTGTGTGTGTATGTGTGTGTGTGTGTGTGTGTGTGTGTGTGTGTGTGTGTGTGTGTGTGTGTGTGTGTGTGTGTGTGTGTGTGTGTGTGAGCGTGCGTGTAAGGGGGGGGGGGGGTGTCTCTGCATTTACAGAACAGGGGGTCGTTGGGTTTTTTTTCTTCTTATCTGAAATATTACACTGTGGCAGCTCACGTTCACTAACGAACACACAAAGACAAGAGGCCATTAGAGTGCATGTTTACCATCCACATAAAACAATGATTTCTGTGCCTAAATGACCGCATAAGCGGATGGTTGGAGGGCACCACTGATAGGTCTGCTTCTTCACTCTTCATCTGTTGTTTCTGTTGTTTGTTTTAATTTTTCCTCGAATTAAATCCTGCACGCTCTCTAACAATGTTCTGTCGTCTGCTTTCGTCTCCACTTTTTGCCTCCACCCTCTCCCCTCCTTTGCCCCCTCCTCTGGGCCCTTGGCTCTTTCTGCAGCCTTTCTACTGCTACTCCTTGGCTCCTTCTTACTGCTGTCTTTCAGCCACACCCCTGATCTTATACATGGTTCACGATGCAGGTGCCATGGATGGTTTCCAGGACTAGATAAGGTTTGTTGCGGGAGGAAAAAAACCCGAAGACATGTCAGCGGAGACTGTTCACCCTTCGAATGACTTCGTTGAATCTGGGATCGTTCATTCCTGTGTTCATTGAATCCAAGTTATTAATTTTTTAATGATGAATTAGAAAAAAGGGAGAACCCATTTCATTTCGTTGAATCCGAGTTTTAGTTGAAACCGAGTTCTACTGTACCTACTTTTTAAAAATCTGACCAAAAACAAATCGAATTTCATAAAATATCAAGCTTTTATGAATGCAATTCTTTGAATGTCTTGAAAATGGCTTGGTTTTGAAGGAGGAGATAGAGCAATTGGTTTCTCCCCTACGGTCTTAGTAACCTAAAACGACCAAAAAATCTGGGGGGGTTTGTGTGGTAATTGTTTTACGACACTCACAACTGCATAATGTCATATGAGTTGGTAGGAAATTTTGAATTTTGCCCGGGTGTAGGCTGAAGCCTATTCTTATCGATTTTAGACCACGAAAGGATCTTTAACGTGCGCAACTTGCACACGGCACTTCTGCTGAAAATTTTCGCCCTTGTCCGAGAAAGCTAGGGGTAGATCTTCCGAGTCCCAAAACATTTCAAAGTCGACTGTCCGTCTAGGATAGTGTTTGTTGATGAATTGCACTATCGAAAGGTCTCTGCTCGATGGATCCCAGAAGAGCTGACAGCTGACCACAAGACTCAACGTGTTGAAGTGTCTCAGACTTCGTTGAATCGCTGTCGCCAAGCTGTCACGGGAATCATTAACGCATCTGGAGACCTCCAACAATTCGATGAAGCATTCCTGAGAAGCATTATTACAGGTGATAAGACTTGGATACACCACATGACCCCTGAGACGAAGAGGGATTCAATGGTAAGGAAGCAAACGTCTTCACCTCCCCCGAAAAAGTTTAAAGTTCAGCCATTGGTGAAGAAACTCATGGTCACGGCTTTCTGGGATGCTAAGGGTGTTCTGCTTCTTGACATTCTGGAACCAGGACAAACTGTTGATGCTAACAGGTACTGCAAGACTCTTGGTAAGTTGAGAGAAGTTGTGTGCCGAAAAAGATCAGACCAGCGGGGTCATTTTGCAGCATGACAACGCAACGCCACACAACAAAAACGCCACGAAAGACTGGATCCAAAGGTTCGGCTGGGAAGTTCTGCCACACCCCCCTCACAGTCCTGACTTTGCAACGTCAGATTATCACCTTTTTGGACCAATGAAACGCCATATTTCTGGACAGCAATTCATAGACGACGAAGACCTCGTGGAAGTCGTGAAAGATTGGTTGACATCCCTTGGCAAATAATTCACCTTCTCCCAGATCCAGCTATGGGAAAAATACGTCCAGCGGGATGGTGATTACATCGAGAAGTCAAGCACATGATGAGGTATAATGTCTTATAGTTTTATTATAATAGGACAAAGATTGCTGCTTTTATGGACTTTTCCGGTTTTCCGTGGAACGGCCCTCGTAGATCTAGTATCATCTAGAGCCTTGCTCTATAAAAAGCGACGCAGAAAATATACTTCAAATTTTGAAAACGTCAATACAACGAAGTGTACATTTTGTGGGTTTAACGGACTCAATGTGTTGGGGACAGGACATCACTACACCAAATATATCTAGAAAAAAGTCAGTGCAATGAAGTTTGGCCTGAAGTACCCAATCGACAGTGCGAAGCACACATCCAAACAAAGTTGGATATCGAGATTCTAGATCTGGAAATAGGCTAGTAGTAGTAGAAGCAGCTCACATACACAACGAAGCACAAACTGAAACTAAAACGGATGTAGCCCCCAGTAAAATATGAAGTGGCCCATCGTATTTTTGTAGATTTTATGGACACCAGTGTAAAAGAATGTATACTGACCTCACAAACGAGCGCTCCATTATACGTTTAATAAGGTTCTTCTTCTTCTTCTTCTTCTTCTTCTTCTTCTTCTTCTTCTTCTTCTTCTTCTTCTTCTTCTTCTTCTTCTTCTTCTTCTTCTTCTTCTTCTTCTTCTTCTTCTTCTTCTTCTTCTTCCTATTATTATTATTATTATTATTATTATTATTATTATTATTATTATTATTATTATTATTATTATTATTATTATTATTATTATTATTATTATTATTATTATTATTATTATCATTATCATTATTTATTATTACTGTTGTAGTAGTTGTTTTTATAATTATAATGATTAGTGTGGTAACGATTATTACCATCATGATTATCATTCGTGTATTTCCGGTATTATCAAAGATTCTCTACTAGTAGTAGATCATCTTTGTTATTACATATTATTGCTTCAACGATTTCCGTTCTGTTGCCCACACTTGCCAGGGGAGGCCTTCTATTTGTCTTATCAAAGGGGGAGACCCTGTCTCATCAATTGTACATAGGCCAACACAGCTTTATTTGTTGGATTCTGTGTGGAGGCATAGCTCGATTAAAATTTGTCTGTACCGTCTTTTTTCGCTTGTTTATTCAGATATCTACTTGTGTAGCAAGTGCTGTAAAACTCTTACCATAACTATACGGTACATTATTCGTATAATATATAGCGTTGTCTCTTTCAGTTTGTAAAGCTTGCTTACTTGCTTTTGAGTAGTAAGCTTCCAAAGGCTATAGTCTACGTATTTAAAGAGTTCAAAATTTCATATTTAAAGTGTTTATCTGTCTAGCAGCGGTACATTTTTGTCACCCGGTTTTTTAATTTTCTTTTTTTTTTCTGTACATTCTCAATGTTATAGATATCCGCTTTTCGTCGTATCTTTTCCCTCAGTTATCTTCTGTCTTTATTTTCAAACTTCAAAATGGTGCACGAAGAGTTGCTTTAGATCTATATTTTTTCAATGTTTCTTTTTTTTTTTTTACAAAAAAAGTAAACTTCAATGTATGTGTCTATCATAGGCCACAAAGATCTGAGTTTATATTATTTCACCATTTGGTGTGCCATGTTTCTGAAAAAAGATGTAATAAAGATGAAATGCATAAAATTACAGCGCTTAGATTCTATCCAGTTAAGAAATGAGAAGTGAGTAGTGTGCAATCATTCAACTTTGACAATCAGCCAATGATGGAGACAATCAGCCTGCCCACACTGAAATGGTCCCTCACGAAGAAGGGCGAGGAAGCATGGAGCAACCCGTCTTTCTTAGACCTCAGTTCTACATTCAAGTAATTCAACGTTGACAGTGTACTGACATAAACAAACAAACAAACAAAAAAGCAAACAAAAAAAACAAACAAACAGACGAACTATTTTATTTTCTTATATAATTTAAAAGTGCATTCACTGACATAAAAAAGTGCTAACGATCTAAAAAGATTATTTATAAATGGATACAATTTTGTGATTAAGATTAAAATATACTAGAATTGTAAATTTCAGATACATCCATTCCTCATAGTGATTAAAAAGAATTTAGAATTGTAAATTGAAATACATATATAATAATATGTACTTAAAAGAGGGCACTTTAGACTTAACAATTTACAATTGATGTGGAGACCTAGTGATTGTATATCTCTCAGGCTTGCAATGGAAGGTCGTGGGTTCGAATCACTTCGGGGGCCCAATGTGTCCTTCACCAGAATTTTCCTCACTTCACCCAAGTAGGAATGGGTACCCACCGATAGACTGCAAAAGATCTTGTCAGTTCGTGAGTGTACTAGTGCATGTAATCTGCTGCTTGGACTGTATGCTTCCTGAGAAGCCGAGAATGTTTCTGAGTGTTCTAGGGTCTACTGGGTGGTAATATCAGTTGTAAAGCGCATAGAGCACGCTGTAGAGCGTGAACATGCGCTATATAAATGCAATTATTATCATTATTATTATTAATCTATTTCATGAATTTATAAAGGTGTGAAAGTTTTGATTTATAATAATAGTATTTTAAATAGCCCTCCCTTCAAAACTCTAAATAACGTTTCATACTAAATCATAATATAATACACATATAATTATATTTATTTATACAGTAAAACACAGCTAGGTTGATTACAGAAGACTCAAAATCACGCCGAAGAGTGTCTGCGATCCCGGGGTTTTTCTGCTTTATGTAATGAAAGATATCCCTCAAACTACGGATACCTCGAACTACCGAGGCCGGTCCCCACGAATTCGGGCTATCCGTGTTATACTGCTTATAATATATATGTATGTATGTA
>NW_004797336.1:1208568-1223896 GCF_000002075.1 Aplysia californica | reverse complement strand
CCCCTTTTTTTTTCCAAATGCAAGATTATTTGAATGTCCCCTTTAGGGGTTTTCTGGATGAATCGATCCATGTCTAGATCTAGATAGTTTTTTTAGTCGTGGAAGAAAGTTTCGTAATTTTAAACGAAATCGTAGTATTATTTTTCCAACTTTTGCGGAAAATTGGCTAAAATTCGCGAATTCACGAAAATGTCAAAAGCTGCGCAAAGGCAAAAGTTGCGTGCGCAAGTTGCTGGTTGCGCGCGCGAATTTCTCTGAGGACAGATAATGTATAACATAATGTAAAGTAATATAATATGTAATATCATATGTAATATAATATATAATATATTTACTTATTTGTCTATGAAAGAATGCTTACCGGTAATTAAAAAGCTTGCGTCTGAAACATTGGAACTTTTTCAGATAGAGATTACTGGGAAAAACTTTACACCTCTCCAGATACTAGATTATACTTCGTGTAAAAGAAATCTGTGAAGACATTACAATTATAAGCGTATGTACAAGGTGAACATTCAAGGAAAATACAAATACGCGGATGTACAACTCTGATGGAAAACTATGCCCAACTTCATTTTGAAACAGATGAGATTTCTTTTTCTCTCCCCAATGACATCAACAGATCCTTCAAAGGTATTCGACTGTAGTTATTTTGAGTTTATTTCCCAAAAAGTGAATACCTTGCAAGCTAAAATAATCGCACTCATATTGACCTACACATGTAAATTCACAAGTTTTCAGTAAACTAATTCCAAAGATGAATGTACATTTGTACACGTACCATACATCTATCCCCTTGGCTTTATGCATCCCGCATAATTTAGTAAAATTTGATCATTTTTTGCATAATTTCTGATTATTTCCCTTTATCATTCTTTGTTGAAATTAACAGAATCGCATAATTTCACATTTTTTGCCTCAGTTTGCATAATTTCAGAATTGTTCTTGCATAAAACTATGGGAACAGACAAATCTGGAGTATGTACTACTGTACTACTGTACCGAGAGTTGACAGTACATGTATATCAAAACTAAACTTTTTTGGCTTTTGCTGTGTATTTGGTAGCGATCTCCGAGATCTTACTTGCTGCCTCAGCAGCAGCATCAGGCTCAAGGCTGTCTAGAGTCTCGACAACAAAGTTCCCCAACCTCATCCAACGAGACGATGGAGACGGTGATGTGCTCAGACTGCCATCCAATGGCATCTTCTTTTTTGGCGTTTCATCCAAATATGGGCCTGGTGAGGGACATTCATCCTCACCCGTGTTGATATCAGGGTCAGGGTGTTCCTGCTGAGATGACAGGATTCAGAGGTTTTAAAAAAAGATGAGATTTGTGCATCATTATTCAAAAAAGTATTTTGTAATTTGACAATGACAATGACAATCCGTGTAATCTCACAGGGAGAAAATTGTCTTGGTCGTTTATAAAGGCAGAGGGTGTTACAAAGGATAGGCGCACTTATGCATACACACAACAAGACAGGACATTATTACTAAATACATGTTTTACATGGTAAATCACCCCTGCTCTGTAAAACACACACACACTCTCTCTCTCTCTCTCTCTCTCTCTCTCTCTCTCTCTCTCTCTCTCTCTCTCTCTCTCTCCCTCTCTCTCTCTCCGCCTCCATCTCTATATGTATCTATCTATCTATCCATCTATCTATCTCAGTAGCTAGATCGTAATATTAAAATATCAGGATAGTACATAGACGTTTTCTACAAATGACAAACAAAAGCCTCATGTTCCAAACAGATAGCGACCCTGTGTGTCCGCCGGTGAACTGAAAGAACATGGTTGTCTGTACTATTGACCTAGTCGCTGTACATTGTACAGTGGTGTCCATTTGCGTCACGATGGAATCAGGCGCTCATCAATATTATTTTTTAGCATAGGGCATTTCTTATATAATCTGAACGCATTTTTATTTGCCTTGCTTTTGATGAAAAAAATAATCATCTATCTTGAATAGAAGTCGAGCTATTTGCAATTTAAGGAAGTGGGGGTCGCCTTGTATCAGAAGTAAAATTAGCAAGAAAATAAAGGCCAAGGTTTGGTGTGTTCCAAAGCTTGGGTGTCCTCGGAGACTGCAAATTTACCCGTTTTGTGCCTTTGATCAACCTTTGTCAGTAAAATCCACATAGAAATGTGTTTTTAAATGGACATGAAAGGTTTTGAGCCCCCAAGAAAAAAATGGATAAAAACTGACCAACGAGCGGGAAAATGCCAATTTCTTTGAATTCATCATTTTGATGAACGCCTGATTTTACCACGGCGCAACATATCTAACACTACAAACAGCAACCCCAGATAGGAGCAACCTACGCCTAACAGCGACCTAAACTTATGTAACAGAATTTTCCATTTTATTTTACACATATATTATATGTGTCTCGACACGGTGGAATCAGGCGCTCGTAAATTTTTTAGCATATGGAGTTGTTGGTATCATCTTAAAGTTTTCTCATTTGTCTTGCTTTTCATGAAAACAATGCCCATCTATCTTCAATCGAAGTCAAGATATTTGAGACTGAAAAAGGTGGGGTCGCCTGGTCTCAAAGGTAGAATCGGCGAGAAAATGGCCACCAAAGTTTGCTATTTTCCATAGCTTGATAGTCCGTTGAAACTGAAAACTTACTTTTTTTTCATGCCTAGAATGAACATTTTTCAGTAAAATCCACCCTGAAATGTGTTCTTAACTGGACAACAATAGTGTTTTAAGCCAATGAGCGAAAATTTGATAAAAATTGCCAAACTGGCAGAAAAATGTCAGTTTCTTCATTTTCACTATTTTGACGAGCGCCCGATTCACCACGTTGCCTAAAAGCGAAGCTTGAGCGCTATGTTCTCACTTTTGACAACATTACCACATCCTATCAGTGGGAGTAAGTGTGTGGTTGGGGGGGGGGGATATCATGTAGAGCCCCCACCCACTTCCCCGTTCCCCCTTTGAAAATTCAGTTAGCAGCAACGTCTGTCCATCAGCAACCAAGGCCTGAAATGCATGGGAGTTGCTTCTACTGTTGGGCAGACACCAATGTAGTACACTACACTCTCTATACTGTAAGTTCAAAGCGTTATGTTTCTTCCTTCCTGAGAAAAGAACTACAGAGGAGTCCACTTATAAAAAGTCGTCAAATAACAAGAAGTCTGTTATAAAGACACTACAGAGAAGTCCACTTTAAGTGAACTCTGTGGGACCAGCAGAAAGTGTTCACTTTATCCGAGGTTCAGTTTAACCATTTTGGTAGGGAGGAGGCCTAGAAACAGTAGCTACGCTCAGTGGTGGGTCTAGGGTGGAGGTGGGATGGGGGGGGGGGGGCAACACAGCGGTCGAGCCAAGACTAGAGCCCGTTCTTTCTGATTGCCGTTGCCAACGCCGAGCTGGGATCGTCTGCCGATGCCAGAGGCAAAGAATTTAATTTTCACAGCATGGCGACAGTGACACGGTCGGTCTGTTCTTCGGTTTTACTCACTTTAGGCATTTACTTTATCCGATTTCCCCAGTGAAACCGGTTCATCTTATCCAGTATTTTTTTATGTAAACAAATACAGTGGAGTCCACTTTTAACGAGTCCTGAAACAACGAGAAGTCTGTAATAAAGACACTATTCTAAAACCCCGTTTTTTTTCTTCCTTTGTCTTTGTAAGAAATAAAATACTGCTATTGCGCAATCGGACAAACACAGGAGTCTGTTATAGCGGAATATTGCTGCTGCTGTGCACAGCGCACAGGCCAGTTATACATATAAACCTCGCCAGTTGAGAAACCTGTTGGTGATCTAATGAAACCTAGGACCTTACATCAACTTCTTGAGCGAAGCAAAGAATAGGAGAGCCCATGTTTGCCAATGATGAAGGCCGGAGCGAATGAGCGGGGAGGGTGTGGTAAGCGCAGACAAGCAGAACGCATCATGTGATAGGCCAGCCTAGTCTAGATTATCCTGGCCTACCACTACCCATGCCCTCACTTCTCCGATGCGGGGATGGAGAGGTCACAATACTGTGATGGATGGAGTGAATGTGTAGTAACGTGCGCAAGCAGACGAAACACACCACGGGGTGTGGTGGGGTGGGGGCACAGAATTCTACACTTATAGAAGCGGAACTCCCTCTTCGCGATCGCCGATTCGCTGTGAGGAATTGAAACTAAAACATGGCGGCCAGTTGAGGGCACCTTTGGCTGCGCCGCACAGCGAGGCTTCGCGTTGCTATGCACGCTGATGCTAGTGGTAGGGCTTGGAAGACACCTTACATTAAGTTACATCAGTATTTTAAAACTTTCTTCGAAGAGGAAATATAGTGAAATAGTCTAGTACATTTTTACTGCCAACAATATGTCATAATTGGCAATGTTACAATGTTTTTGTATCTGTATTGTTGGTTTGTTGTTGTTTTTTTAATGATGGGATGGGATGGGATCTAGATCTAGATAAAGATAGATCTAGATCTCTAGTTCTACTACTAGATCTAGATCTACTAAAGATCTTCACAATCACAATACACTTGATAATAACACTAATTATGAACATTAACTCTGTTGGAAAAGTATCTAGATATAGTCTTGATTAGTACTAGATCTACGATTGGAGAATGTGTCGGTTGCACATAAAATACATAGATCTAGGCCTATTGTACATGCTGCCAAAAACACAAAAATGCAGAAAAGGCCTCTAAATATTGTTTTACACATAAAAGCCAATAATGCAAAACAAAGTAAACAAGAGTGGAACTGGCATATGTTTCCTGAATATATGTTCAAAGTCATTTTCTGTGTGTTGGGAGTGTGATTTCTAATGCATGAATGAGAGGCTCATTCAGATGTGATAATGAAGAAACTTGTGTCTACAGTCACAACAGAAAGAGTTCCATGGCGAGTGATCACTGGTCAAGGATTTCAGAGCTGTGTGCATTTTGAGAAAAATGTATCCCCATACTCTGGATCACATGTCGAGGGGATGGGCTTGTCCCCCTGTAATCCCCGCACACAGTAAACAAACACATATTTTGGAACACGAACAAGAAAAAATAAGTGGTCTGTTGTTACGGATCAAATTGAAGTCCTGTTACAATTCGATCAATTGATAAAAGTGCGTATCGCAATGCGTTGGCCACCCCTGCCCTATAGGCCTATATGCTATTTAATAAATACATTCGTCAGACCTGGAATCTTTAATACCCGCACACAGTAAACAAACACACATTTTTAAACACGTATAAGAAAAAATAAGTGTTGTCTTGTTACGGATCAAATCGAAGTCCTGTTACAAATCAATTAATTGATAAAAGCAAGTATCGCAAGGCATCGGCTAACCCAGCACTATTACGCTATTTTATAAATACATTCGTCAGATCTGGAATCTTTAATCTTTAATTTTTAATCCCCGCACACAGTAAACAAACACACATTCATGAACACGTATAAAAAAATAAGTGGTCTCTTGTTACGGATCAAATTGAAGTCTTGTTACAATTCGATCAATTGATAATAGTGCGCATTGCAATGCATTGGCTAACTCAGTATTATACGCTATTTAATAATACATTCGTCAGATTTGGAATCTTAAATTATAATCATAATTATATGTGCCGCGCGTGGGAATTGAAAGTGAAAGGAATTGAAAATGCTTTCAAAAACAAAAACATAATTAAAGTAGGACTACATGTGCTTATAAAGGCTCAAAAAGGTGTATGGATGCAGAAATTAATGTTTCGGATAAAAATAATACGCTATCTTCACTACTGTAGCATGCGGTCAAAAATTTGATGCGCAACTTATTATCAAATATCTAGGCTACTGAACTATCAAACACCTAGATCTAGATTCTCCTACTTTTACACAATGACTTAGATCTATATCAATTCGTCTTAACCGATGAGTATTTTTTTCAAACATTTGTACACATCTATAGGTTCTATATTATTCTAGAAATTTCTTTAAAGAAAATTCTTTAATAAATACTAGCCCAATATATAAAAAAAAAATCCCAGTCAATGGTTTCTACAGATTTTTAAAAAGTTTATAGCTGGAGCTAAATCTCTTTTAAAAGCAAGTCCGTCCTTTTTTCTACTTCTGCTGGCGACATAAAGTTAATTATTGAACGCATGTTTTGAGAACATTAATAAGATCTAGTGAAAAAATATGTTCAGTGTAAAACAAATTTATTGTAATAAGTTTTACTACTAAAAAACTACGTAGGCCATATGCGTATGCAAAATGTGTGTGGGAAGCTAGAAGTGCTATGAATTTTTTTCAGTTCTGTAGATCTTATATATATCTATATAAACTCTGTATGTCTGCTTTTTCTGTTGTTGCACTCCAAAACACAACAATTTAAAACCTTAATTCCAATCTCTAGTTACACAGTGAATTCTGTAACTCAAAATTACAATCTGGACAGTAAATGTTCCACTTTTCACTCGTTTGTAAAAGCCGCTCTTGCTTTAAAAGCTATAGGGTTACTTCCGAAAACGATAAATAGTGCCCTCCCGACGCCATTGTTTTCGGTCTTCAATTCCTCACATGTCACGTGGTACAGTTCCCGTTCTATAAGTGTAGAATTCTGTGGGTGGGGGACAACACAGAGGGCGAGTTAGCCTAGAGCGCATTCTTTCTGATCGCCAACGCCGTGCTGTCAATATCGCTAGCGTTTGAGAAAGAAACCCGATTCGATTTTTGATCGAGTAAGATCTAGAGGTCACGTTGAACAATTATCATCAGGGGAGTGCCGATCTGTATTTCTCCGAACGGTTCCCGGTTTCCGGTCTTGTGATTTTTTGCCAATTTGCGAGAGTTCGGCGCCAACTTTCATTCTGCCATTCTGCGAGGTTCGGGAAGCAGCAAATTTTAGGGTCTAGATCTACTTCAATTTTCAAGAGCTAGTCTAGAGATTTTTAGATGAGTGTAAAAACGTGAAAAAGAAAGGTTTCACAATAGAATGAAATCAAAATTAGAACAGCCCATAAACAACCACAAAAATTAACAAATAAGGGCGTGTGTCCACCTGTCCGAAGAAACAAGGAGATTGGCTCTTTTAACCCTAAATGTGCGTAGTTTTAAAAAAGTACTGAATATTACATTTAAATTATGGAATCACACACAAGGGGCCTAGTGGCGCCGGTAGCCTAGTGGTTAGGCTACCGGACTAGTAATCGTGAGATTGCGGGTTCGGGGGCTCGAGCCTCAGCTCGGTCCGACGTTGTGTCCTTGGGAAAGGCACTTTACACGAACTTCCCAATTGGCTCGGTCCTATCGGAGACGGACGTTAAATTAGGAGGTCCCGCCTCTTAAATAACCTAATAGTGTTGATAGGGGCGTTAACCATACCACAGGGGTCCTGCCAGTGTCAGTACATGTAATCGGTTTTGATGGAACGCTCTAACATAGCACATTTAAATATATATATTTATATACAGTGGAGTCCACTTATAACGAGTCCGGAAAAAACGAGAAGTCTGTTATAAAGACATTATTCTAAAACCCCGTTTTTTTCTCCTCTTTACCTTTGTAAATAAAATACTGCTATAGCGCTATCAGACAAACATGAGAGTCGGTTATAGCGGAATATTGCTGCTGCTGTGCACAGTGCATAGGCCAATTATACATGTAAAACCTCGCCAGCTGAAAAACTTGTTGGTGATCTAGCGAAACAAAGAATGGGAGAGGGTCAACAATGAAGGCCGGAGCACATGAGTGGCAAGGGTGCGGCATGCGCAGACAAGCTGAACGCATCGAGTGATAGGCCAGCATAATCTAGATTATCTAAGCCTACCATGCCTCTCATTTCTCCGATGGAGAGATGGAGAGGTCACAGAGCTGTGATGGATGGAGCGATTGTGTGTCGTGGGCAGGGTGTGTACCCAATGTGCGCAAGCAGACGGAACGTACTAAATCAGTAAATGGCGTGGTGTGGTGGGGTTATCACCAACGCCGAACTGTCAACATCGTTAACGCTAGAGAAAGAAAGTTGATTTGATTTTTGATCACGAAAGACCAAGGGGTCATGTTGAACAAAATCATCATCAGGGGAGATAACAAAAAAAGAAATGAACAGAACATCAAACTCAAAGATTAGGCCTACATTATTATTTCCCGTGAATTTATTACTTGATCCCTTAAAACAGAATCCTGCTATAACGGATATTTCGCACCAGTCCCTCTCCCTCTCATTATAACAGGATTCAACTGTATTACTATAAAAGTTGGGGTGACTAAATTATGACCGTGTTCTATTGTACAAAGTTGTGGCTAAAATTAAATCAGATGATGAAAAAGGGATGTGGACATCTCTGCACTCTTCAAGAAGATTCTCCCTGGACCATCAAAACCATGAAAACAACTGAAAAGCCTGGGAAAATTCAAATAAAACGAAATGGCTTTAAAAAAGATCCCACGCTGTTGATTTTTCCCTCAAGACCTGAAAGACAACAATATCAAATAGACTCAGAGGAAATTTACAATGACACAACAAAGAAGCACTTACAATCAATTTGAGCGTTATCTCTTTTAAAAACTCAAAACTGTTGTAGTGTGGCCATGTCGACTCGTATCCACCAGGATGTTTTGTAACAGTTCTGAGCTCCGTTTTGTACTTGCTTTTCAAACCGCTGATTTTTTTCTTCAATTCTTTAACATCTGAAAACCAACAAAAACAGTGGTTCAAATCACAGTCTGGCCTATTGAAAACAAGAGTAATAATAATAGTAATAGCTTTTGTAAATCCAAAGATACGGAGATATGGGGTTCAGCGAAAGAAGGAATCTCAAAATCGTGTCACACAGGGAAATATCACGAAGGGAGATTCACTGGTGAGAGGCAGTAGAAAACTAAAGCAGCATTAATGCATACATTATCATGATTGTTTATCATGATTGTATTGTTTTTCAGAGCAATCATCCTAAAAACAGGGATGCCACCGGACTTTTGTAAAAATAACAATTTTTTTCGAGACTAGATTAAGCATGCGACGAAGCAATAAATGGAACAAAACAACATAATATCAGTTTAAAAATAAAACAAAGTTCCTGACAAATGATGAATGGGAAAGGGATTTAAGAACGGATGATGCCCAAAATAACGGGGAAAAAACCCGGAAATAACGGGAAAACGGCATCCCTGTAAAAAGTGAACGGTCAGTTATAATAAAAATGATGTTTTTTTTACATTTGCAAGGCTTCGATGTTACATGTACTTCTTCCTTATCTTCTTCGTTCTTGGTGACAGTGAGTCAACTCAGTCAATCCAGTGATGTGTATGAACTGTAGTTTGCTTTAGATCTTTGGAATCAAGAGGGCTTCCCTACGGTCTTCTCTCCACAGGAATAGCATATCAATAATACCATGACTGTGCTCCTAGAGAAATGAAGTGAGTACAATGTTGCCAAATGCATGGCGATCTCAAAAAGTGCTGACATCCTAGGATGCAACATCACATGTAAGAACGAAAGAATAAAAATAAAACAGGCCAACAGCTTTAAAACACAATGGTTGCACAATTATGCCAGATGCAAAAAGAGACACAGAGATTTTAAAATTTTAGAAAAGAGAGAATCGCAATATAGCTGAAGAAAATTTCTGCAAGATTAAACCTATCCTCTCAAACAGAAACATAACAATAAACACAAAAATAAGAACCCTGAAAGCGTACGTGTTGTCATTCCTTTTGTGTGGACAACAAGGACATGGAGAGAAGACTGTTAAAAGGAGAATCCTCACAATCTCAAGGACAAAGAGGAAAACAAATTAATAGAGACGAGCTCCAAATGGCAGGTTGTCAAATCTATTATAATCAGAACCATCAGAAGAAAAACCAATTGAAATTCTTAAGCCACATAAAAATAGATCAAATTGACAAGAGAAACTGTTGCTGCACGGAAAGATCGAGGGAAAGAAAAGCAGAGGAAGACAAAGAACAGCATACACAGATGGCCACAACAACTTTGCAACATAAAACACAATGAGAAAAACGAAGCTGATTAAGAGGACAGACAACAGGAAGGAGTGGGGTGCCACGATCGTCAATGTCTGCTCCAGACCTAACACCTGAAGAAGTAAACAATGTAGCAGGAGCTGGTGGCAGTTTTTGGACCTAATCACACTGACACAGGAATTGGAGAATGTCTCCAACTGTAAATTTGGGAGAGCATCTGTTTCAGTGGTTGCAGTCAAGTTAGAAGATTGTGACCAGGTCAGCCCTACATTGGAGGTTATAGGGGTCACTTTTGATGAAACTAGGGTGGAATTTGTGCTATATGTTTCTAACAGCAGATGTTGAGAGAGAGTTTTGAGTTCCAACGGGTACATGCCGTCCATAATCTGTGTTATTTTGGCTCCTACCGTCATCAACATGTCTGCAAATTCATTTCCTGGAATAATACAGTGACCTAAGGGTGACTGCATGGTGGTGTTGGGATAAAGGATCGCTTGTCCGATCGGCAAGCAATGTTCAAAACTTCACACCTCTCAGCTGCTATCCTGTCTGATAGTGACATGCGTCAGTCTTACTTATCCAATTACCACCAGTGCTTGCCTTTCATAGGACCACTGTTTGACCTATTAAAAACAGAAACGTTTGAACACCTACTTTGCTTCCACCCTTAGTCCCACCCACCAATGCCACCCCTCACGGCCATCATTGTAACAATGATTCGAGGAACTCTTTTCTCAGCAGGCCGTACGATCAGGGCGGCAGGCATTGGTCAATCTAATTTCACACCTCTGGCCTCTGGCTACACAGGAAAGTTTCTGTAGTGGCTGGCTACTCGAGCACTCTCACGGGCAGTCGTGATATATCACACCCACACTACACTGACCATCTGCAGCGCTCAGTGCTCAAATGATGGGGTAACATAGGGTAACTTCTACTCTACCCCCATTGCACCCCTACTCCCCCTTCCTCGCCCAGCGGCATGGCCATGGCGTTAAGTTTAGAGCCGGCGGAACCAAACTTGCGAGTTTTGTTTCAAATCAGGGCTGAGCGGACAAAGCATTTTTCGTCTTAGACAGGTGAAACCCTCGGAAGGGAGCGGATTTTTCTTTCCGTTTCCGCGTTGGACAGGTTTCCGTTTTATACAGGTAATTAAAGAGGAATATATCAAGGGGGGAGCGGGGAGATTCCGTTAAGACAGGTTTCCGTTTTATACAGGTTTCCGTTTTATACAGGTTTCCGTTAAGGCAGGTTCGACTGTATATATATCTGTCTCCGTAGTATTATGCAAATTTAGAAGGCCAAATTAAGCCCAAAAAATGCCATATTATGCAAGTTACCGTAACACCATTCGCGACATGTTTTGCACTTTTTCAACACAAATTTTCATGATTTTCATGTATTATGTACAGAAAAATTTAAAACAGAACATATCAGTATCAGTAATTTGTTGGGTATTTGGAAAGAAAACAATACACTCAGTAAAAAAAAACAAAAAAACAACCAAAAATATAATCTCTGTAACTTTCAGCTGTAAATCTAGATCTAGATCTATAGGGGGGGGGGGGGGGGGGGAAATTTCAACAACAACAAAAAGGGACATCTGTACCTCTGATGCTGGCACATTACTAAAACCAGGGACACCTGTCAAACATGAAACATCAGCAGACATGAGAACAACAACTTTTGATGGATTGACAAATTGAACATGCTCAAGGAACAAAATCCCAACCCATAACCAAGATCTTCTACCAAGGGAAATAACCAGTTTTTTTACTTAAATGAGACTTATTACGGTGATTATTTCCCTTTAGTCACATGGCGAGGCGTTACTTAATTGTTCTGTGAAAAAAAGGAACAAAGCGTGAAAAAAACGCGGGAAATCCAAAATTATGCAAATGTTGCAGAATTACGCCAAAAAACGCGGCCGCGCCGCGTCCACACAATCGCATAATCCTACGGGGACAGATATATATATATAAATATATACATATATAAAGAGAGAGAGAGAGAGAGAGAGAGAGAGAGAGAGAGAGAGAGAGAGAGAGAGAGAGAGAGAGAGAGAGAGAGAGAGAGAGAGAGAGAGAGAGAGAGAAAGAGAGAAAGAGAGAGAGAGAGTGAGAGAGAGAGTTAGGGCCTCCTGGAACCCCTCGACAAAATAAATGTGCCCGCTCATATGACCTTAGCAGTTGCGAGCGCCGTAAAACCCTATACTAATACTACTACAAAATAAATGTCGTCAACAAAACCCTTAATCCTTGGAACCTAAAAAGAGGTTGTCGTGGAATATTGTAAAACAACATTATGTATACTAGAAGGCCCACTGTGTACCAAAAAAACATTAAATTAAAAGAATTAAAAGTTGAAAAATGGAATGATCACCTCAAGGCATAACAACTTTAATATAAGGGGAAATAATCAAAGGAAATTTTAAAGCTAAAATATTTGAAGCAGTACTTTCCCATTTAAACATAACTCTTCTATTATTTAAAAATAAACAAACAAACAAAACAAAACAAACAAACAAACCAAGTGCAACAGAGAAGAAAAGCGTTATTTCCCATGCACGTTGAAAGACTATAATTATTATGAATAGATTCTACTGTAGGGCCTACACCCTACATCGAATATGGAAACTCATCTAAATGATGTCAAACCTTGTTGCACCCACCTCCCCCCCCCCCAACCACCCCAACACACACACTCACCAGAGCACCTGCAAACTGCATGTGTACTCACTTCTTCTCTCTCCACACTGCATTGAATGCCCACGCTGATCATGAACAATTTAGTGACTGGCTGAAGATTGCACACATTCAATGATAATCAATTTAATTATATATTTAATATATGTTTCAAATTTCTAGTGCATTTTTAAGAGCTCCTAAAATTTCCTTTTCAATTCTCCATATATAATATATAATAAAAGGATGATATCATTTTCTAAGCTGTTCGTGACAGCCCCCCCCCCCCCCCCCCCCAAAAAAAATAAAAAAATTAAAAAATCAACCTTTGGCGGATTTATTTGTTTTTCTTCTTTAGAAAGTGATGTTTTTGGTTTCATTACATAGAAATAAAACTTTACTCTATACATTATAGTATAAATTTTATGTATTTCACTTTGATTTATTTCTGAGTTGTGTGGTTTGACATTTAACGTATTGCTCAAAAGCTTTGGTCGTGTTGGCTGTTTTATCATTTTGTTTATGTTCCCAGACCTTGCAATAATTAAAGTTTTCATATTTTCATCAAATATATAAAATATAGGATACATTTTTACTCTCACTCCAGAATACAGATGCACTGCTTTGGGGATCAAACTGTAGTATTTTTTGCTGCAAATCACACATGTCTGTCTGCCCCGGTCAATAACAGTCGTAAGACGCACTGTTTATCAGCTATGAGGCTCGAAAGGCAAAAAAGTGACTTTCCATGAAATTTTTGTTTTTTGGATTAAAAGTTCGATGTCTTCTGCTTCATATAAGATAAAAATAAACAACTTTAGTCAACAATAAATATTTTATTTTGATTTATTTTGGAGGCAAGAGTGGTTTGTTGTAAGCTTGGGTGACGAGATAAAGGAATTTGGACCTTGCTAGTGTGTAGCTGTGAGATTATTTTTAGAACCATTACCTCATGGCCACCTTTGCTTCAACCAAAGATACACCACATTGGAGTATCTTTGCTTCAAAGTTTTTCATTCGCAACTATTTAAAGATTTTGACCCCTTTTCGAGCATGAATGGTCTGAAATATAGACAACTCTGCTTGGTAAAATAGAGTAAAAACTGTAACTTCTAGCTCACTTCAAGCTTTTTTACGTAAACAACTGACCGTGTGGGCGTGCCCACAGTCTGTTGATCTTTCTGTTTTACACCTTGGTTGACTTTAAAAATTAGTTTTTATTGTGTTTTAGTGCTTTTAAAAGATTAATTAACTTTCCTCTAAATCTCTCAAAGCGGACTCCTTACCAAAAGGTCAACGAGGCGGTCTATGTGCATGTGTGTGTATGTGTGTTGGTGTGTTTGTATGTGTGTGTATGTGTGTGTGTGTGTGTGTGTTTGTGAGTGTGTGTGTTCGCGTGTGTGTGCTCTCGTATGTTTATGTTGCAGTTGCAAACGTATAATTAGGTAGCGCAAACACGGCACGTAAGCTGACTCGCGGCCTTCCGAGCGCGTGGTTTCGGTCAAATGGGGGTAATTCAGATCTGTTTCTCTGCTCTTTTACTCTTTTGCTACAAACACCAAATGCTGAACACTTTGAAAAAGTTCAGATTTCCTTCTTTACAATAGTGTAAGTTGTTTGTATATTATAATCCGAGTATGAGCTGGAGAATCGCCATTGAAAGAGAAGCCCCTCGCGGTCCGAATGCGAGGTGGGCCGGTTCAAAATTGACACCCATGCATTCTAATGCTTTGCACAAAGATTGATGATTAAATACCGTCTTTTCATTGGTGGAGAACTATACAGCTTTATTTAAGCGTGGTTCCCCGTGGTTATTTTGGCTTTTGGATAGACACCTTGAAAAAAAGCATCTAAGTTTTCAAAGATCATTTTTAACACGAAAAGTGTCAAATACCGGCTAAAATAGGACACCAATGGAAAGACCAGTTCTTTTTCTATTAGAATAAAGTCATCTACTTGGAATTATTTTGCATGAATCCTTCCGCGAAACTACCGGGAGCACTCAGTACACTACAGTATAGCGTCGACTTACTCGCCGCGATGGCTGGTGCGGCACCGGACGAGACAACGCTGCGAGTTTTTATTGAAACAACGACAGATCATCGTGTTTGAGGCAATAAAATACTGGTTTGTAATGATCTCACAGTCTGAAAAAAAATTAGGCTTCATTTCTTTGTTAAAATGATTGTACTCTGTTAATGTAGAGATGTTTGGTGCACTTGGTACTCTTTTATTCTCTGTCAAACATGGGGTTGCAGACAGTTATAATATAGCGACTTCAGCAACATTTGATTATGTTAAATTGAAACAGCTGCCTTCTCTTAAACATTGACTGAGAGGTAAAAGTATGGAACCAAAATTCTCAGGAGACATGCACAGGCCTTTCATATGAAACAGATGAATTTGACATACAGCTACTTTGAAAATTTAATATCTGATACCTAGTATAATGCTAATATTTTGTTGCATTTGATGTGATGTCCATTCTCGTGAAAATGTTGTTTTGTCCATAAGTTGTTCAGGGTTCCTGCCATGAACTTCCCATCAAATTCAAGGAGCTTTCAAGGAGGTTTCAAGGAGAAATTTTTAAAATTCAAGGAGATTTGGTCAAGAAATTCATGACGAAAGCCTGTTTTTTTTTTTTTAACACTTGTCCGAAAGGAATCATATCATATTCATAGTTTCGATTTTCCTAGAAAAACTGTTCCCAGGGTGA
>NW_004797336.1:1196439-1205299 GCF_000002075.1 Aplysia californica | reverse complement strand
TATATATGTATATTGCTTTCCATTGTGTGTGTACATTAGATGCTAGATCTATGCGCAGCAGACCTTTATTTTGACGGGACAAAATCTAGAGTCTAGGTTTCTACATGTATCTTGTTTTCATATATATGTACTAATCATATAACACACCTTAGCGTATTGAGTTCAATCAGTCAGTCAGACCTGGTTTATGTTATTAAGCCCATTCATCTCCTAATTACT
This sequence comes from Aplysia californica, assembly GCF_000002075.1. Lineage (NCBI taxonomy): Eukaryota > Metazoa > Mollusca > Gastropoda > Aplysiida > Aplysiidae > Aplysia > Aplysia californica. The sequence goes on along the minus strand of NW_004797336.1, from coordinate 1,205,080 downwards.
ATAAGACTACTGTTGTTTAAATGTAGATATCGAGAGGCTCCATTAAAAATATGAAATCAATACCCTACAACAATAATGATGAATATCTTCTATGTTAAAGAAACTCCAAACCATATCAAATGAGGGGAGGGGTTAGGGTGGGTGGATAAGATTTTGAGTCTTGTTTGATAGAACTATAATCGGTTTGGATCTAAATCTAATGTTATAGTCTTCACATAAGATCCCACAATTTATAATTCCGGTTCACTTAAGATTCCGCTGTTAAAAATAAAAAAATAAACCAAATAAAGCAACAACAAATTTTACTACACTAGTCATCCCTAAGATAAATTATCCCCTCTGAAGTGTGAAGGGACTAAAAACGTTGCTTTCCCTATCGTACTTTACTGAACAACAAAAAAAACAACCTTCAAAGGTCATCCGTGCTCATGCATGGGATCACATCTCCGCTCTAAATCTCGATGCCAGGTACAAGGCGTTTGCTCCAGACGCAAGGATTTTACGACAAAGGGATCACGCCCGCACAGGTATGAACTCATTGACGCCTTTGATTTTGGCGAACATCGAACTCGCAATAAGAGCCTACCGCATGAGCTTACAGCTAGGCCTTGTTTACAGCCAAGGCATGATTGGTTAGGTACAGCCAACAAGGCCGCCTCATCATACCCATGTCCATCAAATGATCAGGGAGGCGTGTAGAATAATATTATGTCAACATGATTGCACTTCACCATGAACGGCTGCTGAGTGATCACTTCATTAATTAATAAAGACAGAGGAACGAAACTACACAAGCTAACAAAAACTGTACTATTCCTGCATCAATAACACTAAGTTTTTAAAAATCTCATTCGAAAAGTCCAAGGTGCTTTTATCTCTCTTTTTTGTATTTGAAATTATTGTGAGCTCCACTTTGTGTAAAAAACAGGAAACAAAATTATTGCAATCAATAGTAGGCCTATTATTATTTATAGACCAAGACATAATACTGTTAGCAATCAGATAAAGCTGACATCGACCCCCTTCTGAGTTCGCTGTTCCTTACACATAAAGCTAGTTAATGCACACGCCTAGAATCATGCAGTCATATCTTAAATTCAGTTTAAAAAATACATTTTTCACCATTTCTTATTATAATTAAATCTTTTAGCGTCTTGAAAGAGTATCTTTATAATTTGGTATGTTTGATAATTTTATGGTACTCGGATAAGTTTTCTTCTTATTTTGCCGATCTTCTTAATTTTTACACTAGCTATATAATATATAACATAAAACTCTTAAATAATTGAACAGTCCCCAGGCTTTCTCAGTTGCCTAGAACAGTCCGTATCACACACATAATTTTTTTTCCTTCCTGTCATTCTATCCGTCATCCGTCCCGTCAGTTGTTCGAAATATCTCTCTCTCTCTCTCTCTCTCTCTCTCTCTCTCTCTCTCTCTCTCTCTCTCTCTCTCTTTCTCTCTCTCTCTCTCTCTCCTCTCTTTCTCTCTTTTAGTTAATTTTTCCCATTCTCCTTCGTCCCTTATCAAGCTCGCCCCTCCTCTTTCATCCCAGCCCGAACCGAGAAGGCCTAGTCCCAGCCCCATCCCCTCTTCCTTGCGTGCATTCCCCCACCACGCCCACCCCCACAACGTGACCTAGCCCGATAAGATTATATTAACAAGAAACACCACAGTTCGTGATTTAGACCACAGTCGGAGGTCATATTTGATCCCCACCGCGGCGTGCTGCTCGTGGCGCCACGAAGAGAGAGAGGAGGCTCCATTAGTCCTAAACTCCTTGCAGTACATCTATTTCCAGCATAGAATTCTAACTGTAACCTTTATTGTCTACTGAACTTTAAGCCACCCATGGTTGAGTTTGGTGGTCTATTCCCCGCATACTTATGTGAGTTACCTTACATAGCCAAGACTCCAGTCAGGCTATGACGAGGACCACCTAGTGAAAATGAAATTAAAGAGGGGACTTTTACGAAGAGTGAGGCACATTGTTCGGCTGACAGTTAGTTAGGGGCTAAACCAATACCATCAGCACCTCCACCCCTTCCCTCTGCCCTTTTCCCCTCTCACCCCAGCCAGACTCTTATTTCTATAATTGGCATTTGACACAGCTCTTCATTTAGAACAGTGTTCTGAGAACTCTCTCTCTCTCTCTCTCTCTCTCTCTCTCTCTCTCTCTCTCTCTCTCTCTCTCTCTCTTTCTCTCTCTCTCTCTTTCTCTCTCTCTCTCCCCCTCTCTCTATCTATCTGTCTGTGTATCTGTGTGTGTGTGTATGCGTGCCTGTGTGTGTGTGTGTGTGTGTGTGTGTGTGTGTGTGTGTGTGTGTGTGTGTGTGTGTGTGTGTGTGTGTGCGTGTATCGTTTTTACATATTCTTGCCCGTCTTTCCCATCACTGTTGTATGTGAAAATACGAGATTTTTTTTCAGTAGAAGCAAAACTAAAAACTTTTAAAAATTTCATGCAGTATAATAATAATTAAGTTAATGCTAACTGGTTAATTCATCTAAATCCGATACTACTTTAAGAAGAAGGGTACAACTAGGGCCAATCGATGCGCATAATCAAACTCAACAACATACTTTATTTTCATCCCCCCCCCCCCCCCCCCCATAATTTTGAAACACTATCAGTTCTGGTAAGAGTTTTACGGCTCTGGCAACTATATTAAAACCATATGTATGAGAGCGTAAGACACAAGTTGGTTGTTTTCATGTGATTCACAGCATGTCTTTGTCTTACTTTGCAAGTCAGAATTGTTGAAAAAAATCTGAGTAAAAATTCAATAGTAAAAACAGTTATTTACATTTTTAAAATAACCCTATGTACATTTTGGACCAATGGTCTTTATTATAAATTCGAGAATTCTGATGACATGTGGTCAACAATGGAGACCATCTTTTCTTTAGGGGGGAGGGGTGCTACATCTGATAGTGATCTCGCTTATTTGACAATCAAATATATAATAAGCATAGTGAAGCGTCTTCAAATCGGCAATAAAATTTTAGAAAAAAAAGTTTCGTTGCCATGGAGACAGCAGCCATTGTATTTTGTTGACATGTCTTATACAGGTAATGCCTCAACTATGTTCCATGTAAATAGTTTGTTATTGCGCATGTCTGTTAGCAAACAATAGTTATACAAAATGGACTGTAGAATTTTTCCCAAACAAAATTAAATTAGAAAAGTTTAAATAATTTTTTTATCTCTAGATGCAGTTTTCAAGGTTGGAAAAAAATCAGTGAAAGTCCACAGTCCAGAAACCACCTACAAAAATCTATTCCATACACTGAAAATTCAACAGACCATTTCATAGTCATAGCATTATATCTCTTCATTCTGTGGAAAGTTCATGAAAACTGGGTGGAGAATAATGAAGTTTTTTTTTAATGTAGAGAAAACCCGAGTTTTGAGAAAACGGACGATAAAGAAAGATAAGACAGATTTATAAGGCTATTATAGTGATGACTAGCTTGCCTAATATGTGAGAAAATAAGACTTTAGGGCTTTTTTAGGGGATGAAATTTTTGTAAAAGAGGCATAATGCGAGACCGGGCCCGGATGTACTCTGGACGAGGCCACACAAGGTTGCCTCTTACCTGTCTGCCAGCTGCACATTGCCGCCCTCCTGACGGAGGCAGCCAGAGGAAGGAAGGAAGGAAGGTAGGATATCCATAATTTTGACCCGAATTGGGACTTTTTAGATGTAGCACACCCCCCCCCCCCTCCTTTATTTTTAAAATTAGTGCTTTTAAAATATTTCTTTCGGGTCTTTCCAAAGCCCGGGCATTCCATATAAGGATGTGATGACCGTAAAGTCGCAATCGCATCCGACACAAAATTATAATGTCTTCTCCCTGCAGGGGGTATTTATGTGTTAGGGAGGTTTGTCCAATGCGTGTTTTGTTAAAATCTCTTCCTCTCTTATTGAGAGTCTGGAACGTTTTCGTGGACTCAACTTTGGCACTAGGCCTATATTATTATTATTGGTAGTGTCAATTGCCATCGAGTGACGTGGTGGCAATTGACAAAAAATGACTTTTTGTCAATTGCCACCGAGTAAATTGGAGCTCTTTTACGTTGGTGGGTAGATCTAGCTTATTGTTGTGCTCGAGTGCTCGGTGTTGTGCGTTCGCCTATCTGTCCCTCTGTGTGTGTGTGTGTGTGTGTGTGTGTGTGTGTGTGTGTGTGTGTGTGTGTGTGTGTGTGTGTCTTTTCTTGACCCCTGTCCCCCAATTTATGGTCCCCGATATAACGTGAATTTCTGCTTGAGTTTGTGTGCGTTTGTGACCTTCTACTTCTAGAATTGCCTGTGTTGGTTCTAGGCTAGCCTAGATCTAGGCCTACGTCTCAAGGAAAACACGCCAAGTTGGTACCGTAGCTCTAGACTAGATGCTCGTCCAATTAAATTAGTTGAGAACAAATTGACCCATTAGACACACATTATGTATAATGCTAAAGATAGTGTTGTTTTCAGACTTGACACCACTTCACTCGGTGGTAGGGCTGGATCCTGCTCGTCAAATTTGAGAATGGCGATTCGCGATTCAGTCGGCTTCAAAGAATCGCGAGTACGCGAGCGCTCGTGGAACTGTGGTGGAACACTGACTGAAACGGAACAGTGTCATATCAACGCCACTTGGCGAGCGCGAGTCCCACTCTTGTTGTTCCGCCATCCTCTCTGCCCCACACCGTTTGTTGCGTTGCTCTATCAACTGACCTCGGTTCGTGACCCCCATAAATTCACCCCCCCCCCCCCCAACCCCATGATTAGCAAAAACAATGGCTCCATAAAATTCCTCCTGTCTATTGGTTGGACCCCGTTCATTTTGTTTTAATAGGGGGTTGAACTATGCCATGTTTTGTAAAATAAGGGGAGTCATACTAGGTGTTCCGTTCCGTTCTTGCGCTCGTGACACGACTCAGCAGTAGGTTAAACAAACCACAAGGTGGTGACAGCGACAGGGGAGTGAATCGGGAATCGTTTGGCGATACTGTTCCACGTTCCGCTGAAGTGAATCGTGAATCGCGTTCCGCAGGCAAGAGTGGCGATTCAGTTCCGTTTTCGCGCTCGCGACCCAGCCCTACTCGGTGGCAATTGACAAAAGTCAATTTTTGTCAATTGCCACCGCATCACTCGGTGGCAATTGACGTTACCATTATTATTACAGGGGTTTTTACGCCCCCCACCGAAACAGTCTAGATCATTTCAGAGGCGGACTTCCGACCTTGCCTGTTACGGTCAACCCGGGCTGAAAAAGATTCAACATCCCAGCTGAAAGATTAAGATACTCGATAAAATGGGGTGCCCATTGCGAATGGGATCGCGTCGGGTTGGGTCGGGTCGGGTCGGGTCGGGGGCGATGGCCCCACTCGTCGCCTAAAAACAAACGAATTTGTTTTTGAGGTGACGAATCGGGCGCGATCGGCTTGTGTCACGATAGCCACTTTGCGCCTGCAGTCTGGCTAGCAAACCGAACCGACCCGATCCCCCAGTGGGCACCCTGTATAAGATTTATGTCTACTCGAGAAAAGAACTCGGGTTTCCTGTGTGCGACAGCGAAGCGACTAATCGACTAATTGTTACACCACAGACGCTGCTGAGCTTTCAGCAAGATATGTCAGTATGACATGACTGTTTTGCGAAATTGATGTCAAAAACAGTAAAAAGTGCCTATTTTGATGAACTGTCAAAAGCTAAAAAAAAAAAAAATTTTAAACTAACTTCGTGTCACTTGGGATCTGACGGCAGTCAACTATCAGCTGCTCTGCCCTCTTTTGACAGAAAAGCGTAAACGCCAATAATGTCATTTTACGAGAGAGGCAAAAAAACTAACTTTGTGTGTGCGTTTCAACTTAATTAAAATTTGGTCGATCTGATTATTTTATGTCAATATTCATTGGCCGATGTAACTTTTGTCTGATTTGCTGAGGTATACAGAAAATAGTTAGTTATGGAGTAATTGATCAAAATTTTGTTTGTCATCATTATTAGGTCACAATGTATATTTTCAACAAAAAAAAAAAACTTCCTAATTTTAATTGTACAGCCATAAAACCAAGATAGAAAGATGCGCCGTGAAACGTTTTATTTTCCTCTGTATAAAAATACTACTTGACCTAATGACGCATATAGGGGGGGGGGGTGGTCATAAGACAGTATTGTTTCGACGAGTGCAGGACACACCCCTGAATTGCCAGGGTTGGAGAAGAGAGAGCGTGATTTACGCAAAGAATATTGAAGACACGAAGGCACTGATGTAAGAGTAGATCTAGATCACTGAACAAACATTAACGACTTCATCTTCACGGAAAAGCGCACACCTTCGTTTTAGTAAAAGTTTTACGGCACTCACAACTGCGTGATAAGGCCATGCGAGCGCGTGGAAAACAAGTTGGTTGTTTTCATGTTAGTTGCCAGCACAGCTTGGTTTTATTTTGCAAGTCTTTGGGGAGGGGGGTAAGCGTCTTACGGCGCTCGCAACTGCATAAGGTCATATTAAGAGCGCAAGGGACACATTAAACATTTTCAGTTGGTAGAACATCATAGTACCAATCTGGAAGAAGAAAGGCAGTAAGAGAGACTGTGGAATGTATAGAGGCATTTCACTACTAAGCCATGTGGACAAGATGTTCGCCAAGATATTGGAATGGCGAACAAGACACATAGTTGAACCATTTCTGAGTGAGGCCAAAATAGGATTTAGAAAGGGAAGAGGATGCAATATTTGCCCTACAAGTGTGCGAAAGCGAACTAAACATAATATTTGTCGACCAGGAAAAAGCGTTCGACAGAGTGAACAGACACAAACTGTGGAAAGAACTCGAAAACTACACTGTAACACTAGGCCAACTTCTAGATAACGTCCGTCCGTGCCATTTACGAGAACAGCACAACTACAGTAAGAACGTCAGAGGGACTGACAGAATGGTTCGAGATAACATACGAAGTAAGACACGTTTGTGACCTATCACCTCTACTATTTATTTTATATGGATAGAATTACAAAAGAGGCCAACACAGAATCAGACGCCCTAAATGAACTACTTTTTGCTGATGACTCAAGACTGGCACACAAAGATGAACGAAGTCTCCAACACCACACCACCAGATTAAACGAAGAATATAACAACTACTACATAAAGATCAACATCAACAAAACAGAGACAATGAAAGGAAGCAGAAAGCCAGGACCACTCAGGATATACATCAACAACAACAGTCTCAGACAGGTTCAAATACCTCGGAAGTATATTCACAGAGGATGGGCGACTGAACTGAGAAATTGAAACACGAGTACAAAAGGCCAATAAGTTACCAGCTTACTCCACTACTGAAACATCCTAGCATCCCCATGACAACAAAACTCAAAGTGATCAACACCATATTCACCCCAACACTTACCTATCAATGCCAAACATGGACCACGAACAAGACCTAAGAGCAAAGAATTACAAAATGTGAAATGCGACGTCTTAGTAAACAAGACCAGGCAAGGCAAAATTAGAAACTCAGTAATCAGAGAAATGGTGGGCACAAATGATATCATGCGTCACATTCAAAACCAAAGAATCAAATGGTTCGGACGTCTTATGCGATTACCAACAGACCATCCTGCACAACGTGCCTACATAAAAAAATTCGATGGCAACAAGGCTAGAGGGTGACTGAGAAAGACCTGGATAGATGGAATAGGGGAAACACTAACAACTCACAGCATCCCCCTGACCCAAGCTCTCCGGCCGCGGGCAGAGAGACGTCTCTTTCTTCCCCCGACACCCTACAGGATATAAGCGGCGGATAAAAGTAAAGTAAGAACTTTTTTTTATTTTGCTGGGTGGCCGCCGAACCTAGTCTTATCGTTTTGCAAGTCTGGATGGTTGAAGTATTTTAAAATGCATAGTAGAAAAATAGTTTTGAAAGACGCCATTTACATTTTATGTACCCGAAAGCAAGGTTTTTCAAAGTATAGGTTGCTATCGGCTGGTGGGTGGTTAGAGGGCGCCACTAGTAGGTCCTACTTCTTTACTTACCCCTCTGTCGTTTCTGCCTCTCTGTTTTACTTTTGAGTTTTATCCAGCACTAGATGACCAATATACTGTCGACGTGCTTCTCTTTACTCAAACAAATAGTACAAACAAGCTGCAGATGACTGGGTTTGGTGCCAACTCAGTGTCTATTTTGCTTATTTATCCTAATGTGGCAGATCCTGAGTCGGATGCCTAATGGGCCATTGTACCCTTTGGATTCTTTCGGAAGATTTTAACCCTCTTGGTTTTGCTGACTCGACAATGTCAGAGATGCGCTTTTCAATTTCACACAAGTAAAACTGATGAATGCGTAGTAGGTTTTGAACATTTGTTGTTTTTTAGTCTCGTGTCTTTTTTTTTCAGGAGAGACGTAATTAAGTAATTAAGTTAATTATTGATCTTATTCGTGTCAGACAACCATTGACTATAAGAACGAGAGAAATACCATGATATTTGTATTGTAAGTTAATATTTACATCATAGATACAATGCAGCGTGGGCGGCCTAGCGGTTTAGCTCTCAAACTTGAAACCACTAGGGGTCCGAAGTTGTGTCCTTATGAAAGGTACTTTACACGAATTTTCCTCATTTCACCCAGTGGGGGGGGGGGGC
>NW_004797336.1:1176929-1194911 GCF_000002075.1 Aplysia californica | reverse complement strand
TCATTATATCATCAAACGTTCTTCATTGCACTTCTCAGTTCTCAGAACAGAACACTGTGTTGTAACAAAGTGGGGAAGTGTGTCAAATGCTAATTATAGAACTTGGTGTCTTGCTGGGGTGACGGTGGAAAGGGGGAGGGAAGGGAAGGAGTAGGCCTTACTGTTCTCGGCCCAGACTCTGACAGCCGAGTGCCTATTGCTCCTCGTTATAATTCTCCTTATATATCTTAACTAGACGCTACCTCCTTTCGCGGGCCAGACTCCTATGGGCCAGGTAAGTTTTTAGTGGGGATAAAGCTATGAATAACTACCAAACAGGAACTATAGGTGGCTAAACATTCAATAAACAAAAAAAGATTAGTGCCATGCTGACAATAAATGTTCTTATAATAGAGGCTGAATGATAAATACATGTATTGCTGATAAAATAATACATGTTACCGTGCTGCTCAAGACAGTCTCATTCTTAATTTTGTAAGCAACACAGAGGCCAATTTGGCAATTAAAGGATGTTCTATTCGCTTTGTGGACTGTCGATGGATTTACCCAGCGGACTGACGTCAAGGCTGAGCGAGCCGTGTTCGGTTTGTCCTCGTACGAAGTTCCGCGACGTGACGAGAGACGATTTAACAGTAACAGTGTTGTGAGCCGGCGTGATAAACAAACGCGACAAAACAGCAGTGAATCTCACTTGTCTATTTGAACGCCTTCAAATCGGCAAGGCGCTTTTTGACTGTTGATACAAGTTTGTTTGGATTTACTTAAAACTGAATGAAAATCATCATCAGCAATAAATCTCTTGTCAACAGTCCAGTTGACAAAAATTTGACGGGCACAGTTAACAAACCGCTCCTGGGAGGGGGGGGGGATAGGTACCCACCACATATAGCGAAAGATTTTATCAGTATGCTATGTTTTAACGTCTAAAAAGTGGCAGCTTGTACCGTATGCGTCCTTGGAAGTTGAGATTGTTTCAGAATGCATCAAGTCTGCTGGTGTAATGATATAGATCGCAAATGGCATAGAGCTTGCTGTTGGGCGGAAATTACGTTGTACAAATGCTATTTATTAGTGTAACATTTCAACACCAGGAGAAAACAAAATGAGAATAGGAATATTAATGGTAGGTAGGATTAGTACCTTTTAAAAATCTTTTGTCGCCTATTCTAGCAAATATCGTCCTGCATGCCGCAAATGGCCCGCGAGCTTCGAATTTGAGACCTCTGCTCTACATTGTGCCGAGTGTAATGTTAGTCTACACACACGACAGCAAAACTAGAGACGAACACACACGACAGCAAGCATTCTAAATGTAATGAGACCGGGTGTAGTGTCTGACTTTTTATAGATCCCCGAAGTGAGTAACATTAACCAAGAGCCCATGGCATACAGGGCGCTTACGTCCCGTGAGTAAAAAAGAGTAAGGTACAATACGGTGACTACCGTGACACCGAGTAAGGTGTCCGTGGAAAAAATACTAAAGATACGTTTACTGATCACCGAAAAATCATATGTCGCGCCCTTGGAATGATAGAGTTCAAACTTCACTTTTTGAAGAACTGAGTTACACACTACACATTACTGACACAGGTGTCCTAGTCACTGTTTGACGCTTAACAAATATCAAGGTATAAAAACATTTCGATTATGATAGTTTAAATCTTTGAATATCTTTTTTTTTCTTCAAACCTATACGTCATGCAGTTAGCGCCCTGTCATTCTAAAGGACGTTATACACTCATAGTTACTAGTGAATTATACTTTTGCAAGATGAGATGTCTGAGGAGAGCGGTCAACAAAATCAGATTGGACATGATCAGAAACACCTGTCCTTGAATACATTCAGAGGCAAACAATCAGGAGTTTTGGACATCTGACACGCATGGCACCTCACCAACAAGTAAAGCGTATAACAAAAGAATATCCAAGATACAAGGCAAGAGAGAGACCCAGGAAGACCCGGATCGAGGGTATAAAGAATATATATCACGAAGACCAACACCATCCCACCCAGCCAGGCCACCCAGCCAGGCCACCCAGCTCGCCAGATACCGATAGCTCTTTCTCCCCTAGACGCCCTAGAGGGTAGGCCTACAAGAGGAAGGATAAAGTAAAGCAAAGCAAAGCCAAGGCAAAGCAAAGCAAAGCAAGGCAAAGCAAAGCAAAGTGAAATAATCATACTCCCGTGGCCCCCAACCTAGGAGACGTATCACCGACATAGCTTGACACACTGTACGTTATCAGGAACTCGCTAACCGCTGGGACGCTAAATTCCCATGTCCTCTACTGCAGCAAGACTGTTGGCGTACTATCTGGTGACATTTAGCGAGCCCAATACTGTCTTGTTTTAATTCCTTTTTTTCATACTGGCGTTCATCATGTTGAAAGTATCAAATTACAGCCGGGAAACCAGGGGATAATACACGTACAAAATTAAACTAGAATTTTAAAAAAACCACAAGCATTAGTCTTAATAGTTTTGGGCTCAACGATAAGACTTTTCAATAGCCTCAACAGATGACAAAAACTCCCAAAAGTCGGAAACTTGAGTACAAGATAACATTCAGTACGCTATTTTCTTGTGTCACTTATATTCGTCATCTATGATTAGAAAGTTCCATGGGTGAGTTGTAACCCCTGTTCTACCCCAACACATAAAACATTTATCCACCTGACGTTTCGAGGGTGGTCAGCAATTTTTTTAAACACACCAAACAACTTACATTCATGAATTTCTATACGAGTCACCTGAAGTAATGTCAAGCATGGTATGTGCTCTTAACAGCAAAAGAAAAGGCACAACAAGACGTGTATAATCCACGTAAGGTTTATTTACCTTGACTGGCCACGATGAGTATGTAAGTACATTATATTACCGAGGTTTTAAAAAGATATTTTTATTGAAAAGAATACACTGAAAGACACGGGGAAATGTTGAAGCAAAAGATGTTTTGCTTCAAAGAGCACAGAAATTATGTTAAGTAAGATTTTTGTTTAAGAAACACGAACAGAAAGGGGAGTGCTATAGTTCTTTTCTTTTCTTTTCTTTTCTTTTTGCATACACGTGTATGTGCATGTGTGTGTTTCACTATAAGCAAAGTAGAAAGAGGGTGGTATTTAAAAGGGATTTTGTTGTCGTCATTGTTGGTAGTGTTGATATTATTATTATTTTAGTCAATGTTGTTACCACCTTCCAGGTTTGTTGTTCCGTTGTATTCTTTTTTTCGGGGGGGGGGGACAGACTTTAAAAAAACTATTTTGTTGTTGTTGTTGTTGTTGTTGTTGTTGTTTGAAAGTGTTTAACGGCGCTCGCAACTGCATAAGGTCATATGAGCGCGCGGGACACATTAAACAGACGTTATTTGTCTTTGCTCCTGTTGGTGCTTCTTTATAATGTGGCCGGGGGAGAAGCGGAGGATCAGTAGGCCTATGTTGTTCTTATTTTCTTCTTTTCCAGACTGTTGACACGCGTCTAAGACACTTAATAATGTTCATCGACATTCATCTCCTCAAGCAATAGTTGTCACTGGGATACCATCCACGCTGTCCTCTTCCCTTCTAAGGTCGATTTTTTCTTTTGGACGATGTGGCGTGGTCGCTGAACTCCAGCTGATGACGGGACGTTCAGGGGAAGGAAAGATACCTTGGTGTTAGGTGAAAGCAAGGTGTCTGTAAGGGGGGTGGTAGGTGGGGGGAGGAAGGGGGTAGGGGATTTAATCTGTGTTACTATAGAGTGCAGTCGAACTTGCTCTAACGACCACCTTTGCAAGACAATCACGAGGAAGCATGAGAAGTTGATCACACTGACATATCATTCTTAAAATATTTTTCATAAAGTGAGTTTTTCTCTATGTACCCTGTTTTCAAGATAAGCACTAAATGTGCTGGCGTCTACGGTGCAATGAGAAGTAAGTTTTCTGCAGCCGTACGAAAAAGGGGACTTTCGAAAACCTCGTGGGGGGGGGGGTATTTTATCGAGTACCCCCGTCTGTCTTTTGTTTGTTTTGGCAAGGTTTTTTACTGCGCTCGCAACTGCATATGGTCGTATGAGCGCCTTCCGTCTGTCTGCAGGAGCATTATGTTCCACGTGTCCTTACAGGCAGGGTTTTAGCAGCTCACCTCCTAGCTGACGATACTTGCGACGACGGTACCGTTAATCACTCAGAACAAAAAGCAATGAAGTTGCTCCATCTTGCAGCTTACCTCTGCTGATGACCCCGATCTTAGGTGAGGTTGTTCGAATTTGGCCTTGACACTGAACGCCCTCACGCCCTTTGTTGGCGGCCATGCTTCAGGATGACGCCCTAGCTTCACCATGGCGACATAATTTTTCTGTTGAAGAGGCCGGAGGTTAGTGGAGAATAATTCTTCTTCTTCTTCTTCTTCTTCTTCTTCTTCTTCTTCTTCTTCTTCTTCTTCCTCTTCCTCTTCCTCTTCCTCTTCCTCTTCCTCTTCCTCTTCTTCACCATCACCATCACCATCACCATCACCATCACCATCACCATCACCATCACCATCATCATCATCATCATCATCATCATCATCACATTGTCACTGAAGTAATTCCGCGAATTCCAACTTTACCTTGAAGTCATTCAGGTGAGACTCTCTTGCATAGTCAGACTTTGGCTCCTGAAGGGATTCCAAAAATCTCAGATTTTCTCTTGCAAGGTTTGTGTGTTCTTGGAGTCTCTGTCGGTATCTCCTGTTTAGCCTGAGTGCAGGTCCATGAGCCATGTAAAACAAAGAGGGATCAGTCAGCTGTTAAAAGCAAATGGTTCCATGGCAAACGGAAGCATTATCACCACCACCACCACCAACACCATCATAATCATCATCATCATCCTCATCATCATCGTCAGCATCATATCATCATCATCATCATCATCATCATCATCATCATCATCATCATCATCATCATCATCATCATCATCATCATCATCATCATCGCATTTTTACCCACTCTCTACAATTATTGTAAACCCAGCAGGCCCTAGAACACTCCGAAACATTATTGGCATTCCGAGAACCATACGGTGCAAGCTGTGGATTCTACACTCTGACATTTCATCAGCCAGGTTTTCCTTCAGTAAGGGGTAAAAAGTACAGTTTGATCTTGTTTGATTTTTCTGCTACCATTTGATATGCTTGGTGAAAATAGCTAATCAGAATGCTGCGTATTGCTGGGTTTTCTTTTGATTACATGTCGAATGCAATAGACCAATATGGATCTCCGGGTCATATGCGATGCAGCAAAGCAAACATCACTTTGTTATAGTGCACACTATCCCTGCCCTTCAGATTGGTCTACCCGACCCGATCCGATATGATCATACTGATCGCCGATGGGCATACGCTTTTATCGTCTCTCTTCACTTTTTATTATCATTCCTACCTGTAGCTTTTATCCATGATTTTGGGATCCAGGTGGCAGTCTACTTTAGCTCTGCTCTGTCGTATCTTGGCGATATTTTCAAACAGCCGCTTGTCTGCCTGATAACGATCGTACTCTGAGACATTCATACTCTGGTTGTCAAAGCAGGGCGGATGTGGGAAAATAGAGAGAAGAACAAGATACGGTACAGGTATGGTATAGCAGTGGAGTACAAACACAACACCAAAGACTCTGGTGTCCTTTTACATCATCCTACAACAACAAATTGTCATCTGAAAGTATTCTTCTACAAGGCTTAACGGTACACGTGTCTTACAACAATATTATGGGGATGATAATTATAGAAGAAATCGTTCTTGTACAGTGTACATTCAAGTTTTCAAAATCTCAAGCATGGCAGATATATTATGTGTCTCATAAGAACTCTAGATTGTGTTTTACGACACTTGCAATACGTTAGTGTCGAATATTAGAGGTGTTACGAAGACGAGAAGGAGGAGACATATAGATAATGAATGAATGTTTGATAGAAAAGGACAAATCACGCAAGGGCACACATTGATCACCCATCGAGACGCAGTGACCTGAATTATGGGCAACCATTTTAAAAATTAATTATTCTCAACTTTTGTTGTTGACTTTGCGTCTGATGGTCTTTTCAAAAGAACAGGAACAAGAAATATATGAGGATGCTTACCTTGACCGATTTCAGGGACTTTGGAATGTAAAGTTTCATAGCTGAAACAGACAAAGGTTATTTCAGCGCCCAGTTACACACAAATGCACTTTATCATACATAGTTAATTTACACATTTCATCTATCTATAAATCTATATGATGTATCTATGCATCTCCCCCCCCTCTCTCTCTCTCTCTCTCTCTCTCTCTCTCTCTCTCTCTCTCTCTCTCTCTCTCTCTCTCTCTCTCTCTCTCTCTCTCTCACTCTCTCTCTCTCTCTCTCTCTCTCTCTCTCTCTCTCTCTCTCTCTCTCTCTCTCTCTCTCCCTCAATTGATAAATAAATAAATAAATAAATAAAGTATGTCATAGTTTATGAAGGCCAAAGTACGGATTCCTCTTAAGTTGTTTTTTTTTTAATCTAGTTTGAGGACCTGTCCTGATCTTGATATCAAAATGACCTAAACACGTTAACTGCGCGCAGTGCTTGCAGCATAATAATATGAGATGTTTTTGTCTATTGGTTTCCGCCAATAGATTGAAGAGACTTTTGTGCAAAAAGTTTCCCCCTTCTTTTGTTAAACCAAACCCTCACAAATTATAATACCCCAATGTTAAGAACTGCGGAGCTGGCCTACCATAGAAAACTGTATCTCCCCTCGACAAGTAACGGCAGCAAAGGATGAAAAAGTATTTATGCAAAACAAGTAACTTAATCCAACAACAATTAAACAAATTCTTGTATGAAAACCAAATGATTATTCTTCAATACTTTTTTTTCGTATGAAAGCGTTTGCATGCTTAAGTTTTGCATTATCTGACGCAAGCAGCATACTTACGTTCGATCTTGGCTCGGTTGAGAGGGACGAAGCTCCTGGTCTCATGTTTCCGCCACTGGTTGATGGCTGTCCCTTGGCCTGACCCCCTTTGACTGTTACCTCCTGAGTGAGGTTTTGTGGAGCTGCAATCTCCTATGCCTTTGGAGGATATCCTGTCGGAAGAGTCTATCTTTTGGGAGACAGCTGAGAGGAGCCGGTTCGAACCTCTTGCGTCACCACGTTGTCTGAGACGTGAATGAACAAGCTCAGATTCTCGTTGATGTAAAATGTTCTTGGAAGACTCCTCTCCGGTTGAGCTCTGTGTGCTGTGGGATTCGCATGACGCAACTCTCAGCAAAGGGCTTCTTCCGTCGTCACAACCGTGGCATGAGTCCCCATGCTCTTTGCCGCCAGACTCTGTCGACAACGTTGCTTTTTTACGAACCTTTTCCCTATTCAGTACAACGTTTGATTGTGTGACGTCACCACGAGACTGCCCAGAACGATCTGTGGAGCAGCTCGACGACCTTGAAGAGCTAGACTTTTCCTGGTAGGGCGTTCTCGCTCCAGACTGATCTAATCGCCGGTCCGTCTTGGGGAATGAACGGCTGTCTTCTGTGGATGGAAGACAGTTGTGCGTCAGCGCCCCAAAAATGGACTTTCTATTTGTTGTTTTGCACAGTTTTTCAACCTGGTCTTGTACAACGGGAACACAACTGGACTCATCCTCAAACTCGTTTTCTACGTAGTTACAACCCTTAGGAAAAACCAGCCCTATCGGGTCACCTCTACTACCTTCGTAATTCGGAATCAGTTTTTGTGTTTGCTTTTTCACTTTAAGCCTAGGTAACGCCACAGGAAAGCGAGAGTTAAGAATGTGGAGAGACCCTCTGAGCGGTACTTGAGTTTGTCCAGCATTCGAAGCCCCTACCCTCGAAGTACAAGCGGAGCGAGGCATAGAGTGATATTCAGGCCTTTTGGGAGGAGTCACACCTTTCACACTGGGATCTGAAGAAACTGACGTGTGGGAGTAATTGGAAGCCACCGTAGCTTTTCTTGGGTTCAGTTCTTGTCGTTTGCTAAATTCTGCTGTTTGCTGAGAGAATGTATCTCCACAGGCTCGTGTATCCAGGCAACTATTTGGACTCGCCGTCGGAGATGTCTGTTGACGTGTCATAATCTCTTCACTGCTGGGGATGGGAGACAACTGAAGCTGGGAGGTATCTAGGAGAGATGACCGAAATTCCGAGGTCACCACTGGTGACAGTCGTCTCTGCAGGGACACGTTACCACCCTCTGCAAGGCTATCAGGTCCGTCTCTCATACTCTTGATAGATTCCTGCAGGATATTCTCGATAAACCCAAACGTCTCACCAAGATTCTCACAATTCTTATTAAGTTCTTGTTCAGGAAGGTCATGTGTCTCCGAAAAGATTCCACCGCAGGTGATAGCTCCGACGTCTCTTATATACAAGTCTGCTGATTTCGTAAAGACTGTCTCACACTTTGCAGAGTTGCCACCACCGTTGATCTCATAATTAAACGAATTAGCAGTGTCTTTTGCTTCAGCATTTGAGGTCTCATTATCTTTATCGTAACATGTGTCTCTTTCCGATACCAGCAGCTCTGTTGTCTCTGGAGAAGCGTCGCCAAAAGAGCTTTCGGTGCCAGCAGAATCTCCAGCAAGAGCTTTTGTTTCCACAGGCTCCAGCCCAAATTTGGCAGGTCCGCTGGTTAGCCAAATGTCGGGATCACAGAGGTCATTTGAGACGTTAGCTGTCGGATCCACAAGCCTGCTATCTTCCTCGTGCCACTTGTCCCCAGGATCTTGGGGCTCCCTAGATATATCATAAGAAATGCTTGCAGCGCCCATGAGTGCCTTTGGAGCCACGTTTGTCTCGTTTGTCTTCTGACCACAAGGCTCCTGTAGGACCTTTATTATAGTGCCACTGTTGGCACAGTCATCTGCAATACATGTGTTGTCTTTAGAATCTTGGGCTTTAAGCGATTCTTTATAACCGTTTGGAGAATGTAAAACACATGTATTCTCAACACAACTGAACACATATTTGCCGCCGCCGCTGATATCCTCGCAGTCACGGCTAATTCTTTCGTTCAGCGCTAAGTCATCTGGGCAAACTCCTTGACTAGAACTATGGAACAAAACAGACTGACATCGCGAGTCTGAGTTCAGGTCTTTCTCCGATACTTCGAGGAATAGTCTCTCTAACTCGCTGTCATCATTGTGAGATTCAGTCTCGTCACACCTCCCACTACCGCTCTTCGTAACGTATACCTCGTTGGGGTTGTGTGTTTCTCGTTCCTTATTGACAGATTTTATTATGTCTGTTTCTTGTTCCCTCGCCCCATATCCTGTTTCATAAAAGAACTCAGCTATTTCTTCCCTATTGATTTCCATTACACATTCCTGCATGTTTTTATTTTCTTGGTTTCTGGGTCTTTGTACGACCTTTTCATAGCCCGTTGCACCGGTTTCCATCCTTGTCCGATTATTTTTTACCAAAACTCTCCCTTGATGTCGTATGTTATAGTTTGACTGTATTAAGTCTCTAGGTAGTTTTCCATTTTCTGATCGAACTATATCTCGTATCCCTACTTCATTATCTAACTGCGTTTTGAGTACCAGGTTGTCTTCATTTTTGTGGCGATTTGTATCCTTCTGTATTTGTTCAGTGCCCAACGGCGTTGCGTCTGTCAGTATATTTTCATTTGCGAATGTAACTTGCAGATCTTTTTCACTTATGGGCGAAGTATCGCTATTTCTGGCGTTTCCATTTTGAAACTTTCTTTCGGTTTCCGGATGGATTGTGTCATGCCATGCGTTTTTATTTTCTGGCGTAGGTTTGACACTCAATGTCACTTCCTTTGTTGCTATGCTGTGCAATACTTCATTTCTCACGGTATTTTTGTCGTGTAGCAATTCGTTCTCGCTTAAGAGAAAGGTATTGTTAAGGATATCTTCCTTTTCTAAGCTAATCGTACTTTGAACAGTCTCATCTTTTCCTTGTTTGGTGACATCATGAAATATGGTTTCATTCCCAGATTCAGTAGCACAATGTGGTACTTGATTATGTTTCCACTGAGTTTTTCCTGACAGTTCGTCTTCTGAATTTCTAGATAAACTCTTATGAGATACGTCAGATAATATTTTAACAGCGCTTAGAGCTCCCTTTGTTCCAGATGCCCGGAGGACCTGACCTGTCCGCATACTCCTCTCTGCATTCTGTCCTTCAGAATCAGTCTCGTTTGTTGTATCTGGTTTGCACACATTCATTATCTCTTTTCTGTATATGGTTATCACCCCTCTGTTATGATTCCCGTTTTCACAAACAGCATCCGTCGGTTGTGACTCGCGAGCATTGCGTCCTTCTCTTTTTCTCTCTTCTGTTGTGTGTTCTTCACCTCTAACTGATAAATTCTTTTGCGGTTCCGTGACATTAGACACTAGGTTCAAGAGAGTATTTTCTTTGTCAAACTTTCTCTCAGCTGTTCCAGAAGAAGACAATGCTGTAGGGGTTTCATCTTGTACCCTGTCTTCAAATTTCGCAACCGTTATGCAGGAGTCCTCTTTTTCTCTGAAGTTTGTGTCGTGTCCCCCATCAGCAAAAGATACAGGTACTGCATTTATATTAGTCACAGCGCCATATATGATATCCTCGTCAAACATTTCCTCTAGATCAGTCTGTTTCTCTAATGATATGACACCTAACTTTGTTGCAGTAGACGTTGAGAGAGGGTCTCGACCAATAGTTTCACTTCTATTTACTCTCACGTTTTCATCAGTTTGTATAGTCCGCGATCTGTCATCTGTATCTTTAGTTACTGAAATAGATTTCCCAGAACAACCAACATCTTCAAGATCCTGTATCGCTTCCGGTGTCCTTTGTACTTTTTCAAGTCTAGAAGAGAAGGGGTTACACTCGTTAACTGATCCGAGTTCCTGTTTGTGGCTCTCCTCGCCGTCAGACACAGAACCAAAGTCGCACATGATCAAGTGCACATCGTCTCTAGCACTGTTGGAGTTCTGAACATTGTTACCCTGTATGTTCAATTGAGGTTTTGACGTCACAGGATCGGCTTGGTTTTCCTCCAACATCTCAGCGCTATTCTGCACACCGCTTAAAGACAGACTTGTCTTGCTGTTGTTTGTCGTCTCCTCATCCTCCCCAAGGGACAATTCGATCGCTCTCAACGTGCTACTGTCTGTCTCGTCCTCTTGCTCCAAAAGAGCTGACTGCTGTTCACGTTGGTCAACTCTTTCACGCTGGGCATTGCGAGATACAGAGTCAGGGCCCATGCCTTTCTCTGTTTTCCCAGAAATGACACTATCAAGAAGCTCGTCGGCTTCCTCATCAGTCCGTTCTCTTTGAGCAATGATGGGTTCATATCCATCTGGGGTATCCACGGTTTCAAAGTCTTTGGAGGGTGATGCGCTGAGTCCAGGATCTCGTGGGCTGCCTTGCTGAATGTTGTCGTCCCCAGGGTGTTGAGGAGGATCTGCACTATCTATATCGTTATTGGGTTGTATGACGGGGTTCCCATTACTGAAAATAGCGGCCGAGTGTTGACAACGCCCTGCATTAAGTTCTGGAGTTTTCGATATCAACACATCATAACACCCCAACTCCAGACCACTAGCGGAATCTGTCTCAGAAAGACACTGGGGAGAGAGGATGTGGGCAGAGGACACTTGGCTGCATTTCGGCATGTCGTGGATGAAGTTACTCCCACCCTCGTCATCATTCTGTCTAGAATCAGGGTCTTCTCTATCGATCTCTCCACGTGTGTTTAATAAAACGGCCTCACTTCGTGTCCTTGAGCAGCTTTGTAGCGGATTCAAAGGGTGAGAAGCTGTGGCTTGATTCTCGGTTTCCATTGCTGAACGCGAGCTCTGAGGCATAGAGTTCGATTCCCCGGCAATAACAGGAGTGCTCTCAAACAGATCAAAACCACGTGTAAGTCTAACATCTTCATCTGAACCGTCCATAATGTTCCTATTTGCTGCAGCACTGATGTTTGAAGCTAACAAATTCCACCTGCTTACCACATCAGATGTAGGATTTGCCTCGCCTAAGGTATTTTCAAAAACTGGTGGTGGTCCGGAAGATTCTGCTTGAAGTGGCTGGTCATTGGTGGGTTCTTGAAAAGATGGCGCTACTTCCTGGCCCGGGCCAGCTTGTGCAGATGTGGGGTGTGGTACGAGTTCGAAATCATCGTCGTCGAAAAAGTCTTCTTCATCCGGCATCCCGTAATCAACAACAGGCGGGCGGGTCACGCGACGGTTATGGTGGCTGGGTACCCGCCCGCTGCCAGGGGGGATGGCTGAGGTATGATCCGTGTGTTCTACACCTCCAGACGTCTCAGCCACGCCTGTTCCATGATTGGCGTTGTTGTCCACTTCATGCCCAGCTACATCAGTTTCTTTCGAGAGCGACAAGTGCCCAAGAGGTCCATACTCACAGTTGCTACTGTATTCCGAGACAGTGGTATATGTTACAGGTCCAGATTCACAGCTGCTTGGGTGATCTGTGTCAGCAATGAGCTCTACATTTCTAAACTCGCAAATGCCACATTGTTTTGGGTCATTTGCTCGTGATATATATCCAAAGTTACAGTGGTAACGGTGTTCGGAGACAGCCACGTTGTCCACAGATCCACTCGCACAGTCGTATCGGTGTTCTAAATCAACCAAGCTCTCCTTCAAAGTATGAACTTCTTTGTTTCCACCGATGGGTTCTTTCTCATCCTCAATTTTCAACTGGTCTGAACTTGATAAAATAACGTCCTTCTTAGCAGGGGAACTGAGACTCAAAATCCCACTTGGATCCTTCCCTCCTACCTCACCACTTGTCGGAATGGTATGCTGAAACTGATTTGAATATATTATAGTTGCAGACATCAAGTTCGCGCCAGTACGTCTGTCATCTGTCCGCGAATTGTCAGAAAATTCTTCTCCTTCGAAAAACATAGAATCCATAACCGGGTTAGTTGCGACTGCTTCCGATTGTTGGCTAGTGTTTTCTTCTTCGGTATTTACTGCATCTGGCGATGTCTCTTCTTTTCCCAATAAAACGTTGTTGTTGTTGTTGTTGTTGTTGTTGTTGTTGTTGTTGTTGTTGTTGTTGTTTCTGTTGTTGTTTCTGTTGATGTTATTGTTGCTCCGGCTCTCCGACGTCCCCAGTTCGAACCGCTCACCACGAAGGAGATAACAGTTCAGAGCTGCAAGCGAGACAATAACGCCCTATCACAGCAGATAATGAGATTCATGCATAAAGAGTACAATTGCTGCCAACCATCCTACGCCTGTAGCCTTGCATTGTCAAACTACAGGCAACTGTCTCTTTAAAAAGAAAGCGTTAGCATGGGGGGGGGGGGGGGGGGCTGCAAGAATAATGCGAAACAGGGTTTGTCAATGAAAAAAATGTTACTACATACTAGTAGTAGTAATAGCCGTAATAGCAGCAGCCGCAGCCGCAGCCGCAGCAGCAGTAGCACAAGATAGTTGTAGTAGCAGCCACAGCAGCAGCAGCAGCAGCAGCAGCAGCAGCAGCAGCAGCAGCAGCAGCAGCAGCAGCAGCAGCAGCAGAAGGTAGTAGTAGTAGTAGTAGTAGCAGCAGCAGCAGCAGCAGCAGTAGTAGTAGCAGCAGCAGCAGCAGCAGCAGCAGCAGCAGCCATGGCGAAAGACGACTTTTTTAAAAGAAGGGTCACCTTAATTAGACCTTTACTACTTCATCTACTTTCACCGAGAATGGCAATCGGAAGGCATTATTATCTTGATTCTACGAAAATGTAAATTTTAAATGTTTTACAACCGCACCGACACAATCTAGATCAGTAAGGATGTGGCTGCTTTGCCCTCGAATCTACTTATCATATCAAGAGCAACTCTGAGGGAATTAGATCTAGATATCTAGATCTAGATCTAGATCTAGATAGATCAAACAAACTATCGCAGCCAATGGACGGATATTATTCTGCACCAGAAGAAATATTTTCTTAACTCATTTTGTTTCCGTATAAGGCAAGGGATTTAAAAACAGACGCTGGAGGTAGATCTAGGTTCTAGAAGTAAAACGGAAATAAATTCAAAGGCTGCAACCATCAATTGTGTGTATTGTGTACAAATAATATGCTTACAATATCTACATCTAGAGGTCTATAGACTGTATTAGATTCTAGTCTCAGTCTCAACTTGTCTTAAGTATCAAAGTCTTACCGCTCAAAGGGAGGCTTTGACATGCCTCGGACAGAGAAGATGCATGTGAAATGTCCCGTTTGTGCCTTATTTGTCTCCGGCTTTCTTCCTTTTCTTCTTGGGGCATTTTGCGTAAAAAGGTACGAACAACAACGAATATAACCTCTGTTAGTCAAGGAGACAGAAGAGAATGGGAGGAGGAAGGCTATAATCAACAGTCACCGCAAATGCAGAGGGTGCACTTTTAAAGTTGTCGGGAATTTCCACATCAAGGAATGAGCGGTCGGAATCTCCCGCGAAACGTTGTGGCGTTTGACAAGGCACTGGTGTGTAAGAATGAAGATGAATGCAGTGAAGGTGATGGCGAGAGACAAGATGCCGCAGAGGAATTTGGTCATGCTCTTTGACATGCTTGTCTTTTCTCAGAGGCGAACAAGACACAAAGTTGAACCATTTCTGAGTGAGGCCCAAATGGGATTTAGAAAGGGAAGAGGATGCACCGACGCAATATTTGCCCTACGACAAATGTGCGAAAGGGTAATAGAACACAACAGGGAACTAAATGTAGTATTTATCGACCAGGAGAAAGCGTTCGACAGAGTGAATAGAAACAAGCTCTGGAAAGAACTCGAAAACTACACTGTAAAAGTAAAAGGCCAACTTCTAGATAACATTGGAGAACAGCATAATAAGTACTATCACCGCTACTATTTATCATATATATATATATATATATATATATATATATATATATATATATATATATATATATATATATATATATATATATATATATATACATATATATATATATTATCATAACAAAAGAGGTCAACGCAGAACCAGACGCCCTAAATGAATTACTCTTTGCTGATGACTGAAGCCTAGCACACAAAGATGAATCAAGTCTCCAACACCACACCACCTGACTAAACGAAGAATGTAACAACTACGACATGAAGACCAACAATGAAAGTAAGCCAGAACCACTCAGGATACACATCAACAACAACAGTCTTAGACAGGTCTTAGAATTTAAGTACATCGGAAGTATATTCACAGAGGATGGGCGACTGAACAGAGAAATTGAAACACGAGTACAAAAGGCCAACAATGTTAGTTACCAGCTTACTCCACTACTGAAACATCCTAACATCCCCATGACAACAAAACTCAAAATGATCAACATCCTGACACTCACTTATCAATGCCAAACATGGACCACGAACAAGACATTAGAGCAAAGAATTACAACATGTGAAATGCGATGCCTTAGAAAAGCAGTAAACAATACCAGGAGAGACAAAATTAGAAACTCTATAATCCGAGAAATGTTGGGCACAAATTATGATGTCATGCATCACACCCAACACCAGCGAATCAAATGGTTCAGACATCTCCTACGATTACCAACACACCATCCAGCACAACGTGCCTACATAAAAAAATTCGATGGCAACAAGGCTAGAGGGCGACCGAGAAAGACCTGGATAGATGGAGTCAGGGAAGCATTAACCACCCACGGCATCCCCCTGACCCAAGCTCTCAGGCTGGCGACAGAGAGACGTCTCTTTCTTCCAGCGACACAAAAAGGGTATAAGCAGTGGATAAAAGTAAAAAAGTAAAGTAAAGTCTTTTCTCAGGTAGATTATGGTTTTGGTCTGCTGACATTGTCCAAGGCGCAACTTAAAAAGCTGAACGTGATCCAGAACGAAGGAATGAGAGCCATAGTCGGTTGCACAAAAGATACATCAGCTGCTGCAATACAATATCATGTGCTAGGCCTACCCGGCATGAATGAAAGACACACGCTCGCACAGTTCAAAGTTTATCTGAAAGTCTGCGTAGATCCACACAATCCCCTTCATGACAAAGTAGGTCGCCAGACTAATCCAAGACTTAAACAGGGCACGGAGTGGATGACCCAAGCAGTGCAAACCATTGAAGAGTGTGGTCTCACTGAGGGGGCAATCAGACGAGTGGAGACAGGGGTACAGCTTGCGGACGAGGTAAAAGACAGATTCACTCAGGTGATTGCTAAATTAGGGTGAGAATGTCGTGAATGGCCTGAAGGAACAACACATGCTGAAATCCAAACTCTAATTGAAGAGAACTGCAGAGAGGATGAAACCATTATCTTCACTGATGGCTCTGTTCAGCGTGGGATCAAATCAGGCTGGGCTTACACGGCTTTTTGCCAAGGAGTAACAAGCCGGGAGGCATCTTGGGCAACGGGCCTGACTACATCAAACATGTGCATGAAGATCAAGGCCATCACTGAGGCTCTGAAATGGCTTTGCACTAATGGATGCCAGTAGGCTACCTTTGTTACAGACTCAATGAGTAATTTGGATAAGATCTCTATGCAGATTGGTTTAAGGCAATCCAAGACAGCAAAATCAGACGCTTACAGTGGATCTTCTGCCCAGGACATGCATGAGTCAAGGGAAATGAAACTGCAGATAAGCTAGCAGGCCCCACAAACGTAGAAGGAGTGCTTACCCTTGACCCTCCAACTGTAGTAGCCCTTGTCCGAGAACACCTAGCTAGCAGCCGTAAAGAGGACTCCTTCACGAAGGAGGTTGTGATTGTGAAAGGAGTGCAGCCCGGAGAAGGGAGGAGAAGGCTGCGTGACCACATCAGACGGTACAACAACCAACTGGTGACGGAGACAATCAGCCTGCCCACACTGAAATGGTCCCTCATGAAGAGGGGTGAGGAAGCTTGAGGCACCCCGTCTTCCTAAGACCCCAGTTCTACATTCAAGTAATTCAAGTAATGAAACGTGTTACCGTAATTTCAAAATTTGAAACTTGACTCCACATTTACGTGATTTTGGGAATTTAGCTATTAAAATAAAAACAATTTCATCTAGTGCTTTTGTTTCAGTCTTACCAACTCAACCCCCCCCCCCTCCCCCACATAAAACCCATTGTAATCATTCTTTTTTCCATCTTCATTCATTGTACGAGTACATTTTTTCAGTAAGCAACATCCTAGCATTCCGAACATGTTCATTGATGCTCCGTTGCTCTCTCCGAACCTCCGCTGGGGGTCTTTCTACTGATTGTGCCAGTGCATATCTTGTTGAACGTTCTTCTGTTCTTTCCTACAAGGTTGTCAGATTTTCCACTTCGTTTCTGTACTCCCAAAAACCATCATCATCTCCTCAGCAGTACAGGCCTCTGTCTACGTATCTTCCTCTTCAATCAGGTGGTGAGAGAGATATTTCAGGATCTCGACCTTGTCTGGTTGAACCTTGCTGTCAACTGAGGAGGCATCACCCGCCAGTCTGTCGGCTTTTTTATTTGCTTTAACGCCTGCGCAGCCAGGGCAGAAATCCATGTGAGCGATCGTAGCCTATTGGCGTTGCTTCGATCAGTGCAATCTTCATAACCCTCATATCTAAGTCTGTTTTCATTTTACTTTTGCCCTCTAACTCTAAGCAAAAGGTGTAACCAATTCTGTCTGCCTTTACTTTTTGAAGGCCATTTGAGTTACCACTGGGAGAAAATAATAAAATCCCTCGATCTTATATAATTGTAATTGTAGACTTTTATGCCCCTGTCGATACTATTCTCAACATTTAGAGGGCGGACTGTTTCGATCCTGCTAATTAGGGCCAACCCAAGCTGACGGGATACAAAGTCCAAATATGAAAATGGAGATATTTCTTTCAAAAATCCCCAAAACGGGAATCGAACTCACATCTTCTGGTAGCAACGGCAAAGCGCCTAACCGCTAAACCACTCGCATCGGTATTTGGTACAATTTCCTCTGAATACAGAACAATGGAGAGAAAAAAAACAATAATTTGTATCGTTCAGCAATGTAAGTTCTTTTTATAAGGGAAACGATTATTTCAAACACTTCTGTT
>NW_004797336.1:1161929-1171929 GCF_000002075.1 Aplysia californica | reverse complement strand
TTCCCCGATGACATTTGGTTTAGTGTAAAGCCCATTTTCACCCCGCGGGATATGTTAACTCCAAAAATGCTGTCTATTGGGCACCCCACTAGAAGCCACTTCTTAGTGGACATGTGCAGTGTATGTGGCTTTAAAAACTGATGGTTTAGCTGGTCCTTGTGTCAGGGTGCCACTAAACATTTCGAACGACGTGTTAAAAATGTGTAGAGTCCAAAGGTGAGAATGTGGAGCACTGTTTCTATGAATTCCAGAATGAAATCATTAGGTTTTTAAAACTTTGTAAAAGAAATAAAATATTGTTTGATTGTCACAGGGATGGAAAGTTAATGTCAAAGAGAAAATACAGAAAAAGGTCAACTTATCTTTTCACGACTTCCTTTACAAGATTTTAAAACATTGGTGAACTTTGCGTTTTTGGGTGCTTCTTTCTTTTAGCCGTTTCAGTTTTCCAAACATGTTTCTTCTTCGTGGATTTTATATCAAACAAATTCCTTTTGAATTAATTATATCTGTTCCAAATTACACCATTCTAGAACAGTTTTTGCGCGAGATATTCAGAAAAAAGTTGTAAAGTTATTTTTTTAAAATCACCCTGTAGATTCGCTCAAAAACCACAAAAGTAGTTTCCTCTTGCAAACATCCTAGCCGGTGTCAGAACGTCCAGCCGCCTCGTACGTTTGCAGAAGAAAAAAACATTTTTCCTGTCAAAATTCATCAAGTCTAATAAATTTTGAAAATCTAATGATTTCTTCTTTTGGGTGTTTGTTGAGACTGCATACGTCAACACAATTTTGATTGTTTAGAATGGTTCCGATAACAGCGGAGACAGTACAATCACTGGTGTCTGTAGAGTAGTGGTTAGGCACTTTGCCGTAGCACGCAGTAGACCGGAGTTAGTTTCTCGTGTTTGAGGGGGGGGGGGCAATTTTTTTATCGAGTGTCTCAGTCTTCCTGCTCGTAGTTTGGGTTACTCCTCTCATCTCGGGTTAGCTCTGGCAGGCAGGGTCGAAGCAGCCACTTAAATTATTTTGTTTCGATTGACGCATAAAGCACTTACATTACGCCCCCCCCCCCTCCCCCTTTTCCCAAAAAACCCAATTCATTCAACAGACGATAGCGTTGTTGCTGTACAAGTCTGTATTGTATGTCCTGTGACGATCACCCACGCATTTAATTACACAAGCGATAATAGTGTCAACGTAAATGACAGTTTGTTAATTCTTAGAATTTTAATCTCAAAGTGTTGCATTTGGGGAAAGTGAAAAAGTCAACAGAGGAGATAATAAAAGGGGGGGGGGGAGCGCCCGAACGGGAAAGTAGTCGAGGAAAACAACGCCGTAAGGTGGATAATTTTATCATTTTTGGGATAATCTGTGTTCAGTTATCCCTCCCACTACCCTTTCTCCCAAAAAATGATTAAAGTAGGGTTAAAGGTAGGCAGTGGGGTTTAAGAGAAGTCAACACTCCCTTCCCCATTGTTTTCCCTCAGTCACACCTTTCTTTGTTTTGCAAAAGCGAAAAGCAGTGGCCACACCGGGATCTCACACCGACTTGACACACGAACAGATGCATTTCTCTCCTAAACAAAGCCTTCTCCGAATTTCATCTGTCGTTAAGGCCTCTAAGGTGCTTCTTTCTCAGCCTTCTTTTTCTTGATACGAAGTGGGTGGTTGGCGGGCGGTCTCGTTTTCTCCTTTTTTTTCCTACCAAACACCTTTCGCCTTTATCTATCCCCCTTTTCCTTCGTATATTACTCTCTCGTCACACCTCTAATCTTCGGCACACATATGACTAATTTGTGCTGCAAGTACAGTAAAACTCTTACTAAAACGCAATCTTAACCTGACACGAAGTCTTTCATGCGACTTGTCGTATCACTTTCTTTTCTTTCCCTTCTCATGTTCCGTTTAATGACGTGCAAATATTCGATTTGCATGCCAGATGGAGGGACCTTATTTACTGTTGTTGCATTTTTACAGTACTAGAAGGAATGGAGGATGCAGCTTAAACAAAGTGTTCTTTATTTGTTAGAGATACGTGAATAAGCGTGTGTTTCTTTGCCTTTTCCATTTTTGTTTTTCTCTTCATCTCATTCTTTTTTCTTCCTTTTAGAAGTTTTATACCATTAAATTTCCTCATTTCTAATCAGAACGACTCATCGTGCTGGTGTCTAACGATTTTTTTTCTTTTTCCTACATATATAACACACTCTCTCCTTGTGTCTAGACCCCCAAGCAGAGCGAGTCGGCCCGGCATTCCCTCTGACAGGTCCCACAACAAGCAGCACATAGACGTGTCTGAGGATGAAGATGATTTCTCCCGAGCAGACGACACGCCCATCACTCCCGCCAGCTCGGCCCTCGCCTGTGTCGAGCAGACATACCACACAGACGGCACCAGAAGCCAGAGCGACAGGTCCGGGGCGGATGAGTTCGGGTCTGCTTCCAAAGAATCGGTGAAACTCAATGTCAAAACCTCCTCAACGATCTCGAAGCGGAATTCTGAATCGGATTCCATATCTTCTTCCGGTACAAACCACGGAAGCAAACCTCTTGACTTTCATCACGAGTTCCCTCCCCCGCCCCTGGAATATCTCTCTAATAAAAGTACCCCTGATGGTGCTCGAGAGGGAAACCCTCTTCACCTGGACCCAGCTATAGTCGGGAGATGTAACGCTTGTCCCCTCAGTGGCCAAAGAGTGGGCTATTACTCCACCAGCCAAGGTGACTCTCCATTCAATGACAAGGCAATGTTGTCGGAGCTAGCAGAGACTGTTATGACCGAGAGGTCGCCGAAGAGCAAAAGAAAAGCCATGTCAGTTGGAGAGCCAGAATTCGCTGAGATGATAGGAGTCGTCCAAAAGAAAACCACTCGATCTCTCTCTAATAACGATGGAGTGTTTCACGATTTTGGAGATTACTCCCCGTACTCAGAGGGGAAATTAGGCGTCCGTTCTCTGTGGGGCGATCAATATGGCGGAAGAAAACCTCGAGTCGGTGATAGCGAGTACAGATCAGAGTTCATGTTAAGAGAGCTGATGAGCTCCAGTCAAACGCAAAGCCAAACCCAGAGCCAAAGCCAAAGTCAAACCCAAAGCCAACCCCAAAACCAAAACGAATATGAGTCCAAAAACAAAAGTGGGAACACTGAGATTAGAACCCAGTCCGAGGCCTCTCTCTACTCCAGTTCAGACCAGAAACGCTCAGATGTTGAGGAAAAGACCGAAGATAAAAAATCAGCTGATGTTTCCAATGGATCAAATGCAGCTGCTCTTGGCGCATCTTCGAGTCAGAATAGCGACCATAAAGATGGCATGTTGTCTCTGAAAAAGCAGGCGATGGCTCTGGACGACATGCCTAAGCAGCCACTGACTGCTATGCCTGACGGGGAGAATGTCAAGAACATGGATGACCCTCCAGACGCTCTGAAGAAAGCAGAGGACTGGCTGGAGAGAGTCAAGAGGATGATTTCGGATGACGGTTTCGGATTGCAGCCTGGCGAAAGCGATGATGGAAACGGCAAACAGTCTATACATGCGCAAGCGGACTCTAGCGTGTACAATGAAGACACTCTCTCCGGGAAAAGGATGTACACTTCCCTGGCGTCAGACTCAAACAGTCCGAAGGTCTGCTCACTCCGGTTCGATAGTTGTCCCACAATCATTCATACAGAAAGGCCTCCAGGCTGCACGTGCAGATCGGGAACAAAAGAGCTGTGCTATGCGTGTAGAAAAAAGGGCAGAGGACGGAAATGTACTTCAGTCCGGGACAGTCCGCGTGAGATCAGAAAGAAAGATTGGATGTTGTCAGCACCTACTGAGATCAAATACCAGGTAGATGGTCCTCAGGGCCCCGAAAACGCTTCCACTACTTCTCCGACGTCATCAATAGCCTTTATCTGTGACGACGAAGACAACGCCTTTCAAGATATTAGTTTGTGGAAACAATCTACTACGGAAAAGGTTTCGAAGGTAACCACTGGTAATCTTGATGACACAGCTTGCATGTCGGATGACTGTTCAAAGCCTTTAGAGCAGCACCTTGCAGAAGTCTCTAAACACCCCCGATCGTCTACAATACGCGGCTCTCTCAAAGCTGCTATCAAAGTGGCTGAGCAATCCATGTCTGCAGCAGCTAAAGTCGCCCAAGCGCTGTCACTAGTTATCGAAGCCACCAGGGTCTCCCGCTCTCTGTCTCGCTCTCCTTCTTTGGCGGAAAGAGCTGGAGAAAAAAGTAGATCCTTGTCTCGATCTCGTTGCAGTCAAACATCTCTGTCATCTCGGCTGGGTTCAGTTAGAAAGCCATCACGACAAACCGCTAGCGCTTACGAAACCCTCCCAGAAAAATCGAACGAGGACCAAATCTCCGAGCCACACCGAGATTGCCAGTCGTATGTCACGCCCAGGGAGAAACTTAAGCCGCCTGACCGAGCACCAAAGCACGGTTCCAGACACAGGTCTGCCTCACTCAACTCTCGCTCCTCTCGTTCCCCGAGCGAGCACATGAGAAGAGAGCGGCATGTAGCCTTGACTTCAGGAGTTCATCGGAGACATCACAAGTCGGAGCATCGTGGTCGCAATCATGGTCACAGCGCATATTATTCCGAGAACCAGAGAGAAGCCAGAAAGGGCGAACCCGGGGAGTCATTTAAGCATAAGAAAAGTTACAGTAAAGACCTAGGAGATGTTTCCAGACATAGGCACCATCACTACCGGGACGCCCTGGCAGATCGAGAAATGGATGAGAAACGGGGACATCGAACATCTGGCAGCAGGTATGTACATAATTCAAAATATCACAAAGAGAGGAGTGAGTCAAGAGAGCATCGCTCTGCACATGGCACGAAGCGAAGCAAATCTCGAGAGCATCTTTCTGCATATGACAAAGAGAGAAACCGGTCACATGAGCGTCGTTCTGCGTATGACAAGGGGAGAAACGGACCACGTGAACATATTTCTGCACGTTGCAAGGAGAGGAGCAAATCAAGGGATCTAAGAAAAGACCGCAAAGAGACGAGTCACAGGTATCGCAGTGGCTCCAGGGGTTCGCAGGAAGCCAAAAAACATAAACAACCGTCTTCAGATTTTAAAGGAGGCAGGAATGAGACCAAGCCACGCTCCCGTCATCGTGGACCGACAGAAAGAGAAAAAATAATGGAATGGAGTCAAGGCGACTGGTCCCTTCCCGCCGTCGAACCAGCTCTCTCGCCGAAACAGGAATATTTTTCTCAGGTAGTGAAAGGAATGAAAGACTGCTCGGTACCAACGGAAAAAGAGGCCCACGTCTCTTCGAGCGACAAGTATATTCGTTCAAAACTTGTGGGTTCTGGAGTCGATCCGGACGCCCGAGACAGCGAATATGATTCTATTGAATTCAACGCCAATGCTCGAGTGTCTGATCTGATCCGGAAGTACAGCTGCAGTCCAATGGACGGAGAGGAAGAAGAAGGCCGCCGAAACCTTCAGGATGGAGGTAAGTCATAGGCAGAGAGGTGCACGATCAGTTTACAGTTCTGTTCAAAGTATGAGTGTTATGCCCTTCTCGTCACAAGCATGAGTATCTAAAGAAGATCTCGCTCTTGGGGTGAGCCCTGTGAATACTAATAATGCATACAGAAGGTACGATTTAGAAGTTCAAACTTTTAACAATCCTTGAAGGTCAATCAGTAATGTGCGGGGAAAGATGTCGCCCCAGTGGAGGCTCCGCAGTTCTCTATCTACTCCAAAAATATGTGTTAATAATTCCACGTAACGTCAAAACGTAGTGGTAATGTAGTACCCGTGGTGTGGGTTAGCCCCTCTTTTCATTCAGTACGTTGTTTGGGTTGTTTTTTTCTTCTTGCTGTTGTTGTTGTTGTTGTTTTGTTGTTGTTGTTGTTGTTGTTGTTGTTGTTGTTGTTGTTGTTGTTGTTTGGGGAGGGGTTGTTTGTTTGGTTTGTTGTTTGTTTGTTGTTGAGTTTTTTTGTTGTTGTTTTATTTTTCAAGAGTAGAAGCTTGAATTGAATGTCCATCTCCGATAAGACCGAGCCATGCAGAAGGAGACTCTTGAAGGTCCTCTTGAAAACTCATGATTGTGGATTCGAAGCAACGTTATCCACATCGTAGCCCAGCATAGTAGGAAAAAAACGTATAAGATAAGCTAAGATAAGATAAGATGAAATAAGAATAATTGTATTTGGCTGATTTTAAAATACAAGACCAAGAACTGCTCATCTCATTACTGTCACTGACTCCCAGAGCATCCTGCGAAGGGTTGAAAAAGGGCTGTTTCGGAGTGAATGGATGAAACAAATACAACACTAATCACTTAAAGCCATCATGTGGATATTCTGTCCTTGGCACTCTGAAGTGAAGGGCAAAGAGGAGGCTGATAGGCTGGCAGGCAGTGCTGTGGTTGATGGTGAGGTGAAATTTGTTAAAGGAAAAGTGTTGAAGATCCTGGAGGAAAAGTTGGGGGGATGAGGAATACAGGGAGACGGCAGAACACCACGCAAATCATCAGGATGCGGAAAATGGGGATAGAGAGGGGAGAAAGAAGAAATCAACGATTATCTGGAAAGGAAAGACGTCGCCATAATCAAACAGCCACTGGAACAATTAGTATGGATACCTTGCGGGCTTTGGTGCTGAGAGGAACTGAGCACTTATGGACCTTCCGGCGTACAATGACATTGTTGCCCAGGACAGGTAAACAAGTTGATATATTTCACTACTTGGTATAGCGGCGAACATATTTACAATCAGAACCATTTGATTAGGTCTAAATACTATATGTTTGCACAGAGTAAGAAACAATAAACCACTGCAGATTGGGGGCGGAGGGCCAACTATCTGACCTTGTAACTGTTTTTAAGTTTCTGAAACACAAGCAAACAGATTTTTTTTTTTAATCTTTGGATACAGAGGAGCTCCTCCATCAACAGGAATAAGTTCAAGAGACTAGTCCAGGAAAAGGAAATGTGGATGAAAAGGCTTACACTCTGATCCAGGAGGAGAACGGCAATGCTGATGATGTTGATGAAGATGATGATGAGGAGGAGGAGGAGAAGGAGGAGGAGGAGGAGGAGGAGGAGGAGGAGGAGGAGGAGGAGGAGGAGGAGGAGGAGGAGGAGGAGGAGGAGGAGGAAGAGGAGGAGGAGGAGGAGGAGGAGGACGACGACGACGACGACGACGACGACGACGACGACGACGACGACGACGACGACGACGACGACGAGGAAGAGGAGGAGGAGGAGGTGGAGGTGGAGGTGGAGGTGGAGGAGGAGGAGGAGAGACAAAAAGCTACGGTTAAAAAAAAACATAAATACGTGTCTGAATAATATTTTCCCTTTGCTCTATTCGTTTTAACGATTTTATTTCCAGTGGTAGAGAAGTCTTCGAAGAACCTGCGTAACAACGAGCTGTGGCGAGAGCGCCACTCGTGGCGCAACTGTGGCTTCGAGAGCTCCGAGCTGGACGAGTGGAGCCTTAGGAGCTGCCACAGCGGGGCCAGCAGGAGGAGCGAGGACCTGCAGGGCTGGGCTGGGCACCAGGAGGACAAGGACAGCCAGCCCAACAGCACTACAGACAACGGCCCACCAGTGTTGAAGAGGTGGTCGTCATCATCATCATCATCATCATCATCATCATCATCATCATCATCATCATCATCATCACCACCATCATCATCATTGTAGGTAGAAGGGAATTAAAAAATTAATTAATTTTTAAAAGGGGTTGAGACTTAGTAGATTTTTCAAATTTAATATAAGTTCAGCGTTTCGCCCTGTAAAGGGCTTCTTCAGGAACACGATACAATGAAATAATGGAAAATCTATTGACTACAAGCTATAGCAACAAAAGTGCGTGCATACACGCCATAATGTCAAAAGGTGCGATAAAAACAAATCGGGAAGACCAGAGAAAATTGAAGGCTATAGCCAGAAATGGTATGAATATAAAAAAATATGTACGCCAAATCATATTTTTACATATAACCATTAATATTAATGTAAAGGTAATTAATAGTACTAGTAGTAGTAGTGCAACAGCAGCAGCAGCAGCAGCAGCAGCAGCAGCAGCAGCAGCAGCAGCAGCAGTAGTAGTAGTAGTAGTAGTAGAAGTAGTAGTAGTAGTAGTAGTAGTAGTAGTAGTAGTAGTAGTAGTAGTAGTAGTAGTAGTAGTAGTAGTAGTAGTAGTAGTAGTAGTAGTGGTGGTGGTGGTGGTGGTGGTGGTGGTGGTTGTAGTAGTAGTAGTAGCAGTAGCATCATCATAGCAGAAGATTATAATAAGTGAAAACTTGGATTTCTTTTCTCAGCAAATTTGTGATAGTAAAATAGACGTTCAATCTTTCAAAAAGGTGTGTCCCTTGGATACTCGCTATTCTAACTGAAATTTTTAAAAACGAGAGAGGATGAGATGTGCCACAGGGCTGTTCAACACGTCGTTTGAGCTCCAAACATAAGCCTAAGCAACTTACAGACATTGGGGGTTGGTGGGTACTGCTGAGGTCAGCTCCTTCTTTCCTGTTAAAAAACGCCATCGTCCTAATCTCTAAATCTTCTTTTTTTGTGTCTGCTACTCTCTCGTCATACTTCTAATCTTCGGCACTTAAATAACGTAATTGTGTTGCAAGGGCCGTTAAACTTTTATTCAAAGGTAAACCTCTCTATGGTTTAACCTGTACCTTCCAAGGAGCGCCTACGAGCAGGAGAGCTGCGAAGACGTTCGAGAGTTGGACAGCGCCAGCACGTCTTGCCCCACCGAGTCCCGGAACGTCAAATTCAGCCTGAGAGCGGAGTCTCCGGACAGCCGAGACAACTCCGTCACTTCTACGGCAACGCTTGGGAGTTATTCTGCTGCCTCCGCGCAGTCGCGGTCCAGTGGCAAGAACAGCGTCAACCTGAACAACGGCAACAGCAACAGCAACAGTAATAGTATGAGCAAGAACGGCAACAGCGTCAACAATATTTACTTCAATTTTTCGAAACTGAAAAGCTGTCTTAAAGGTGAGTTTGATTTCGTTGATTATATGATGTTGCTATCTTTCTCTAAATTAGTGTGAATGAAAAGACTTGATCCCCTCCCCCAATCTTTCTGCACACTGCACACACTGCAGTGTCAACTGATACATGTACTTTTAAGATTGTTATAGCTTCCTCCTATAGAGCTTATTGTGAAGCATCGTGGTGAAATCAGGTACTCGTCAAAGTATTGAAATCAAGGAAATTGACATTTTACCACTCATTCGGTATTTGGCTCTTCACCGTTTACGTTGATAGAAAAACACATTTCTGTTTCAATCTTACTGGAAAACCTTGCTCAAAGACACAAAAATGTAAATTTGGTGTTTCCAAAGACTCTCGAGCTTTGAAAGTCACCAAACTTTGGAGGCCCTTTTCTCGATAATTGTTCTCTGTCTGAAACTTACCGTCCCCACCTCCTTCGATCACAAATATCTCGACTTCTGAAATCAAGATACACGCGCATTTTTACATCAAAAGCGAGATAATTAATTAAAAACTCTAAGATGATATCAATAACTCCATATGCCCAAAACTGACGAGCGCCTGGTTCCACCGTGTCGCCACATAATTAGTTATTGAAAGATCAAAGCTGTAATGATGTTCCAAACCAAAATCGGCCTTCGTGAATAATCTACCTTAAGGCATTTACTTTATGATACCTAATGAAACGAATGGATGAACGGGGAAGACATTGTAAGAATTTGGTTGAGACCGCCCCCCCCCCCCTCCTTGAAGTATGCGTGTGAATAAAAAGTGTACATTAAAACCTGGATGGGTAGCCAACACGGGGAGCAGCAGCATTCCTTTCACGTCTACTGTTATTGTGTTCATGTCACGCGTGTGCGTGCGTGCATGTGTGTGTAAAACAGAGTGCCTGTGTATGTGTGGGTGCCTGTCTTTGTGTGAGTGAGTGAATGTGTATGCTTGAGTGCTTGTTTTTGAGTATGTGTGTGTGATGGTGTGGGTGCGTGTGTCTGTGTGTGTGTGTGTGTGTGTG
>NW_004797336.1:1157881-1160579 GCF_000002075.1 Aplysia californica | reverse complement strand
AGTAGTAGTAGTAGTAGTAGTAGTAGTAGTAGTAGTAGTAGTAGTAGTAGTAGCATACATCTACATGTATTCTTGTCCGCTCGAATCGAGCTCAAAGCTAAGGTAGAAAAGCACACGTCAACTCAGTCCGTATTTCTTCTACCCCGCTGTACAGGCTAATCTACTTCGCATTTGTCCACATCTGACATAGATGGACACACTATATGATTTATCGTTGTCACTATGGAAGAAGTAGTTGTATAGTACCATTTTTTTAAAAGAGAAAGTCAGACATTTGTAGGGGAAACAAGTGCGAGAGGGTAATGAGTGTAACGGAAAGGCAGGGCCGGGAGTAGTGGAATACAAGGGGTGATTTGTACCCTACGGACATGGTAAATTTAAGGGCCCTGAAATGTGACTCGTCGATGTTAAGACCAGTGTGAATTTGGTGAGACCCCAAGTTTCAAATCCACATTGATTCTCTTTGACTGAGTTTGTCTTTAGTAGGATATCGAACAAATTCAGTACCCTGAAGCTGCAGATCGGAGGCTCCACTGTGACCAGGACTGTTGAAATGTTGGGCGACTGGTGTGCTGGAGTTTTTCTGTACTGAATACCTAAGGTTATTAAACCTAGCTCTAGGTGTGAGTTTAGCCTACCTATTGTGCTGGACAGACTTTACGTGATATGACGTAAATTGCGTTCTTGGCTTCACAGGTGATGCTCCGAGAAAGTTTTGTTTTAAAGCGGGGTCCTTCTACAAAGTTGGTCACTTTCATGTAAGCACATGTTTTGCATCTAGGTTTTTGACAGGATAATTTTGAGATGGGGAACATGGGCTTATCGGAGGTGAGGATGTGGGTGTTACGGCTCTCGTACGAATGAGGAGGTTGCCAAGATTAGGGGCTGTCGAAGTGCAATCAGAGGGGGATTACGGGGAAACAGGTTTTCATTTTGTCTGATTTTTCTGTAATGTTTTATGCTGGCCGTTTTGGGTTGTTTTAGAGCAACCATTGTGCAGGGCGATAATGTCGTCCTTGTAACGCTTAAGTAGAAGCGGTTGGTTTGAAAGGGGGGAGACGTATTTGCGTCAAAATTCGGCCATAAAAATGTTGGCATAGGAGGGGGCTACTGGGGTACCCATCGCTGGGCCGGTCAGTTGGGGAAAATTTTGATTGTTGAATGAAAAATTATTGAGGGTGAGGACTAGTTTCAACAGTTTGCAAATTTCTTAAGTTTGACGTGTGTTGCAGGGTGCAAGACTTCTGAGGGCTGAGCGGCACGCCTCAATAACTTCTTGATGTGGTTTGTTGTTGTACATGTTTACTACGTCTATGGCCAGAAAGTTAGTTTTAGGAGTGAGGACGCTTTCAGAATTAATAGTTTCTATATTTGGAGAACGTGGAGGTTGTTTTTCACCCAGTGGATACCACAGAAGTCAGGGACAATGGGTTTGGAGGATGCTGTCCAGCCAATAGGAAGCTTTGACTGTAGGACCTTTAATTTGGGAGATAATGCCTGTAAATGGGCGGTGTGGGGGGGGGGTGTTGGAATAGTTGTTAGGTACATTGGGGATCTTTGTTAGGCCATAAAAGTAGGGGCCCGACAACTCCCCGTGAAGAATGCACTTGAATAAATCAAGGGATATTACGTTGAGATATTCGAGATCGCGGATTTGGTCCTGAATGGCGCTAAGATGAGAGGAAGTGGGATCAGAGCTAAGGGGTTTATAGAGAGGTTATATAAGGATTTTATATCATGATCATCCTCATCATCATCACCTTCATCTTCATCACCATCATCATCATCATTATCGTCTCTCTTATAATACAAGCTAGCATACACATCGTTAAGGGTGAACTGTGAGCACTTACAAATACACAGTGTAATACACAATACCATCCATACATTAACAGAAAACACATAAATAGATACATAGTCATTTTACATAATATTGCAGGCTACTGAAAATGGGGCTTCAGGGGGGGGGGGGTCCTTTTGTCTTTGAATAATACATATTCTTAATTCGACTCGGATGTTGGATGTCTCATGAGTTGGAGAAGCGAGTTCCAAACTGATGGAGCAAGGTGGGCAAAGTATCTTTCAACTATTTAAAAACAATGTTACCTCCTTTCCTGGATACTCTTGAAAGATACTGATGGCCTGATCTCATTGATCGAAAGCTCATCTCCTATTTGCCATCAGTTTTGTATTATTTTTTATTCCTTTTTCAGAGGGGGGGGGGGGTCCTTACCTGAAGCGATACTAGATCTGTATTATATAGAAAATGTTCACATGTACAAACATGTTTCATTCTCTTTCCTTATGTTCACAGTGCCTTTACTAGAATCTGGCGGCAAATATTGTAAGGTAAGGAATATTTCCAAATATGAAGAGTTTTTCCTTGGGGTTTTTTTTTTTGCCAAAACCAACCCACTGAACAAGTTTCGTTTTTCTGGAAGATTTTCTTTTTTGTTTTAAGTACAGTTGTGATATGTTTTGCTTTTCTTCGAAATCAGCTGCAATGTTCATAAAGTATTATTTATATAGACAGACGCGTCCAACAGAAACTTGAAAATGTATTCACCCACTTATCGTATTACAACCTTGCACTCTTCACGCATGCAGCAAATCAATCTGAAGCGTTAATATTTAATCTTCAACAAGAGTCGCCCGAGATAGGATTATTCTCTCTCTCTCTCTCTCTCTCTCTCTCTCT